>NC_135235.1:52458365-52772181 GCF_051348905.1 Ranitomeya variabilis | reverse complement strand
CCTGTGGGAAGGTATACCATCTAGCTGCCATTCCATCACGCCAGCTGACCCCTAAGCAGCGTCGGTCACCCTGACCGAATACCACAGGTGGCATCACGAACACCAGACAAATTACTTGAGGACGCCCCTCAAAGGGCCACGGGCCGGGTCGGGCCACCGTGACATCCCCTGAACAGAGAAGGACCCGGTATCGAGTACCCCATTGCCCTTACGCGTGGGGGCGCTCCAGAAGCAGTGCAGGAGAATGGGGGGCATGTGTGAGGAAACAGTACGGGGGAATTGGGGGCATGTATGAGGAAACAGTACTGGGAAATAGGGGGCATGTATGAGGAAACAGTACTGGGGAATGGGGGGGCATATCTGAGGAAACAGTATGGGGGATGGGTGCAGACAGTATGAGGAGCGAACGGGGGAATGTATGTGGACACAGTATGAGTAGCGATGTGAAAAATGTATGTGGACAGAGTACGGGGAATGAGGGTGATGTGATGTGTGCAGACACAGTATGGGGATTCAGGTGAGCAGGCAGTATAGAAAGTGAGGGGGTAAATATATGAGGAGACAGTATGGTGAACAGGGGAATGTGAAAGGAGACAGTATGAGGAGGGAGGGGAATAGTGTGAGGAGACAGTATGGGGAGAGAAAAGTGAGTGGGCATAGAATAGAAACTGAGTAGTGGGGGCGTAGCATGGGGGGACAGTGTAAGGGTCCGGGGGGGGGGGGGTTGGGGGAGTGATTTCTTGCCCCGGGTGCCAGAGACCCTAGATGCACCTCTGCCTGTAAGACAAGAAAAATAACTTTTATTATACTCACATGCGGAGCGGTCCGGTCTGAGGGGTGTTGCTAGTCTTGGTCCGGCACCTTCCATCTTCTTACGATCTCCGTCCTCCCGCTTGCTTCATGTGGATGACGCGTCCGACGTCATCCACAGTCTCCTCGGCACAGCGCTCCTGCGCAGGCGTACTTCTCTAACGTGTTGAGGGCAGAGCAAGGTACTGCAGTGCCCATGTGCTGGGCCTCTGTGACCTTTCCCAGTGCCTGTGCACTGCAGTACTTTGCCCTCAACAGGTCAGAGAAGTGCGCCTGCTATGCCGAGAAGATTGTGTAGATGATGCATGGACATGTCATAAACAAGAAACAAGCAGGGGGGCGGCGATCATAAGAAGATGGAAGGCGCTGGACCAAGACCTGCGACACCCTTCGGACCGGACTGCCCAGCAGGTGAGTATAATAAAAGTTACCGTATTTTTCATCTCTTACAGGTCAGGATGGGAGCAAATATACAGCATTATACAATGCTGTATGACAGCCCTGAAAGGTGGTGGCCTTACTTCACATTGGCCAAAACTGGTCACAGGTTCACTTTAACTAAATGGAAAGCCATAGTCCTCTTCTCGCTTACCTTTAGGGTATGTCTCCGCGTTCAGGATGGCCGGCGGTATCGCCGCAGCGGCAAAGCCGCTCGGCGCTAAGCCCCGCCCCCTTTCTGGGACGCGATCATGCCGGATGTGTTAACTCTTCACATCCGGGATGATCGCTCTGTCCCATAGGGCCCTGTGATATGCCTTGCGGGGTCCCCGCAAGGTGTACGAACATGCTGCGATCTGAAAAGACGCGCAGCATGTCCGGAGTCGCAGGGCCGCCGCGTGCGGGTTTCCACGCATAGTGGAGACGGGATTTCATCAAATCCCCTCCACTATGCTGGAACATCTGGACGCTGCCTGTTTGACGCTGCAGCTCTGCGCAGCGTCAAACAAGCAGCGTTTCCTGACCGTGGAAACATACCCTTAGGCTATGTTCACACAGTGCAGATTATTTGCGGTTTTTTAGCGTTTTTGCGCTATAAAAACGCTATAAAACCGCAAATAATCTGCATACATTAAGCATCCTATCATTTTTAATGAAATCCGCAATTTCTGTGCACATGATGTGCGTTTTTCCGCATGAAAAACGCATTGCGGTAAAAAACCGGACATGCTCATTAATTTTGCGGTTTTTTCGTGGTTTTCCCACTGTCTAATGCATTGGGAAATGTTTGGGGAAAAACGCGTCAAAAACGCGTCAAAACCGCGCAAAAAACGCGCTAAAAAACCGCATGCGGTTTTCATGCGGAAATCCGGCAGAAATGTCAGGATTTTCACAGGAATTTTCTGCATCAATTCCTGAACGTGTGTATGGGGCCTTAATGCAAAATCTGGGCAACGTGGAGATAAAACATACAATTATTATCACGCTAGATTGTCATCATGCATTCTCATGTGTATTATACGATGGTTATATCATATGTGGTTTCATTTTCCTGCAATTTCAGATTGCAAAAACTGATCGTATACCGATCACACACGTTGGAGTTGACATAGATTTTGGTTCATATTTCACACTAAAATCCATGAAATATCTGAGGAAAATACACCTCTGATGAATGTGAATGGAGTTTCCGCTATTAGGCCTCAATAACAGATCTGTGCGTAAACACGTACGTGAAAAAATGGTACCGGTGTCAGTCAGTGTTTTGTATCAGTGTGTGCGTTTTTACCATAAATTAGAAAGCTGTCCCTATACTTTGCAATGGGAATCATGGATGGCACAAGGATGCCATCCGTCTGCTGTACGTGTTTTTCAGGGATCTGTAGCCTTGTATTGGCCCTTGTATCCGTGCTGCCAAAAAAAACCGGACTGTTTTGCACAGACACCTGATCCATGAAAAACATGGACACGTGAAAGGCACCATAAATTATAATGGATACGTGTTTATCTGTAAAAAAGAGATGGAAACAACATGTACGATCAACACGTACATGTAAATAAGGCCTAAGTGTGCAGTTAGGCCGTGGGAAGCCGGCTGTCAATCAGCATGACGTCGGCGGTCACGCTCCGTCAACAGAGCAGAAGGGAAGACGCTGCTCTGTCGACGTGACGTCAGCGGAAGCCACTGAATTGCCGACAGGAGCTGTAAATAAAAAAATATAGTCCTGGATAACCCCTTTAAGTTTTGCACACAGCCTCCAATATTCACCATCAGTCTTTTCCTATTAATTAGGAACTACAGTGTTCCAGATAAACAGGACCTCATATATAAAAACTGTCTCTACTGCCCCTAGCAACCAATCACAGTGCAGCTTTCATTTTACTACAACAGTTTAAGAAATAACAGCCCTGTTGTGATTGGTTGCTAGGGGCAACTTAGACAGTTTTGGTAAATGAGGCCTACTGTTTCACGTGACTGTATGTTATCCTTATAGAGTGGAAGCTTACAAGCAGGACCCTCACTCCTCTGTACATGCCCCCCTCAATTGTAAAGTGCTGCAGAATATGTTGGCGCTATATAAATAAAATTATTATCATTACCTAGTTATTTTATTTAGATAGTTATTATTTTCTATCCATTAATCTTTACATGTTGTCAGTTCCAGATGAAATCAACATTGTAAAGTGAAATATATGTTGTTTTGCACTTGATGAACTTGCTGGAGCCATATGTCAGTTTATGCCTACTGTACAGTGACTCAGCACATTCACTGTACATACATAATACACAATGGTTTCCTGTCTCCACCTGCACACACAGAGCAGGCAGTCACCGTGACTGATGACAGGAGCAGATTTCAGAAACATCACACGCTGTGGATAAAATATAGTTAAGGCCTCTTTCACATGTCATGTCTCCACTACGTGTGGTGACAGTTTTTACACATACTGCAGACACTGACACACATAGACCCATTCAAATGAATGGGTCTGTGCACATATCTGTGTTTTTTCCCTGACCGTGTGTCCGACTGACCCACACGTAGATGTGGCGCCCCAGGGTCCTGGTCGTTGCAGTAGTGTCACTTTCCTCCCAGGGAGAGTGATGCTACATTTGGAGGCAAGGAAGGATAACTGCATCCAGGTATCACAAACATGCAACACATTTCATACTCCAGGCCGCCAGGGGGAGCTTTTGATCCTATTTACTAGGTGACTCCCCATATATATATAACTGGTAGTTTGTGGGGAAAGTTAGTTAGTTCCAGACATCAGTCTGAGGAGGACAGAGGGTCCACGGAGCTGTGCATGCCCTCAGAGCTGCAGCTCCCAGAAAGAGACGTTTTGAAAGCAGAATTGTATTGCAGCGAGCATAAAGGAAGGCAAAGCCAAGGAGAGGATACCAGAAGGAGACCAGCCCCGAACAGGCTGCCTCCTGAGGCGCAGAACACCGGTAGCCGGAACACCGACGTAGTAAGGACCTCTACGCCTTACTTCAGAGACCGGCAGGACAGCTAATTGCATGTTACCTGTCCGCACCTACACCCAGGAGGCACGGTGACACCCCACAGATCCGGGTTATCTAAGAGACCCTATAAACAGGCTCAAGTCACCAGTCATATGGGTTTTGTCCTATCCTATACGGGGGACAGAGAGAGAGACACTACATCTGTGAGGACCTTATTTGAAGCTTATGCAGTAAGGGACTACACCACTACAGTGCAAGGGAAGGCTATTGATTTCCACCTGGACAAAGGGGACTCTGGACTTGCCTCTGAACTGGCCGGACTCTACCTGCCCTGTGATCTGGTGCCCTGGACTGTGGCTGCTGAAACCAACAGTAAACAAGGTAAAGAGACTGCAATCTTGTGTCCTCGTTCTTCACTGCACCTCTCACCTTTCTACCATCTACACACTGGGAAGCCCTGGGGACATACTTCACCTGTGAGAAGGTATACCATCTAGCTGCCATAACATCACCCCAGCGGACCCCTTAAAGCAGCATCGGGCACCCTGACCGAATACCACAGGTGGCGTCACGAACATAAACTTTATCCCTTTAAAGACCTTTCCCTTTTATACGGACGTCCCAGGGCCACGGACCGGGTCAGTCACCATGACATCCAGTAACCCCTTGCCCTGACAGGGTGCTCCATAGACATGTCCGTTTTTGTGCATCTGAATGGATCACACATACCTATTCAAGTCAATGGCTCCATGTAAACACGTACTGCACATGGATGCCGTCCATGTGATGTATCAGTATCACATGGACGGCCGCTGGGGAAGAAGCTCTACAGTACGCGCTATTCCCTGGTGGCTGGTGCTGAAGCCGGCTCTCATCATTCTCCCCTGCTCTGCTGGTGATCAGCGCAAGCAGAGGAGAATGATGAGAGTTATCTTAAAGTCGAAACGGTAGTGGCTTTTGGGACTCTTACACCCATCATCCAACACCTGATGCCGCTAATAAGTGACAATAGGAGCAGATGATCGGGGTATTCCACAGCCGCCGCCTGCGATCTAACTAAATAAATGAATGAAAAACCCGACGTGGGTTCCCCCTATTTTCTTGAACCAACCAGACAAAACTCACAGCTGGGGGCTGCAATCGTCAGCTGTCAGCTTCTGAAAGGTAGGTTATCAAGAATAGAGGTGTCCCCATGCTGTTTTTAAATTATTTAAATAAATAATTTAAAAAAACAGCGTGGGGTCCCCCCATTTTTGACAACCAGCCTCGCTAAAGCTCACAGCTGGTAAGGGGCCATTGATATAGCCCCCCAGCCTAAAAACAGCAGCCCGCAGCTGCCCAGAAAAGGCACATCAATTAGATCTGGCTCTTCCCACTTACCATGTAGCAGTGGCAAGTGAGGTTCATATTTGTGGGGTTGATGTCACCTCTGTAATGTCAGGTGAAATCAAGCCCACAGCTTAGTAATGGAGAGGTGTCTATAACTATATGTTAAATAAAGACACGGCCAGAATAAAATCCTTTATTTGAAAAAATTACACAGACTCTTTTAATATTCTAAATTAAACCATACTTACTGTAGCACCTAATTCCCAGACGCCCTTGATCTCCTGTAATAAAAGTAAAATAATAAACCAACACTATACCATACCTGTCCGTCATTGTGTCCCACGCTGTAATCCATGTCTGGAGGCTAGTTTTCAACCTGGACGGTGCCAAGTTGCGACAGTCCCGGCTGAAAACCACTGGTGAATGAGCTACTGAGAGCGCAGCATCATTCACCAGTGGTGACATTGTGACACCCTTGCTAGAGTGGCATTGCTTTCCTCACGGGGAGAGTGATGTCACGCTTGGAAGCGATGAAAGATCTCTTTTATCAGGTAATCACAAACATGCAACATGTTCATACTCCAGGCCAGAAGGGGGAGCTCTGATCCAGCTTTTGGGTGGCTCTGCTATATATATTCTGGCTGGAGGGAAAGCAGTCAGTCAGTGAGTGCCAGACAGCAGACTGGAGCAGTCTGAGGCAGAGAGGAAAGTGAGGGGCCGTGCAGCCACGAGGGTGCTGCAGCTCCTGGAAAGAGAGAGAAATGAAAGCAGAACAGATTGTAGATAGCGTGAAGGGGAAGTGAAGCACAGGAGAGTGAAGAGCTGGGGATTAGCTGCGACTGAGCTACCTCCTTACTGAGCACAGATACCGATAGCCGGAAGATGGGGTTGTGAAGTACTCTACGTCTCACAGCAAAAACCGGCGGACAGCTGGATTGCAAGTCACCTGTCCACCATTGAAACCTGAGGACACAGAAGCACATAGAACCCGGGTCGTGATAGAGATCCTGTAAAAAGGCTCGAGCTACCTGTCGTACGGGTAGTGTCCTACCAACAAGGGGGACAGAGAAACGTGAGGACCTTGTGTGAGCCCTAAGGCAGCAAGGTACTACACCACAGTGCTAGAGGGAAGGCTTCCAACTCCACCTGGTAAGGGGGGATATCAGACTCGCTTCCAAGCTGGCCAAACCATCGACACCTGTGATCCGGTACCCTGGACTGTGGCTGCCTGAATTCATCAGTAAACCAGGTAAAGAGACTGCAAACCTGTGTCCTCCGTTTCTTTTTACACCGCCTTCCATCTGTCCCTACTACACTGGTAACCCTCGGGACCCAGCTTCACCTGTGGGAAGTTATACCATCTTAGCTGCCATAACATCACCAAAGCGGACCCCTTTAAGCAGTGTCGGTCACCTCTGACCGAATACCACAGGTGGCGTCACGTACACAAATTTTATTTCACAAACCCCTTTAAGACCATCCCTTTTACTTGGGCGCACAGGGCCATGGACCGGGTCGCCGCCGTGACACATCCCTTTAAGTACGGGACTCGGGACCGAGTACCCCAAGGCCCTGGCAGGCGTTCCAACATCATCACCGGCATTTTCCCACGGTCCTGAGGTCATCGCAGTTCAGCCCGGCCTCGATGATGTCATAGACTTGAATGGGTGAGTGGCATTCTATTTCAATGTGTCAGTGGTAAAAAATCAAGCATCAGCATTTCCTCATTGAATAACATTGGTCTGGGTGCCATCCGATAAAACATCGGATTACATTTGTCCGATGTTTGCGCTCGGGTGAGCGGGGCCTGTGAAGAACACGTTGTGACACTGTGATCACTTGCATAAGTATGGTTATGAGTTTGGTAGTAACTGTGCATCCTTTAAATTCATGACAAGGCAGCAGAATACGTTTCCTACAAACCTGAGGAAAGTACAATGTATTTATATGACACTAGAAAGCAAAAGCAAACCTGTCGCTGCTGGTGCTGCTTTGATGTCATCTCGTATTACCATACTCGCGCTGCTTACACTACAGACCGGTTTGACGTCCTCAGCTCTGTGCAACCTAATGAAGCTGAGCGCTATTCGAGAGGAATTTGTGGGCAGCCATTCAAGCACATTTCATTACTTACCGTTTTATGGTGCTGGGTAAACGAAAAAAAAAATGTAAACCATGTAATTGCAGGTAAAATAAAGGTCTATGGGTCCAATAATAAATACAATACAGAGCCTCTCCCAACCATTATATGCTATAGTCTTAGGCTATGTTCACACGTGACTAAGCATTTCATTGCGAAACGCGCGTCGGGTGTGGTGGACTCCTGGACTCTCTCCATTATTTTTGGTAAATGTATGGTTTTTTTATGTACTGTATTAGACATGTGTTTAAGATGGTTGTACGTGGACATTGTGTATGCCGATATATATGGCACATCTAGCCTTATTTACTAATACCCGGCATATGCTTGTTTTTTCTGTATGTATCTATTTATATATTTATGCATTTATTGGTATAGAGGTTATAGCACTGGCAGTGGCTAGGAATAAATAAATAAGTGCCATCTTTTGTCTTTCTTCCCAAATTCTGCCACCCTTTGCCTAAATGAGAGAATATATCCATACACTGGTATTTATATTATTAGCTTCCAGGTCCGTCCATCTTTTTCCTGTGTTTGTTGTCTCTCACCTTTGCCTGTTATGGATTTTTGTGACCATGCTTGGTCTGGTTTTATCTTTTGTCATTAATAAACATTATTCTTATATTATCTGCGTGTGGTGCCTCTCTTTGTAGGTGTATTTATGTTCACACGTGGTTTTCTTTTTTTCTGCAGCAAAACCTGCTCTCTTGGCAGTAAAGAAGTTGCAGAAGAAAAGCAGGTTTGTTTGTTTGTTTGTTTTTATATTATTGTTTCAGTTTTTTTACTGTGTTTTTGTGCATTTTTTGCTGCGTTTTTGACGTACTACATATGTCTCTCGTGCATCCTGATAAAATTTAGTGGCCATAAAATATCCTAGAATGTTAGAGTTGAAAGGGACCTCCAGGGTCATCGTGTCCATACCCCTGCTGACATATGAGTGCAGTCCGATATTCTACTTCATAAGGTTTTGGCACAAGAAATGCAGCAAATCCCGATACCTGCATTTTTTCAGCGTTTTTCACCACCAATTACGAAGAAAAAACGCTGACAAAAGTAACATGCTGTATTCAGCAAAAAAACAAGCAAAACACAAAATACTGAGGACAAAAACAAAGCTGTGTATATGACATTTCTGAAATCTCATAGACTTTGCTGGTACTGTAAAACGAAGGTGAAAATTTGCATAAAAAGCAGCAAGAAAGCTACATGTGAATATAGCCTAACACTGTATTGATCTCAGGCCTTTGAGCTCAATCGAATACCATGGCTCAAGGTAAACTGCGACTTTTACACCCATATAGCGACACCACTGTTGGTCTCAAAGAATGATCTCTAATCAAGATTATCAATAAGGATTCCTAATTAACATTGCCCAAGATTTTCTTTGTGATTTACTTATCCTTCAGATAGGGAAGGATCAGACCTCAGTGGCTGCAGTTGAATTCAGAGCTTCCAGGACAAGAATTGTTAAATCTTTGAAATTCAGCCATTTTTTTTTTTTATAGAAACAGCAATAAATCAAATCAGTAAAAAAATGTTTTCGTGGTTTCAACTTTTTTTTTATATTAGTCTCCCTAGGTGACTTGATTGCAAGTACAATAAACAGCAATGTCCTTAGAGGGATTGTCCAGAAAAAACTAAACTTTGCCCAGGGATCTTGATATGTAAAAAACAATGAACTTACCGTAGTTATCCACACCTACTGGCACAGAACTGGCTCCAGGCTAGGCCGCTCCATATAATTCGCACAGACAGGAAGAACTATCTGTCATACTGCTGCAGACTGTGATTAGCTGCAGCGGTCAGGTGACTTTGAGCAGCGTGTTATCACAAGACATCTTATGAGGCACCACTAAAGTCACCTGACCGCTGCACCCAGTCATATTTTTGAATACTTACAACAGGACAAGTTGGCATATGAGATGCTTACCAAAAATCTGGTCTGCGACCAAGTTGGGGAGTATGAAGAAAAACAAAGCAGCAGATTTCTAGAAAAGGGGTCTCCAGGTAGCACAGGCTCCTCTTTCGCTGGCTAAACAATTTTTTACTTTTATCTTTTCACTTTTTTTTATATGGTCATATTACTGTTCTCAGGAGCCGTATATATAAATGGCTCCATAATGGCCATTTTCTTGAGACCACCATTTCTCTGGAAGACCACTTTCCTAAAAGATGACCAAAGCAATATAATTGTAGAGGAGCAAGAGAAGGCATAAATATTAAAAAACGGACTTTACATCGAAGCTCATCAAGCTCTGTAATTTATAGACCGTTATATCTCATCTTAGACTTTATTGTAACAGGGTCAGTGCTACCGGAATAGAGGAGGAATGAGGTGGTACCGATATTCAAGAAGGGTACGAAGGTGGAACTACCATCCATTAAGTTTACCATTAGTCGAACATGTAAGGTGCACAGGTTGTTAGTCATGGGGGAGGGGTTGCTGTGTTCCCACACTCTGGCACTCTACAGTGTCCCGATTATCCTGTGCTATGCGTGCGTTGTGTAACACTCATGTTTTGGTCACAGGCCTCTGCAGTCTCTGGTTCCGCAACTTCAGGAACTGCTGAACACACTTTAGGGGACATTAAATTTGTTTTATAATAAAGAAGTTTACTTAACTGTCTATTTTTATAATATTGAAACATGTATTGGGCACAAACTTTTCCATTTCCAAAGTCCATAACACAGCAAGTTCTGATGTCCGAGCTATCCCTTTCCTCACTGGCATCTTAAGCCCCTGGGATACTCCGTCCGGCTCTGCAGCTTCCTTGCGTCCCATTCCGGCTCCCTTATGCGAATCCCCAGCTGACTTTCTCTCCTAGGAAGTTGATGAGGCACGCTTCTCAGTGCCTCAGTTGGACCATAGGTTCGGACGTTCCAGGAATGTCCACTCCGAGTTTATGGCTGACTTTCTCTTGTTGCTGAACAGCCCATGCTTCCTGTGCCTTCAGACCTCCAACTACTGTTCTCTCTCCATCTAATCTTTTACTCTCACTGCACTTATCAGGAAGTGTTCCTCCTGTTCACTGGCCCTGCCCCTCCAACAGGAAGCTGTTACAGAACACATTAACTGTTTCTATCTTAAACCTGTCTACTTTGTGAACTTATTGTGCCCACCACAGCACTTTACCCAATCCTATCTTATAGCCAAATCTTAACCTATGTCCTATGTACTAATCTTATCCGTCCCCTATTAGTGATGAGCGAGAGTACTCGTTGCTCGGGTATTCCCGAGCATGCTCGGGTGACCTCCAAGTATTTATGACTGCTCGGAGATTTAGTTTTCATCGCAGCAGCTGAATAATTTACAGCTACTAGCCTGCTTGATTACATGTGGGGATTCCCTAGCAACCAGGCAACCCCTACATGTTCTCAGCCTGGCTAGTAGCTGTAAATCATTCAGCTGCCGCGATGAACACTAAATCTCCAAGCAGTTACAAATACTCGGAGACCACCCGAGCGTGCTCAGGAAAACCCGAGCAACGAGTATACTGGCTCATCACTATTCCCTATCTATAATACATTTATCAGAACAGAGTCATTCACATATTATAGCAATACATTAACCATGCACCTTGGTGCCTATAAGGTTCTATGCAATATAAAACACTTTTTCGTATGCAAAGGTTATAACCATTTTTCTAGTCAAGTGAGAAGTACATTACCGTCCCGGTCACCCTTTTGCAAACATAAGAAAGGCAACACCACACCTGTAATGGG
Organism: Ranitomeya variabilis; assembly: GCF_051348905.1. NCBI lineage: Eukaryota > Metazoa > Chordata > Amphibia > Anura > Dendrobatidae > Ranitomeya > Ranitomeya variabilis. Next base: position 52,760,773 of record NC_135235.1, on the reverse strand, counting down.
TTCACCCAGGATGCTCAGCAGTTTGAGAGCTTGTCAATATAATCTAGTAAGAGAAATGCCAGTGTAGCGCCCCCACCCTGCCGCAGGGCCGAGGGGTACCCGGTACCGGGCCTCTAGAGTCTCTGCTCTGGGGTTGTCACGGTGGCTAGGCCCGGTCCGTGACCCTGCTGGTGGGGAGGCGACGTACAGTAGATGATAGAATAGTGAATGGTAGATGATGTAGATGGTTGTGGTGGTGAGGCTGTAGTGGTGCGGTGCAGTAAATAACGAGGACACCAGGTTGCAGTCTCTTTACCTCTTTACTGAAGATCTCTGGGTCCTCAGTCCGGAGTCCGGATAACCAGGCTGCGCAAGTCCGGCCGGTCCAATGGCACCTTCGGAGTTCTCTTAACAGGTGGAAATCTGTGCCTTCCTTCTAGCGCTATGTGTTGCGGTCCTTCCCTGCTGTGCTTACGGAAAGTCCCCACAACTGTTGTGTCTGTTTCTTAAGTTCCCTCACAACTCGATTAGATGATGTTCTGCTAATCCTCCGTCCCTCCCTGATGTTGCGGTTAGGACGGCACCCGTTTGACAGGTAGGCTCGGAGCTCTTCCGGGACCCTAGAGTCGCCCCTCTCCACAAGTTGCCCCCCAAGACTGCATAGGTGATTTAGGTGAGACAGCCCGCCTGAGACTGACTGTCCTGCCGTAGGTTCGAAGTATTGCCTGAAGCTGTATGTAGTAATACTTCCTTCGGCGTTCCGGCCACCGGTTGTTTGCGCCTCAGTAGGATGTTGCCTCGGTCTTACAGCACGACCCCTACTGGTATTCTCCTTCTTGCTTTGATCTCGTTTCTCACTCAGCACAATCTATCTCGCTTCCAGTCCCTTCTTGGGCACCGCCGCTATACTGTACAGGCACGATCCCGTTACGTTCGCTCAAGTTGCCAAGCCCCTGTCAGGATCCCACCCCTGACAGGGACCCTACTGAATCTTCTCCCGCAACACCCTCTGCCACAAGGTGTTGCCTGGTTCCCATCCAGTCAGCTTTCTCTCTCACTTCCTGCCTGACCCCCAGTTTTACCAGTGTGTGGAGAGTGGCCTAGTAAATAGAACCCTTAGCTCCCCCTGGAGGCCCGGCGGTGAAATGTATTGGTGTCTGTGATACCTGATCAGATGAACTCCTTCAGTGCCATCAGACGTACCATAGCTCCCCTTAGTGGCGGAGCCACAGTACTGCAACGACCAGGACTCTGGGGCGCTGCACTCCCCCCCCCGGTTAAATCCAGTACTCCGGGACTGGGAAGAAAACAACAATACAGGTTAGCAAAAAGACATACAATATTTGTGAGTGCAATAACAATAAGTATACTTGAACAGAGCTTCCCTTTATGGGAGGTGAGGACACTTGAACGTTACAAAACATGGTTAAATAACATAGCAACATGCTATAAATAACTTTTCTTACCCAACCGGGTATTCTACTTAATACAAATTCCTGAACAATAATTTAACTCTGCCTTTAAGGATGCACACTCTAAATCCACTAAAGACCTTCTTATACACATTATAAGGCTTAAGCAACTGTGCTACATTCTCCTTCTTTAAATCTGCAGGACCGCCTGTCCTAACGGCGCCAGACCTACTGCCTCTCCTTTCTTACAGGACCGCTCCTTTCAGCCCAAGCCTTCTGTCTTTTCAACTACTATACATAGTATAGAACATAACATACTTTCAGTTTAGGAACACTGAGCCATCTTAATATGGCTCCTAGGAGGACTCAGGGTTCACCTTCTATCCTCATTTTCTATCAACATTATCAAACATTTTCTTAAAGCATTAACTTCCATCATTACTTTCTTACTAGCAATCATGCAGGACACTATGTCTACCCCTACGGGCCTACTGCACCTTTCTTCTAGCTTTCACACTTTCTTCCAATGAACATTATCAGCATTTCTTCACAATTAACCAGTTTGGTACATATAACTTTTACATGTAAACGTTAGCATCTCTTTCTTCATCAAGACATTACTGTTATCTGTCAGTCTTAGAGCACACGGTTCATCAGCGTAATACGTGAACATCCCCTTTAAGAGGGGACCAAGTCTTTATGAGGTAGCATATCTTCTCAGGCTACCAGTCCGTACTCAACAAAGGCTCCGGTGCGGTATCTTCGCAAAGAGTCTCTCTTTAAGTAAAACCAGTAGGGAGCGCCTTTAAGAAGGTGCAACTATTTACAATAAGTTTGTATCATGCACTGTTCATGATTGCGGCAGTTCTGAAAACTTGTGTAAACTTGGAAAAACAAACAAAAACAATAGGGATCCCGGGTCAACAAAGGGATCCCTTTAAGAGTTAACCCTAAATGGGTTCAGCAGCAAATCAGGAAACGAACAGTTAACTATTTACAATAATGCAGTATTCTTTCTTACTCTTGTGGTGCAGAAGGTGGTTTCCTCCCGGGCCTCACCAGACCAACGGGTCGCGCTGCCGATCCAAGGAGCGGGTCCTGCCCCAGCAGCGACAGGATCCCTCGCCGTGATGTCCTTCTCACTGATGGACCAGCACGCCCCCAAGGTGCATGGTGGGTCCGGGTTCCCCGCTGCTCCGCAGGGACAGGTTCTCCTGCCTTTTCAGCAGGAGGTTCATCCTCTGATGTTCCGGCAGCGGCTTGGAGCGCGACGCACCGCTGGACGCCCCGAGCTATCCAGCCAGCCTCACCGGTTTCTCTCCTCCACCTGGTGTAGGTCACGGCGTCACCTGGCTCCAGGTCGCGGGCGAACCTTCCTCCGCAGGGCTCCACTTCCTCCCGGTCCACACGGACTTGCAATGGCTCCCCGATCTCCTGTATAACTCCCCTTCCACGTCGGGAGTTGAAGGAGACCACTACACCCCAGTGGGACGATGGGACCTCTGCGACGCTGGTCAGATCAACCTGGGTTGCTGGTTGCGGTCGGTCTCGCCATGCAGCCATCAAGCACCGCAGGTGTTCGGCCTCTGGCATGATCTTCAGGCCCTGCATCCGCAGCGCAGCTTCAGCCGCGGCCGGGTTGGGAGGAGCGGGGGACACTGCAGACAGGTGGACCTCCGTGGGTTGGCCCAGCCGCGCAAGCACACGGGCATCCACCTCCAGGCGGCGCGCTATCTGCCGGGCTTCGGCTGCGGCCACACACTCCTCGGACGGCGGCCAGTTGGGTCGACCCATCAGTGGTTCCGTGAGGGTCAGGCCCCACAACGATGGCGTCTCCGAGGCTGTGTCCGGTGATGCGGCTCCAAACTGAGGCAGGTCATCCCCACGCGGTGCTCCTGGCGTCGCCATCTTTTTCTCTTCTCCCGCGTCTTCTTCCCGCGGTCTCTTTCGTGGGCGGCCCCGTCTCCATGGTCTCCACCCTCCAAACAGGATCAGGAGGCGGACCTCGGCTGTTGACGGACACGTCCTCAGGACACAGAAATATTTAGACTGGGCGGCCATTGTCCTTCGCGCTCTCCAGCTTGTCTACGCCCACTCCACGCCCCTCTTCTTCTCCTGCGCTTCTCCTCAGCGCTGCAATGGCGGCGGTTTTGGCGGTAAATGGCACAGCACAGTTTTTGCAATAAAGTACAGTCCAAGCACAACAAATCACAGTTCCAAGGCACACATGACCCGATTCCTCAGGCCCAAGTAGATCCTGTTCGTGACGCCAAGTTGTAGCGCCCCCACCCTGCCGCAGGGCCGAGGGGTACCCGGTACCGGGCCTCTAGAGTCTCTGCTCTGGGGTTGTCACGGTGGCTAGGCCCGGTCCGTGACCCTGCTGGTGGGGAGGCGACGTACAGTAGATGATAGAATAGTGAATGGTAGATGATGTAGATGGTGGTGGTGGTGAGGCTGTAGTGGTGCGGTGCAGTAAATAACGAGGACACCAGGTTGCAGTCTCTTTACCTCTTTACTGAAGATCTCTGGGTCCTCAGTCCGGAGTCCGGATAACCAGGCTGCGCAAGTCCGGCCGGTCCAATGGCACCTTCGGAGTTCTCTTAACAGGTGGAAATCTGTGCCTTCCTTCTAGCGCTATGTGTTGCGGTCCTTCCCTGCTGTGCTTACGGAAAGTCCCCACAACTGTTGTGTCTGTTTCTTAAGTTCCCTCACAACTCGATTAGATGATGTTCTGCTAATCCTCCGTCCCTCCCTGATGTTGCGGTTAGGACGGCACCCGTTTGACAGGTAGGCTCGGAGCTCTTCCGGGACCCTAGAGTCGCCCCTCTCCACAAGTTGCCCCCCAAGACTGCATAGGTGATTTAGGTGAGACAGCCCGCCTGAGACTGACTGTCCTGCCGTAGGTTCGAAGTATTGCCTGAAGCTGTATGTAGTAATACTTCCTTCGGCGTTCCGGCCACCGGTTGTTTGCGCCTCAGTAGGATGTTGCCTCGGTCTTACAGCACGACCGCTACTGGTATTCTCCTTCTTGCTTTGATCTCGTTTCTCACTCAGCACAATCTATCTCGCTTCCAGTCCCTTCTTGGGCACCGCCGCTATACTGTGCAGGCACGGTCCCCTTACGTTCGCTCAAGTTGCCAAGCCCCTGTCAGGATCCCACCCCTGACAGGGACCCTACTGAATCTTCTCCCGCAACACCCTCTGCCACAAGGTGTTGCCTGGTTCCCATCCAGTCAGCTTTCTCTCTCACTTCCTGCCTGACCCCCAGTTTTACCAGTGTGTGGAGAGTTGCCTAGTAAATAGAACCCTTAGCTCCCCCTGGAGGCCCGGCGGTGAAATGTATTGGTGTCTGTGATACCTGATCAGATGAACTCCTTCAGTGCCATCAGACGTACCATAGCTCCCCTTAGTGGCGGAGCCACAGTACTGCAACGACCAGGACTCTGGGGCGCTGCACCAGCACTTCATCCTTCGTAAGAAAACTCGTTGTTTATTGTAACTTTATTCCATACGTGCTAAGAACACTGAACACAGCTCATCTGATTTACCATTTGTATACAACATTTTTGATGACCTTCAAATGTAAATAGTGGAGAACAATCTAATAAACGAATAACTAGCATGGATTGATGAAAAACAAGTTGTGGCTAAGCAGCATGCTGGATTTCTATTGGGAGATAAATAAATGTGGTTGTTGGTCATGTGGCTGATGTAATATACTGTATCTTGAATTTACAAAGGTATTTAATACAGTAGAAATCAACAGCCTTGTACTGAGGCTTCAGAAGCAGGGACTAGGGGACTCTATATGCATGAGTAAAAAGCTGGTTAAGGATAGATTATGGGACAAAATATATGAGTATGGACCTTTTTTGGTTCTTGAACTGGTGTGGAACTGTACTGTCCGTGGTAGTGGAACCACTGTGTCGTGGACCAAGGAGAACCTCAAGGGGGGAAACTAGGTGAACACCTGACTCTTCGCTAGAGCCCCTCATGGTGGGGTTAAACTTGGCTCTCGATGGATGCCAGGTGCAACTCCAGGACTCGGACTTGGACACATGGCAGCTGATCTCCAATGGGGCGGATAGCTGGAACGGCCAGGAATAAGTGGAATTTGACAAGTACAAGCAGGCATGGCAGGAATACTGGAAAACAAGGCAGATGTAGACGGGTACGGCTGGTAAACTGACAGGCACGGCAGATACAGGCAGGTATGGCTGGTATACAGACTGGCATGGCAGATGCAGGCAGATACAGCTGGTATACAGACTTTCACGGCAGGTGCTGGCAGGTAGAGCTGGTATACAGACTGAAACGGCACATGCAGGGAGTCATGCCTGATATACAGGCAGGCAGATGCTGAAATGCACAAGCAAGGACAGGCAGGAAAAAGCAAGAACAAGCGGGTACTGTAGGTATAGGCAGATACTAACAGACTGGGGACCTGAGAACTAGCAAACATGCAGACTAATTGACTAAGTACATTACTCAGACACCTCCCAACATGTGGAGGTGCCTTAAATAGTGTCTCCCAGCCATTGGCTGGGGACACTTTATGACGGTGCATGTTGTCTCTTTAAGAACCCTGGAGCATGCATGCTCCCTAAGCACAGTGCCTGGGAAACTGCGAGCCATGTGCAGACCCCGGGCAGCAGCAGGAGCAGAAGGAAGTGTGAAATGGGGGCTGCAGTGGTGAGAGAGTCGGCATACTTGCTGGGCGTGGAGAGGATGGGAAATGTGCAGTACCCCTGCTTTTATGCCCCTTCTTCTTCAAGCCCACAAGAAATCTCTCCAGGAGGAGAGAGGCATGGATGTTCTCCTTGGGCTCCCACGACCACTCCTCAGGACTGACCCCTCCAATCCACAAGAAAAAAAGGTTTTCCTTTTATCCTTTTTGTGGCCAGAAAATTAAGAGGCAGGGAGTTTGAGCAATTTGAGAACATCAAACAGACCGATGAGGCAAGGACCCAAGTTCCAGCAGACAGTTATAGTTATCCATAGAACTTTATAAGCACCAACTGAAGACAGAATTTATCAATGTAGTTTGAGAATGAAAGATCAATCCAGAAGGACAAAGAAGCAGATTTCCCTGATAAGATATATTATAAAGTTTCTTATTTTCCTGTCTACTATTAATTGGTGAAATAGAAATTAACAGATTAAAATATAAAGGTGGGCGCAAAAAGTGGCTATTAACAGGGGAGAAATGCAGCTGCAAACAGGACAAAAACCACAAATTTGTCAAAAACTAAACACATAAAATACTATGTCGTTTGAGCTAACAACACCCTCTCCACTGCATAGAAACAAAGGTAAATATATTTAATAAAAATACCACATAACAATAAAACAAAAAATCCACCCTAGTATAGCTGAATCAACAAACTGCATATGACAGCATATATATAATGTCCCCCAGGTTCTGGGTATATGATCCGAATAGTCCAAATGCCGCAAAGTTATTAAGAGTCCGATTAGATAAAGTGCATAGTGCTAGCGATTACCTTCTCATAGGCGATGTCGTCAGTCACAATTCAGAAATTGCGGTTCCAATCCACGTCCGGGTGTATTGTTTGCACAGTACAAACAAAAAAAGAGTTATCTTCAGGAGTGTAGTCCCTGCCGGTGACATACACCCCCCCCCCCCCAGGCTTCCTTACCAATGGTGACGAGCAGGATCAGCACCTGTAATGCAGCAGACGCCAAACAGGACCTTGCGCGACGTAGGTTGTCACGTGACCAGCTAGAGTAAGGAGCGCTGTAAGGACCAATTCCTACGCGTTTCAAAGATCATGGTCTTCTTCGTCAGGGTTGGTCCATTACAGGTCAGGGCTTTCTTATATACAGTCAATTCATGTGTTACAGTTAAACAGCGGTAAGTGGAGGTCAATTAGGTAAACGCAAAAAGCTCAACTTCACTATTTAAACCTATTGGCTTCACTGTGTCCTGGTTGAAGATTTACTTTCAGCTCTGGATATTTTCTTAATATAATCACCCTTTCGCCAGTCTTGTCTTATTATTTCCAAGCCAGTAACTATTGTTCCTTTAGCTCGCCCATCATGATGATCTAGATAATGTTTAGATAATGGATGTCCGCAAAACTTCTTTTTTATATTTCTAAGGTGTTCGCTCAATCTCACATTTAGTGGGCACTTGGTACGTAACACATATATTTTACCACAAGGGCATTTCAGAGAATAGATCACCCCCGTAGTGGTACAGGTGATAAAATCCCGGATTTTAAACTCATTCGTCCCATTTGAAATGACACATTGCTTAGTTAACTTTAGTGATTTACACATTCCGCAATTGTGACATGGGAAAAAAACAGATCTCTTGCCCCCAGTGAAAGAGGCGGATCCTACTTTTTGGTTATAAATAGGCATTGAAGGGGCTATTGCATTTCCCAGATTATGACTTTTTCTGAAAATAAATCTGGGATTGGATGGTATCAGATCCCCAATTACCGTATGTTATCCCCCTTCAATAAATCCCAATGTTTCCCAACGATTTTTTTCAAGATATACACATTGGCATTATACTGGGTAATGATGGAAATATCGTTTATAGTGTCATTATTTTCTTTACTCCTTTTGTTGCCTTTGTAGCAAGTCCGTTGGTGGTTTGCTTAATACCATCTGTCTCGTATTTGAAAGGAGGGACTTTTCATAACCCTTCTTTAAGAATTTTGAGGTTAATACATCCGCTTCCAAATCAAAATCCTGAGGACGTGAGCAATTTCTGTAAACACGTGTATACTGGCTTTTCTTGTTTGGACTGCGCAAACAATACACCCGGAGGTGGATTGGAACCGCAATTTCTGAATTGTGACTGACGATATCGCCTATGAGAAGGTAATCGCTAGCGCTATGCACTTTATCTAATCGGACACTGAAATAGAAATTAAACCTACAGTTACTCTTCAAGGATATTTTTGAGACCAAAAAAAGTAGGAACACACCTTATTTATTTTTTCGAGAAATGTAATACTAATGGATGGATGTTAAAATCATATAAAATGGCAAACACAGAATATGGGTATGAAACTGAGATGACACAGCTACTGATGACTTTAATCAAGGCCATAATCAGCCGCATCTAAACTGTCATATATTTGGAGAAAGCCATTGAACACTTCTGGTTCAGTAAAGGTCTTTTTAACAGCTGGGTCCTTCAGCATGCGCTTGTACCAGGCATTGATATGTGGCATCTTCTCCAAAACTCTAGAGAAACAGAAAATAATGGGAATATATTCAAGCACTGAAAACATGAAATCCAAAATCAATTATTTCAAATTTTCATTTCTACTCAACTTTTTTTTCTAGTTATTGGTAAAATTGTAAATCAACTAAAATGGCTGCAGTTCCATCTTCCAAGTTAATAAATCAACCAGGATCAAGAGGACCGGTCAGAATTCTTGACATATCAGACACTCTGAAACATCCGTTTTTCTATTGATTTCATTTCCAAATTTCCCAATTTGAAGCAACTTCTTCAGTTATCTCTGGCAGTCCTACAGAGAATGAAGGGGTACAAGCAGTGGTATAATGGTCACAGTCACAGGGACTGTGACCATGTCTGGGCCTATGGAGGAAAGGTGCCCCCTGGTTAGAGCGCTATTGTCAGCTGGATGTGAATCCTTAGACCTTCACAAGATACCAGATTATCGAAGACCAGAAGCTGACATAGACGTCTAGTCCAGTTGGGGGACATTAATACTGTATGGGGCAAAGTTGAGGACATTGTTACTATATGGGTCAATTGGGGGACACTATCACTGTATAGGGTCACTTAGGGGGCACTATTACTCCGCTATCAGAGGCATTATTAATATTCCCCATTATTAATTTATAGTGTCACAATTTGGTACATTCCAGTTGTATCGATGTTGTGACAGAGTCACTGGTAAAATACTGGAGGGGAGATGTGTGTCACTGCACCTAATGGCGTCAGTGATGTGAAACCAGAGTATCTTCCTCCAGCACTACGAGCTGTGAGGGTTAAGTTAAAGTATATACATGGGCTGATTTTTTAGTGGACATCTATAGAGTGGGTGGGAAGATGTCCACCTTATCGCCACCTGCACCGCCATGTACTGAGAGGACTGTGTGATGTCACAATCATGTGGTCAGTCACATGATGGATAGGAGTCACATGGTCTAGGGTTTAAGTAGCGGGCTTTCCAAGACAGCAGTGTGCAGTGTGCCTGGAGAGGAAACACTCCAGGAAAATGTTTATTCCCATGTAGCATGCTAAGGACCTGTAACCTGGACATTGTACCCATGAGCGGGCTGAACCCCGCTAGGAGAAGGACTGTTTTGTTTTTGCTGTTTTGCCCAGAGGGCCGTGTTCTATTTTTTTCCCTGCTTGGTTTATGCTGCCTCAATAAACCAAGCACATTCTTAGAGAGACAGTATTCCGTTTATACCTCTGTGTCCAGCAAAGTGAGACGCTCTACCACAAAGTATAAAAGGTGATTGCTATAACTGTAGTGGTGATGAGCAATAGATGTCTATGTTTACTTTTTGCAGAAATTCGTTGTGGATAGAAAAAGTCATAGAGGTCTGCACTAAATGAATAAGAAATTGAATAACTTTAACAATTGGAGAGGTCACTGGTGAGTCACTGGAGTTACATGCACTGTATACACTACATGCTATAAAAAGAGCTCCTGTATATTGTGACTGGTGATCACTGTATTAAATACACGTACACTTACTCTATACATTACATACTATCTACATAGCTCCTGCATATAATGTCCTGATAATCACTATTACCTGAGCATTTATATTATATAATATATAAAAAGCTCTTGTGTGTTGCTTGTACACTTACATTATAAACTCCATACCATCTGAAGAGCTCCTATGTATAATGTTACCATTGAGCACTGTATTACCTGTACACTTACACTGTATACTATCTACAGAGCTACTGTGTATAATGTCACCAGTGATCGCTGTATTACCTGTACACTGATACTGTACACTGTATACTATGCACAGAGCTCCTGTGTATAATGTGACTGGTGATCACAGTATTGCCTGTACACTTACATTATAAACTCTATATTACCTGCAGAGCTCCTATGTATAATGTTTCCAGTGATAACTGTATTAGGCTAGGTTCACATTGCGTTATTGGGTGATCGCTAACGGACAGCGTTGCACGGCGAAAATGTCACAATTAACGCCGTGCAAGGGGTCCGTTAGCGCACCCATTGACAGCAATGTTGTTTCTGCCTGAAGCGCATCGCTAGCGCGTGCCTTTTTCGGCTCGCGCTAGCGCTGTGCCGTTCTTTTGTGGCGCGCCTCGGACGCTGCTTGCAGCATCCGCGGCGCGCCCGAGGTCCGTTCCCCGCTCTCGCAGACGTTAACGCGACCCCTAAACGCGACCCCTACAAATACATTGTGTTAGCGCAATCCGCTAGCGCTAAACGGATTGCCTTAACGCAATGTGAACCTAGCCTTACCTGTACACTTACACTGTATACTGTTGTGAATTTACTTTTTGGCTCCCTCTAGTGGCTACTAGTGATTTGACTCTGGGTTTGTCAGTCATTCCTTTTATGCTCACCTGGGTCGTTAGGTCAGGGGTGTTGCTATATAAGCTCCCTGGACCTTCAGTTCAATGCCTGGCAACGTTGATATCAGAGCCAATCTGTAGTGCTCTTGTCTACTGATCCTGGTTCCTGCTTAATTAAGCTAAGTCTGCTTTTTTGCTTTTTGCAATTCATTATTGTTTGTATTTTTTGTCCAGCTTGTATATTATCTGTATCCTGACCTTGCTGGAAGCTCTAGGGCGGCTGGTGTTCTCCCCCCGGGCCGTTAGACGGTTCAGGGGTTCTTGAATCTCCAGCGTGGATATTTGATCGTGCAATAGATTTGATTCCAGGCAGTAAGTTTCCTAAGGGAAGACTGTTTAATCTGTCGGTACCTGAACATACCGCGATGCGTTCATATATCAAGGAGTCTCTGGAGAAGGGGCATATCCGTCCTTCTTCTTCCCCTCTTGGTGCGGGATTCTTTTTTGTGGCTAAAAAGGATGGATCTTTGAGGCCTTGTATTGACTATCGGCTTTTGAATAAGATCACTGTCAAATTTCAGTATCCTTTGCCGTTGTTGTCAGACTTGTTTGCCCGGATTAAAGGTGCCAAGTGGTTCACAAAGATAGACCTTCGTGGTGCGTACAACCTTGTGCGCATTAAGCAAGGAGATGAATGGAAAACCGCATTCAATACGCCCGAAGGTCATTTTGAGTACTTGGTGATGCCATTTGGGCTCTCTAATGCACCTTCAGTTTTTCAGTCCTTTATGCATGACATTTTCCGGAAGTATCTGGATAAATTTTTGATCGTTTATCTGGATGATATTCTGGTTTTTTCTGATGATTGGGACTCGCATGTGGAACAGGTCAGGATGGTTTTCAAGATTTTGCGTGAAAATTCTTTGTTTGTTAAAGGCTCAAAGTGTCTCTTTGGTGTACAGAAGGTTCCCTTTTTAGGGTTCATTTTTTCCCCTTCTGCTGTGGAGATGGACCCAGTCAAGGTTCGAGCTATTCATGATTGGACTCAACCCTCGTCAGTTAAGAGTCTTCAGAAGTTCTTGGGTTTTGCTAACTTCTACCGTCGTTTTATCGCTAATTTTTCTAGCGTTGTTAAACCGTTGACGGATATGACCAAGAAAGGCTCTGATGTGGCTAACTGGGCTCCTGCTGCCGTGGAGGCTTTCCAGGAGTTGAAGCGCCGGTTTACTTCAGCGCCTGTTTTGTGCCAGCCTGATGTCTCACTTCCCTTTCAGGTTGAAGTGGATGCTTCGGAGATTGGGGCAGGGGCCGTTTTGTCGCAGAGAGGCCCTGGTTGCTCTACTATGAGACCTTGTGCCTTTTTCTCTAGGAAGTTTTCGCCGGCAGAGCGAAATTATGATGTGGGCAATCGGGAGTTGTTGGCCATGAAGTGGGCATTTGAGGAGTGGCGTCATTGGCTCGAGGGTGCTAAGCATCGTGTGGTGGTCTTGACTGATCACAAAAATCTGATGTACCTCGAGTCTGCTAAACGCCTGAATCCTAGACAGGCCCGCTGGTCATTGTTTTTCTCCCGTTTTGACTTTGTGGTTTCGTATTTACCAGGTTCTAAGAATGTGAAGGCCGATGCTCTGTCTAGGAGCTTTGTGCCTGATGCTCCTGGAGTCGCTGAACCTGTGGGTATTCTTAAGGAAGGAGTTATCCTGTCAGCTATTTCTCCAGATCTGCGACGTGTGTTGCAGAGATTTCAGGCTGGTAGGCCTGACTCTTGTCCACCTGACAGATTGTTTGTGCCTGCTAAATGGACCAGCAGAGTCATTTCCGAGGTTCATTCCTCAGTGTTGGCAGGGCACCCGGGAATTTTTGGCACCAGAGATCTGGTGGCCAGGTCCTTTTGGTGGCCTTCCTTGTCAAGAGATGTGCGGTCATTTGTGCAGTCCTGTGGTACTTGTGCTCGAGCTAAGCCTTGCTGTTCTCGTGCCAGCGGGTTGCTCTTGCCCTTGCCTGTCCCGAAGAGACCTTGGACACACATCTCTATGGATTTCATTTCGGATCTTCCGGTGTCTCAGGGCATGTCTGTCATCTGGGTGATATGTGATCGTTTCTCCAAGATGGTCCATCTGGTTCCTTTGCCCAAACTGCCTTCCTCTTCTGATCTGGTTCCTGTGTTCTTCCAGAACGTGGTTCGTTTGCACGGCATTCCTGAGAATATTGTGTCGGACAGAGGATCCCAGTTTGTTTCCAGGTTCTGGCGATCCTTTTGTGGTAGGATGGGCATAGATTTGTCGTTTTCGTCCGCTTTTCATCCACAGACTAACGGACAAACGGAACGAACTAATCAGACTCTGGAGGCGTATTTGAGGTGTTTTGTCTCTTCTGATCAGGATGATTGGGTGACCTTCTTGCCGTTGGCTGAATTTGCCCTTAATAATCGGGCTAGTTCTGCCACCTTGGTTTCGCCATTTTTCTGCAACTCTGGTTTCCACCCTCGTTTTTCCTCGGGACATGTGGAGCCTTCTGACTGTCCTGGGGTGGATTCTGTGGTGGATAGGTTGCAGCGGATCTGGAGTCATGTGGTGGACAACTTGAAGTTGTCACAGGAGAAGGCTCAGCGTTTTGCCAACCGCCGCCGCGGTGTGGGTCCCCGACTTTGTGTTGGGGATTTGGTATGGCTGTCTTCTCGATTTGTTCCTATGAAGGTCTCCTCTCCCAAATTTAAGCCTCGATTCATTGGTCCTTACAAGATATTGGAGATCCTTAATCCTGTATCCTTTCGCCTGGATCTTCCGGTGTCGTTTGCCATTCACAACGTATTTCATAGGTCCTTGTTGCGGCGGTACGTTGTGCCTGTGGTTCCTTCTGCTGAGCCTCCTGCTCCGGTGTTGGTTGAGGGCGAGTTGGAGTACGTGGTGGAGAAGATCTTAGATTCTCGTCTCTCCAGGCGGAGGCTTCAGTACCTGGTCAAGTGGAAGGGCTATTGTCAGGAGGATAATTCCTGGGTGGTCGCCTCTGATGTGCATGCGGCCGATTTAGTTCGTGCCTTTCACGCCGCTCATCCTGATCGCCCTGGTGGTCTTGGTGAGGGTTCGGTGACCCCTCACTAAGGGGGGGGTACTGTTGTGAATTTACTTTTTGGCTCCCTCTAGTGGCTACTAGTGATTTGACTCTGGGTTTGTCAGTCATTCCTTTTATGCTCACCTGGGTCGTTAGGTCAGGGGTGTTGCTATATAAGCTCCCTGGACCTTCAGTTCAATGCCTGGCAACGTTGATATCAGAGCTAATCTGTAGTGCTCTTGTCTACTGATCCTGGTTCCTGCTTGATTAAGCTAAGTCTGCTTTTTTGCTTTTTGCAATTCGTTATTGTTTGCATTTTTTGTCCAGCTTGTATATTATCTGTATCCTGACCTTGCTGGAAGCTCTAGGGCGGCTGGTGTTCTCCCCCCGGGCCGTTAGACGGTTCGGGGGTTCTTGAATCTCCAGCGTGGATTTTTGATAGGGTTTTTGTTGACCATATAAGTTATCTTACTATATTCTGCTATTAGTAAGTGGGCCTCTCTGTGCTAAACCTAGTTCATCTCTGTGTTTGTCATTTCCTCTTACCTCACCGTTATTATTTGTGGGGGGCTTGTATCCTACTTTTGGGGTCCTTTCTCTGGAGGCAAGAGAGGTCTTTGTTTTCCTCTTCTAGGGGTAGTTAGCTCTCCGGCTGGCGCGAGACATCTAGCGACCAACGTAGGCATGTTCCCCGGCTACTTCTAGGGTTGGCGTTAGGAGTAGATATATGGTCAACCCAGTTACCACTGCCCTATGAGCTGGATTTTTGTACTTTGCAGACTTGCTGATATCTCTGAGACCCTCGCCATTGGGGTCATAACAGTATACTATCTACAGAGCTCCTATGTATTATGTCACCGGTGGTCACTGTATTACCTGTACACAGACACTATACACAGCGCTCCTATGCATAATGTCACTGATGATCACTATATTACCTGTACACTGTATACTATATGCAGAGCTCCTGTGTATAATGTCACTGGTGAACACTGTATTACCTGTACTTTGTATACTATACACAGAACTCCTGTGTATAATGTCACTGGTCATCACTGTATTATCTGTACACTGACACTATATACAGAGCTTCTATTTATAATGTCACTGGTGATCACTGCATTACCTGTACACTATACACCATATACAGAGCTCCGGTGTATAATGTCACTGGTGATCCATGTATTACCTGTACACTATACACTATACTATATACAGAGCTCCTGTGTATAATGTCACTGGTGATCTCTGTATTATCTGTACACTGACACTATATACAGAGCTCCTGTGTATAATGTCACTGGTGATCACTGTATTACCTGTACACTATACACTATATACAGAGCTCCTGTGTATAATGTCACTGGTGATCACTGTATTACCTGTACACTGACACTATATACAGAGCTCCTGTGTATAATGTCACTGGTGATCACTGTATTACCTGTACATTTACACAATAAACTCTTTATTAACCGTAAAGCTCCTATGTATAATGTTACCAGGGAACACTGTACTACCTGTACACTTACACTGTATATTATTTACAGAGCTCCTGTGTCTGGTGTAACTGGTGATCACTGTATTACCTGTACATTGACACTATATACAGAGCTCTTGTGTATAATGTCACTGGTGATCACCATATTACTTGTATACTATATACAGAGCTCATGTGTATAATGTCACTGCTGATAACTGTATTACCTGTATACTGACACTATATACAGAGCTCCTGTGTATGATGTCACTGTATTACCTGTACACATACAATATGTACTATCTACAGAGCTCCTGTGTATGATGTCACTAGTTATCACTGTATTATCTGTACACTGACATTATAATCTCTATTATCTGTAGAGCTATGTATAATTTCACCGATGACCACTGTACTACCTGTACACTTACACTATACAGTAAACTATCTACGGAGCTCCTTTGTATAATTTCACCTGTTTTCAGTATTATTGTTTCACTGTATTACCTGTAGACTTACAGAATGATTTATTGGGATCTGATCGATAGGATCCCTGTGACCCTGAAAATGAAGAGGGTCACAGCGATGCATCATTGTTGCGCCCCGTTCACAGTTTTTTCTGCACATTGGCATTTCTCACCAACTGACTATGCAGGGAACTTTAGCTAATTAAATTCACTGAATAAAACTGGCCTTCAGCATGTAGCCTGAGAACGCCTCTGTGCAGAAGATACAAAGAAGTGAAGCAGTGTTGTGGCCCCTTCCTTTTCATTATCTAAGAGGTCCCATAGGTTGAATCCCGACCGACAATTAAGTGATAGTATATTCTAGCGATATTCCATTGAATCTATTCTTTCCAGATACATTTCTCTAACTCTCTAAATTTTGTTAACTGCCCAGTAGCAGAAGTTCACTTTATACAAAAAGAAGATATCTTCTCTCTTACTCTGTAACGTCCATTTGGAACCGTTCAAACCAGGGCCAGATCATGTAATCAATCATAGTCAAAGATCCTCCACCAATGTAAGGGCTGTTCCTCTTGACAAGTGTCTGTGAATAAAATTTAAGAGGTGAAATGAAAACTGTATACTGCGTATGTGACAAAATGGTCAATAATTTTGTAATATATGGTAATAATTTTAGAAAATCTGTAAATTAAGGCTTTGTCCACATATGTTCAGAATCAAAGCAACAATGCTGTGCCGGATCTGTTGCACTGCGGATCCCATGATTCTCAGAGGATCGTGCTCACTAACAATAAAGCCCATTGTGATTCCATTATTTTTTTGTCGAAAATAGTAACACTAGATTTTGCTCTCTTCTTGCTGTCAAACGTGATGCAATTACAGGCGCAGAGCTGCCGACACTGGACGTTACTATGAGTTATCTTTTACCCTGTTCCACTGGAGGTCCCAGTTGATTATCTAAGTTGTGTTATTACTTTGCAATGTCATATTGATGACTGATATGCCTTAGATATGAGTGATGATGTCATAGCTTGTTGATAATATGGGAGGAAAATTGTGGGTCAAAAATATCTTATGCAAAGCATCATTGGGAATGGCAGATTGTTTGTACCACCAGTATGGTTAAGGGTTTTTGGATTGTCCTTAATAAGTTAGAATGCAATGGAGTAGCAGGAGAGATGACTTGGGCATGGGTCAGTGCAGCAAGTGTCCTCAGCATTCCTGATGGCATAAGGAAGTGTTCCGTTCCTGTGAATGTCAGGCTGCTTGACAAGCACTTGAGGAGGAGTAGCATCTGCACCATCACTAGCAAGTAGGGGTGAGTAAGAACTCGCAATTCTGAAAATGTATTCTTTGCTCAATAGTTATACCTGGGATCTGCATTTATCTGAAGAACATACAGTATATTTCCATTTGCTAGGAGTTCTCAACAAGCTTCTGGGACCCACATATACCAGACTTTTCCTGTGGATATATCATAATTGCCCAAGATGGAAGTACCCCTTTAATAATGAGAAAATGATTTACCTCTTCAAATATTTTTAGTTTTTCAAGAAACTTTGCCTTTAACTCGGTTGTGTCTTCATTTTTCTTCTTGGTCATGATAACATTGAACAATATAGATGGGACCTGAAGTAGAACATACACAGATATAATACAATTACAGCCCATATGGAAAGTCCGGTTGTATCAGTATAGTTAATCGAGCATCATGTTTTTCAGCCTCATCAATTGCATTATATAGGCTACACCATTAGGCTGCTTTTATACACCCATCTTCCACGGTCCGAATATAGGCTGCAATGTCTGGACAAGCAGCAGGTGTCTGGACCTAAACGCAACGGAGGGTGTTAAATTAATGTAAGGAAAACTACGGCTGATCCAGACATTTTGGTCTGCACTTGGACCATAAAAGCCCTATTCATGGAAGTGGTCTAAAAGGCTTGGAGTAATGAAAAGCAAAAATAAATTTTTTGTTTTATGTTTGTAGAGTTAGGACAACATAATCTACCAAAGAAGGATGTTAGGCTATGATCTCACAAAGTTATTTGTTGTAGTCACTTATATAGTGCCATTTGTTCCACAGCGCTTTAGACATTATTGTCCCCATTGGGGCTCACAATCTGGATTCCCTATCAGTATGTCTTTGGAGTGTGGGAGGAAACTGGAGAACCAGTAAGAAACTCCGTACAGATGTTGTCCTTGGAGGGATTTGAACCCAAGACCCTAGTACTGCAAAGCTGCAGTGCTGACCACTGAGCCACAAAGGTACCATCAATAGCTGTACCTACTATAAACTCCTAGCACTAACCTAGATGAAACAAAGGTGCTACAAGATATACGATAGATGACCTGGTAGCCTGTGGCCATATTGTACATCTTCTAATTAAATCTTACTTGCAGTTTGATTGGTAAGAACCTCTCATGTATTTCATACCCTCTCAAAATCTGCAAAGTTCCTACCTCAGAGAAATGTTCCAGGAGAATCTTCTGTTGGGCTTTTTCGTAGGGATCGGCTGGGGTCAGTTTTTTTCCAGGAAAGGCGTCATCCAGGTAATCGCAAACAATTAAAGATTCGTAGATTATTTTGCCATCAGAGGTTTCAATAGTTGGTACCAGTCCCTTAGGATTTTTCTCAAAAAACCAATCCGGCTTGCTCCTCAGGTTAATGTTGACAATTTCATGTCTGAACAGAGAAAAGGAGAATGTTAGTAAGGGAAAATCATGTTTCAAAAATACAAGAAATGGTCACATTAAAATCACGACAGAAGAATAAGCTGTAAATATGAGACCAGGGTAAGGCAGTGGTGTGTAAGCTTCCTTAAAAGAAATGTTGAAGATTTTGATAAAAAAACAAAATACTACAAAAAATATACTAGAGCGGCAATGTGTGAACCTACCCTAAAATGGTTGTTTCATGCATATAAATTATCCACTAATGACAGGATACGCAATTGTGATTACTTGGGATATGATCGATAAGGCTCAAAGCGATCTCGAGAGTGGGGTTCAGCAAAGGCCCATTGAGTGGTATGCTGGTTGAGAAGCATCTATTCATTCTCTATGGGTTGAGTATAGCGATCTGACCCCCAGAAATCAAAAAGTTATCTCCTATTCATAGGTGATCAATTGCATACTTGGTACAACTACTTTAAGGTTTCAATTAATTTAGAATAAGAGGAATGCTAACAAAGACATGCAGTTAAGAAACTTTACAAAATCCGTTGCCTACTTGATTCCTTTAGCAACCATGACAAGCGATGCTCTTTGGACATACGGGCAGAATCTCATACCGTAGAGTCGAACTACTCCCTCTGGCACCGGTCCTGGGGGAGCGCGGCCTGAAATGAACTATATCCATTCAGTATCCAGATAGCAAACACACATTATCAATGCCAGAACAGAGTCTTTTATGAAGATTTTTTCTGGGGCAGTATTTTTAAGGGTATTATGGGAAGTTTCAAGTGGAGCATTTCATTCCCATTCAATCCAGCAAAGGATTAATCGATTTTTAGGTTGTAATCTTAAAAGGGTTCTTCCTAATTTGGCAAGTTGTGACCTATCTGTAGGATAGGCAATAACTTGCTGAAAACTGGAAGCCTAACCACTAGAACCCCAACAATCCAAAAAATGGGGCACTGAAATGTATGGTAAGAATGGCGTTGAGGCCACACATGCCACAAGTAAGAAATAAGGTTCAAAACACGTTGGTGTTTTTGGTTTCTTTTTGCACATGTGTATGGTACGTGTATATAATAAGGTTGAGAGTGGTAGGATCAGATGGTCCATCTGCTAGACTGTTTACTACAAGTGATTGGGAATTGTCATAAAGTTTTTCATCAGTATTCTTCTTGTATGAATACAAGGCTATAGGAAGTATAGAACTCATCGAAGAAGGTTGAGGAATAAAGAATCCAGTAAAGCTTGCAATCAGTATCCAAGTAAAGTTTCCTAAGGACTTTGGTAACTTAATTTTCAGGGATTGATTATTATGGAATGAGAAGCACATTGGGGTTTCAGGTCTGTCATTCCTTCTGGATCTGTTCTTTTTTTGTAGTCTTCAGTCAGTCATGATGTTTGGCTGCTTCATTACTTGGTTTAGAAAGGTGTGCAGAGTGTGGGCACATTAGGCTATGTTCAGATGGCTGTATTTCACAGTCCATATGCAGACCACAATGTGGGCATTGACTGATCGGTGGTCTGCTGAAATGAACTTACACCCTCATTTATGCTTACAGGGCTATACATTAGGATTAAGAGACCTGCAGTCATAGTAACATAGTTAGTAAGGCCGAAAAAAGACATTTGTCCATCCAGTTCAGCCTATATTCCATCATAATAAATCCCCAGATCTACGTCCTTCTACAGAACCTAATAATTGTATGATACAATATTGTTCTGCTCCAGGAAGACATCCAGGCCTCTCTTGAACCCCTCGACTGAGTTCGCCATCACCACCTCCTCAGGCAAGCAATTCCAGATTCTCACTGCCCTAACAGTAAAGAATCCTCTTCTATGTTGGTGGAAAAACCTTCTCTCCTCCAGACGCAAAGAATGCCCCCTTGTGCCCGTCACCTTCCTTGGTATAAACAGATCCTCATCGAGATATTTGTATTGTCCCCTTATATACTTATACATGGTTATTAGATCGCCCCTCAGTCGTCTTTTTTCTAGACTAAATAATCCTAATTTCGCTAATCTATCTGGGTATTGTAGTTCTCCCATCCCCTTTATTAATTTTGTTGCCCTCCTTTGTACTCTCTCTAGTTCCATTATATCCTTCCTGAGCACCGGTGCCCAAAACTGGACACAGTACTCCATGTGCGGTCTAACTAGGGATTTGTACAGAGGCAGTATAATGCTCTCATCATGTGTATCCAGACCTCTTTTAATGCACCCCATGATCCTGTTTGCCTTGGCAGCTGCGGCCTGGCACTGGCTGCGCCAGGTAAGTTTATCATTAACTAGGATCCCCAAGTCCTTCTCCATGTGAGATTTACCCAGTGGTTTCCCAGTCATTCCGGGCATCGACAAACATGAATGGATCATGAAACACAGCCGTCTGAACCTGGCCTTAGTTGAAGATGCAGGAGGTGTCTGACCAAGAGACTCCATTACTGAGGACTGTACAACTGCATTTAGTGGTACTGGTGTGGGGTAACAGAAGACCATTTCATTTCTTACCTGGTGGTTGGTATCAGCCGCCCGTATAGTCAGGGAAGCTGAGCCGAGCAGGGGCTACTTTGTGTTTTGTGCCCAGATAATTTAATTTATACATTGACAATAAAGAACAGGAGAAGCCATGTATGGTCAGAACTTCTGTGTCACTGTTACTGTATTTGATCTTATTTTGCCTACCATCTTACACAGTATATTGTGGTAGATATGTTTGGCAACCAAGTGTGACAGCCACATTGGCAAATACAAGATCGACTATCCATCCAGCCCTGTTGATATTGCAATGATGCAATGTTTTGATATCCTCAGTATTAGACCTGTGAGTTGTGCAATGTCAGCAAATATGAAATAACCTTGAAACTAACTATTTACTGTGACCATTAAAGTGTCCTTTCATACAGCCGAATCTACTAAGAGGGAGCGGAATCACAGCAAACATACACATCGGAAAGCGATATAAGCAATAACGGTCAATCAAATCCAGCAACATTATGAAGTTCCTCTTAAAGTGAAAACTCAGATTACTAACATTTCCTTTACAGTCTCACACTTACCCTTGGCAAAACTCCTCTGTGATCCGGCCATGACTGCGGACTGTCTGTTACTGGAGAGGCCTGTGTGAGAAGCAGAGAGCACACACACGTATGTATGTCAGTCTATGGGGCACAGCTGTGATATGCTGCGTATGAGGCCTGACCTACCAGAAGGAAGCCTGTGTACGAGAGCCACGTTCTCCACTGTCTATATCTGGGTCTATGCCAGTCCCCTCCTCTCCCAGCTAATGATCAGCCAAAAAGCAGCTCCTCTGCGTGGAGATCTGCTCCCTCTGTACAGTGATTGTTACATAATGTGCTGAAATTCACAACAACATCATAAAGTTCCAAAATATTTCATAGGAGTTTCACAGTTTCAAGGTCAAGTTGAAGGCAATAAGCGCAGTAGGGTCTTATCCGAGAAGAAACAGGAAGCTAAAACCCAGTTATGCTCACCAGGTGAGGTTGTGAAGTCACAACTAGAGATGGGCGAACCCAAACAGTAAAGTTCGGTGTCCGTTCAGAACACCTACTGTTCGGGCATGGACTTCACCAGGGAGCCCGTGTTACAGTTTTGTTCAGCCCCCTGAACACCGGGTGCATGACGGTGCGGCAAACTGCCTCTGATCAGCGGTAAGATCATTACCGCTGGTCAGAGTGTCGCGGATCCCATGCTGTCAAATGACAGGGTAAGCCCACAGCTTTGACCGGAGGTAAAAAGCTTTCAAGTGAATGGGGTCCGGTTACTGTTCTGGTACCCGAACCCTAAGTTTTTTTTAACTATTCGGCCGAACCCACCATACCCGAACATCCTGGGGTCCGCCCATCTCTATTCACAAACCCTGTACATCCATCAAAAAAGGTTCCTGGAGATCCACGATGCTTAGAACGTGTGACGCTTGAGTGGGTTAAAATCAGCTCTTTATTGAAAAATTAAATATTACAGGTTATGGGTATTAGATTCTGTGATGGGCGCTGATCCGGGGAACTAGTCTGATTGCCGTATGTGGAGTCGAGAAATAATTTTTCCCCTAATATGGGGCAATTCGTTTCTGCCTTCTGGAGTTTTTGCCTTCCACTGGATCAAGATGTTAAGGTATAGGTCGGACTCGATGAACTTGCGTCTCTTCTTTCAAACTTGAAACTATGTGAAGATGGAGACAAGTGGGATAAACTCTGCGCTGCCAGTAATCCAGTAATGAGCAGGAGACAGGAATTAAAGAGTTGCAGGTTTATTTGTCAACGCGTTTCGAAGTGACTTGTTTCTTCATCAGGACAAACCACAATGATGAGTATGCAGCGCCCCAGAGTCCTGGCCGTTGCAGTAATGTCGCTCTGCCACTAAGGGGAGTGATGTTACGTCTGATTGCACTAAAGGAGTTTCTCTGACCAGGTAACACTCACACTACACTTACATAGTTACATAGTTATTAAGGTTGAAGGAAGACTGTAAGTCCATCTAGTTCAACCCATAGCCTAACCTAACATGCCCTAACATGTTGATCCGGCCACCAGGGGGGGTGGTTCTATCTAGTAGGCCACTCCTCACACTCTGGTAAAACTGGGGGTTGGACAGGAAGACAGAGAGAGAAGTAACTGGGAAGAGCTAGTGAGAGGACCTGTCAGGGATGGGATCCTGGCAGACTCCTAAGAGCAGAACTTACCAGTGAACAACGGGAATACAGTAAAGAGGAATTAGGACCAGAAGGAGTCATGGTGTTAGACCGAGGCAACATCCTTCTGAGGCGCAAACAGTCGGTGGCCGGAACGCCGAGCAAGTAAGAGACTCTAAGTACTACTGCAAACCACGGCCGGACAGCCAATTATAGGTTGGCTGTCTCACACAAATCACCTAAGCAGACAACGGAGGCAGCTGTGGGAGAGGGGCGACTCTAGGGTCCCGGAAGAACTTCAGGCCTACCCCGTCATACAGGTGCGTCCTACCATATCACCTGGGGGACGGAGAGAACGAACATGAGAGACAGACAGAATCAGTTGTGAGGACTATCCCGGGAGCTCAGCAGGGAAGAACTACAACACCCAGCGCTAGAAGGTAGACACTGATTCCCACCTGTAAAGGGAACTCCTGATGTGCCTTTGGACCGGCCGGTCTCTGACAGCCCTGTTGACAGCGCTCTGGACTGAGGACTCTAAAACCTTCAGTAAAGAGGTAAAGAGACTGCAACCTGGTGTCCTCGTTATTTACTACGACCTACACTGCACCGCAACATCACCACCATTTACCACCACTTTTCATTGGACGCCCCTCAGCAGGGTCACGGACCGGGTCTAGCCACCGTGACAACCCCAGAGCAGAGACTCAGAGGCCCGGTACCGGGTACCCTTCGGCCCTGCGGCAGTGGGGGCGCTCCAAGTACAGCCAGGACGTGTGGGTATAAGTAGTCACATCGTTCAAATAAGCGGACCTCTGATATCATATGACTGGAACACATCATTGTGAAGGAAAAAGCATGTATAGAAATTGGCATTGCAAGTAGAGTTGGTGTAAATCAATTTGTACGAGCCGGCCCATCATGCCTGACAGTAATCTCTAGTAATCTCTAGTTATTCTGATTGCGGTGGTCTCCAATATATATTATCTCTTTATTGCAGGAGCCCAGCTGGCTTTGTATCTCAGTCTCATTCTGACCCCGATCCTGTTGGTTACTTTGGGCAGTGCCCATAACATGACAATGAAGCCTTATTGACTTATGAAGGATATAGCCATCACAAAGTGGTACCTAGTTTTTGCCTGTGATGCATATACAGTATATATATATATATGTATATATACTCCATTATATATATAATTTTTTTGTTACTTGAGATGTTTTCTATATGCAACATTAGAGGATGTCACCATCATCGAAGGAAGTTCTCCATTCAGAACTTCACAAATCTGTTGGTTCCTGTCCATGCATATATCATAGTCTTCATTCACTCCTGAGGCTGTGCTAATCTACACTCACTGGCCACTTTATTAGGTACACCTGTCCAACTTCTTGTTAACACTTAATTTCTAATCAGCCAATCACATGGCGGCAACTCAGTGCATTTAGGCATGTAGACATGGTCAAGACAATCTCCTGCAGTTCAAACCGAGCATCAGTATGGGGAAGAAAGGTGATTTGAGTGCCTTTGAACGTGGCATGGTTGTTGGTGCCAGAAGGGCTGGTCTGAGTATTTCAGAAACTGCTGATCTACTGGGATTTTCACGCACAACCATCTCTAGGGTTTACAGAGAATGGTCCGAAAAAGAAAAAAAATCCAGTGAGCGGCAGTTCTGTGGGCGGAAATGCCTTGTTGATGCCAGAGGTCAGAGGAGAATGGGCAGACTGGTTCGAGCTGATAGAAAGGCAACAGTGACTCAAATCGCCACCCGTTACAACCAAGGTAGGCCTAAGAGCATCTCTGAACGCACAGTGCGTCGAACTTTGAGGCAGATGGGCTACAGCAGCAGAAGACCACACCGGGTACCACTCCTTTCAGCTAAGAACAGGAAACTGAGGCTACAATTTGTACAAGCTCATCGAAATTGGACAGTAGAAGATTGGAAAAACGTTGCTTGGTCTGATGAGTCTCGATTTCTGCTGCGACATTCGGATGGTAGGGTCAGAATTTGGCGTAAACAACATGAAAGCATGGATCCATCCTGCCTTGTATGGAGCATCTTTGGGATGTGCAGCCGACAAATCTGCGGCAACTGTGTGATGCCATCATGTCAATATGGACCAAAATCTCTGAGGAATGCTTCCAGCACCTTGTTGAATCTATGCCACGAAGAATTGAGGCAGTTCTGAAGGCAAAAGGGGGTCCAACCCGTTACTAGCATGGTGTACCTAATAAAGTGGCCGGTGAGTGTATGTGGAGAGTAACTGCTATAGCGTCTTGCAGGCACTTGGTGGCAGCACAGCTATGTATTATTATATGGGGATATTTATTGAAACGCCATAAAATAAAGTTCAAAGTATTAAATCAGATAATATTTAGAATCTTTTATTGACTGGACTTTTATGATGTTGACTAATCAGTCCATAAAATTATTTTCCAGTTTTATGCAACCAAATCCTATCCACTGTATAAAATTAACATTTTAGAATAAACTGTTTAAGAGAGTAGTCTGAGTGTCATCCGTTTTTCCCGTATGTGGAGAAATAAATGTTAAAAAAGTTTCTCCACCGCAGTCCGTGAAAATCAGACTGCACTTGGAAGTCATCCAAGTACGGTCTGATTTTTTTACAAACTCATAACCTTGCATTGAAGGTTTAGATCCAACCCTCAGATTAAAATCGGACATGTCTCTGCGAATTTCTGCGGATGTCGAAAAATCAGGGACATGTGAATGGCAACATAGACAGGTACGAGTGCGATCCGTAAAAAAACAAAAATCGGCCTTGTGAATGATTATGCAAAATTTGCCAAAAGAAAACATGACAACCAGGTGTGAATTAGCCTTAGCCCCTGATTCATCAAAGCTGGTGTTTGGCACTCTGGTCTTTACTAACGGTGAGCTGAAATAAGATGCACTGAAAATCTATTAATTGAAAAACTATTTGAAAAACGCCTGATTGGGGAAAAAAAAGTGCATGGCACTTCTCTGAAGTGGCTCCTGAAGGAAACTTCTCTAAACTAACCACTGCCAAACCTAAGTCTATGTGCACAGTCACTCAGTATTTCTAGGAACGTTTTAGAGCAGAAACTGGGAGGAAACTCTCCAAATCCTCTTCAAAATATTAAAACGCACCTGAAAAACTTTTGAGTTTCCATTCAATTTCTTCTATAACTCAGCAAAAATACTCTGGGTGCACATATCCTAGGAGGGCAAAGAACACTTTAGGAATAAAAAATAGGAATAAAAAATCTTACAAAAACTCTTCATATCCTCTTTAAAACTGCATCAGGATGCGAAAAATGTCCCCAAAAAGGGAGCAACCCTTAAATCGGTAAAAACTTGACAAACTAGTAGCTTTGAACTAAAAAAAACAGTTTTTTAAGATCTATGATCTGTTCACAAAAGTTTTTATTTTACAAGGATTTTGTAACAGACTCGGCTCCCAAATTTACATAAAAACTACATCAAGTAATCTTTGAATAAGCTTCTTATTGATTTTAGCAGAAAACACACACCTATGGTGCACATAGTACTGTTTTTTGCACTTATTTTTTTAAAGGAAGGAAAAAAAAAAGAAACATAAATCTGCATTAATAATGAAGCCTTTGGCCTGAAAATTGCAATGGAAATTAAAATCTCAATGGTGACAAACTGCAGTAAAATTGCTGTTTATATTTGACATGCTGCATTTTCAAGAAATGCGCTAAGGGTAAAAAAAAAATCATAAAAACACGTACCATAGGAATAAAATTTAAAAAATCATTAATTTTGCTTCTTACCGTAAAATGATGTGTTTTTCCACGACATGCCTTAATTATTGAGATGTTTGTGCTTGAGAAATAACTCCACATTTGACTAGTAGGTCAATAGAATCAGAAAAAATTGCCCACACACCAAAACAGCATAAAAAGCGCAACAAAATTCCTATAAAGCAAAACTCCTGATGAAGATAGGCGAAACGTGCACAGGATATTCAGGCTACTTGCGTAGTGAGTTACTAAGATCCACTTTTTGCTAATTGTTTATTAATCAGATTATTAAGATTTACCGTACATAATAAACTAGAGTTTAGTAGACGCCGATATTTTTTTTAAAGTGTTTGTCACAATATCTGCAGTATCCTGGTCCCACATATCATTATTTCCCTGATATGTAGTATTGATCTCAGTTTTCTTCACATGTTTCATTAATTATTAATACAGTTTTTTATCATTAGTACTGAGCGTTCTTCTCAATGTTTTCTTTTTGGATGTATTTAGTTTTTTGGAGTGGTCTTATGTGAATGGTAATAAAGATATAAAAGGATGTTTTGTTGGTAAAATTGACATCACACATACGGTAATATATCTGCAAGTTAGATTCATAGCAATGTTACAAACTTAATGGAAGTTAAACCAGGTGAAGAATATTTAGAAAATAATTGAAAAAATAAATGTTTTCATTCTTAATGAGATTCGATGGGAGTAAAAAAAAATAACTAAAGGAAATATCAGTATAAATAAATTTCTACAGAAATTAAAATGGCCACTGCCTGCTTACAATGACAAAAAAATTCCTAGATATAGGAAGATTGGCGTGCACTCGGTCAAGATTGGAGGTGCTGGAGGAACGGAGTGTCTAATCCCAAGACCAAGGCAAGAGAAATTCACCGCACACTTTTATTTCAGGTGATGCAAAGCACTTTATTTTTAGTAAAGGCAGAAGCGCAAAATAACAAAAGGTGCTGGGAGATAACCAACAGGGGTAAATAGGACATTCGGACCCTTCCACAGGCTTTTTCACAATGTCACTGGAAGGGAGAGAAGACAAGACATACGTTCCATAAATGTTGGACAGAATGTAAAAATCCATGGGCTAGATGAGCTTAAAGGTAGAGAAGCAACCATAAATTGTTCAAGATGTATGGGTGAATGCATATATGCCAATGGATAACATCTAGAGGGAAGGAGGCACATTTTGAGAAAAACCATGGATGATAGAAAATAAGGGAGGTGTGGGGTGTCCTGGCTAGGGAACCAAGGGGAGTAGATAGAAAGATGTTCAGGTAGGTATTGGATGAGTAGGTCATCTATAGGAATGAACAAAAACCTTGTAGAAGTAGGTAGGTTGTGTACAGCAGGTAGGTATCTTACATTAAGGTAGGTTATAGACAGGGAGAATGCTGAACTTGTGTACGCAGGCAGGTAGGTTGCACACAAGAGGTAAGTTGTACAGACTACACATAGGAGGTATGTGGTTCTCGTTTGGATAGCTGGGACCTGTGTAGGTAAGTGGGAAAAAGGCAGGTTGCACACAGGAGGTACGTAACATACAATTAGGTAGGTCACATATATGAAGAATGTGAGTCCTGAGTAAGTAGGTATACTGTGGTTGTGGGGTATCAGAAAGACAAAGTGATGCCAAGGTCCAGAGAGTGTACATACCTACGATTTAAATGTCCACGAGGTGTTACCGCGTCTAATTCTATGTCTGAGTGGTGTATGCTAGACTGTTAGGACGCATATATATGAGAATGTGCAGAAGAAAGCTTGAATATTGTCCTGTAATGCTGGAGATACCAGGAGTGTTGAGGTAAGAAGAGGCTGCTCACACTGCTGTCCACCCTGTCAATCTAATTTAATACTACAGATACCAGGAGTGATGAGGTAAGAAGAGGCTGCTCACACTGCCGTTTACTCTATCTGATCTAATACTATAGATACCAGGGTAGCTGAGGTAAGAAGACGCTGCTCACTGCTGTCCACCCTGTCTATCTGCTCTAATAATGGTGAAACCAGGGGTGTCTTGCTAAGGTCGGGTTGCTCACACTGCTGCCCACCCTGTCTTTCCGATCAAATACTGGAGAGCCAGGTAGTGTTGACGTAAGAATAGGTTGCTTACACTGCTGTCCCCCTTGTATACATTATCTAGTCTAATACTGGAGATACCAGGGGAGCTGAGGAAAGAAGAGGCTGCTCACACTGTTGCCCCCCCTTCTATCTGATATAACACTTGAGATATCAAGGGTGCTGAGGTAAGAAGAGGCTGCTCACCCTGCTGTCTGACCTGTCTATGTGATCGAATACTGAAAATACAAAGGGAGGTGAGGTAAGAAAAGGCTAGAGGCCGCTCACACTGCTGACATCTTTGTCAATTTGATCTAATACTCGATATATCAGGAGTGCTGAGGTGAGAAGAGGCTGCTCACTCTGCTGTTTACTCTATCTGATGTAATACCATATATACCGGGGAAGCCGAGGTAACAAAACGCTGCTCACACTGCTGTCCACCCTGTCTACCTAATCTAATACTGGTGAAACTAGGGGTGTCATGGTAAAATTGGGTTGCACACATTGCTGTCCACCCTGTTGTGATCCGGTGACTTTGGAGCCGCATGAACTTTCTCTGGAGTAGGTGGAAACTGTACTCACCGCAAAACCTGAACTAACACCGCAACTAGAAGTAGCCGTGGGGTGTGCCTAACAAACCCTAGACACCTCGACACAGCCGGAGGACTAAATACCCCTATAGATGGAAATAGGAATACTACCTTGCCTCAGAGCAGAACCCCAAAGGATAGGCAGCCCCCCACGAATATTGACTGTGAGTAGGAGAGGAAAGACACACGCAGGCAGAAAACAGGATTCAGCAAAAGAGGCCACTCTAGCTAAATAGGGAAAGATAGGACAGAATACTAAGCGGTCAGTATTAAAACCCTTCCAAAAATATCCACAGCAGATAATACAAAAAGTTCCACAATCTAACTAAAGACATGGAATGTATATCTGCCACTCCAGAGAATCCAACAAGACTGAGAAAATACTGACACAATCTAAGCTGGACAAAAAAACAATGAATAGCACAGAAGTATTAAGCACACAGCATGTGTGCCACAGAAACAAAACCAGACACTTATCTTTGCTGATTTGGCAGTAAGGCAGAAGGAACCAAACAAGGACCAAAACCTCCCAACAACCATGGACAACTGGCAAGGACTAATGAATCCTGCACGCCTAAATACCCCAGTCAGAACTGCAATCAGCAGATACACCTGACCAGGACTGCAACCCAGGGACAACTGCATTACCACCTACAACCACTGGAGGGAGCCCAAAAGCAGAATTCACAACAGTACCCCCCCTTGAGGAGGGGTCACCGAAC
The DNA here is from genome assembly GCF_051348905.1 of Ranitomeya variabilis. NCBI lineage: Eukaryota > Metazoa > Chordata > Amphibia > Anura > Dendrobatidae > Ranitomeya > Ranitomeya variabilis. The sequence continues at coordinate 52,730,392 of NC_135235.1, read as the reverse complement.
CCTCACCAGAGCCCCCAGGCCAATCAGGACGAGCTAGATGAAAAGCATGAACCAAATCAGCAGCATGGACATCAGAGGCAAAAACCCAAGAATTATCCTCCTGGCCATAACCCTTCCATTTCACAAGATACTGAAGCCTCCGCCTCGAAAAACGAGAATCCAAAATCTTCTCAACCACATACTCCAACTCCCCATCAACCAACACAGGGGCCGGAGGATCAACAGAGGGAACAACGGGTACCACATATTTCCGCAATAAAGATCTATGGAAGACATTATGGATAGCAAAAGAGGCCGGAAGCGCCAATCGAAAAGACACCGGATTAATAATCCCAGAAATCCTATAAGGACCAATAAACCGAGGCTTAAACTTAGGAGAAGAAACCTTCATAGGAACATGACGGGAAGACAACCAGACCAGATCCCCAACCTGAAGCCGGGAACCAACACACCGACGACGGTTAGCAAAACGTTGAGCCTCCTCCTGAGACAACACCAAATTGTCCACCACATGAGCCCAAATCTGCTGCAACCTGTCCACCACAGAATCCACACCAGCAGGACAGTCAGAAGGCTCAACCTGCCCAGAAGAAAAACGAGGATGAAAACCAAAATTACAAAAAAAAGGCGAAACCAAAGTAGCCAAACTAGCCCGATTATTAAGGGCAAACTCGGCCAATGGCAAAAAGGCCACCCAATCATCCTGATCAGCAGACACAAAGCATCTCAAATAAGTCTCCAAGGTCTGATTAGTTCGCTCGGTTTGGCCATTTGTCTGAGGATGAAACGCAGAGGAAAAAGATAAATCAATGCCCAGCCTAGCACAAAAGGCCCGCCAAAACCTAGAAACAAACTGGGAACCTCTGTCAGACAAATATTCTCCGGAATACCATGCAAACGAACCACATGCTGAAAAAACAATGGAACCAAATCTGAAGAGGAAGGCAGTTTAGGCAAAGGCACCAAATGAACCGTCTTAGAGAACAGGTCACAAACAACCCAGATAACCGACATCCTCTGGGAAACTGGAAGATCAGAAATAAAATCCATAGAAATATGCGTCCAGGGCCTCTCAGGGACCGGCAATGGCAAAAGCAACCCACTAGCACGGGAACAACAAGGCTTGGCCCGTGCACAAGTCCCACAGGACTGCACAAAAGAACGCACATCACGTGATAAAGAAGGCCACCAAAAGGACCTACCAACCAAGTCTCTGGTACCAAAAATACCAGGATGACCAGCCAACACAGAACAGTGAACCTCAGAAATCACTCTACTAGTCCATCTGTCAGGAACAGTTTCCCCACTGGACAGCGATCAGGTCTGTCAGCCCGAAATTCCTGAAGAACCCGTTGTAAATCAGGGGAAATGGCAGAAAGAACCACCCCTTCTTTCAGAATGCTGACCGGTTCAAAGACCTCAGGAGAATCAGGCAAAAAAACTCCTAGAAAGGGCATCAGCCTTAATATTCTTAGAACCCGGAAGATACGAGACCACAAAATCAAAACGGGAAAAAAAGACAAGGACCATCGAGCCTGTCTAGGATTCAACCGTTTGGCAGACTCGAGGTAAATCAAATTCTTATGATCGGTCAAGACCACAATACGGTGCTTAGCTCCCTCAAGCCAATGTTGCCACTCTTCAAACGCCCACTTCATAGCCAACAACTCCCGATTGCCGACATCATAATTGCGTTCAGCAGGCAAAAATTTACGGGAAAAGAATGCAAACGGTTTCATCAAGGAACCAACGGGATCCCTCTGGGACAAAACGGCCCCTGCCCCAATCTCAGAAGCGTCAATCTCAACCTGAAATGGAAGAGAAACATCCGGTTGGCGCAACACCGGAGCAGAAGTAAATCGACGTTTAAGCTCTTGAAAGGCAGAAACAGCCACAGAGGACCAATTCGCCACATCAGCGCCTTTCTTCGTCAAATCGGTCAAGGGTTTAACCATGCTGGAAAAGTTAGCAATGAAACGGCAATAAAAATTTGCAAAACCCCAAAATTTCTGAAGGCTCTTTACGGACGTGGGTTGAATCCAATCATGAATGGCCTGAACCTTAACCGGATCCATCTCAATAGATGAAGGAGAAAAAATAAAACCCCAAAAAGAAACCTTCTGCACCCCAAAGAGACACTTAGACCCCTTCACCAACAAAGCATTGTCACAAAGGATCTGAAATACCATCCTGACCTGTTCCACATGAGACTCCCAATCATCAGAAAAAATCAAAATATCGTCCAAATATACAATCAAGAATTTAGCAATATAAGTCCGGAAGATATCATGCATGAAAGATTGAAAAACAGATGGAGCATTAGTGAGCCCGAACGGCATCACAAGGTATTCAAAATGGCCTTCGGGCGTATTGAACGCTGTTTTCCATTCATCACCCTGCTTAATACGAACAAGATTATACGCCCCCCGAAGGTCAATCTTCGTAAACCAACTAGCCCCTTTAATCCTAGCAAACAAATCGGAAAGCAAAGGTAAAGGGTATTGAAACTTGACCGTGATCTTATTCAAGAGGCGATAATCAATACAGGGTCTCAAGGAGCCATCCTTCTTAGCAACAAAAAAAAATCCCGCTCCCATCGGTGAAGAAGATGGCCGAATATGCCCTTTCTCCAAAGACTCCTTAACATAACTCCGCATAGTGGTATGTTCAGGCACAGACAGGTTGAAGAGTCGGCCCTTAGGAAACTTACAGCCTGGAATCAAATCAATCGCACAATCACAGTCCCTGTGCAGTGGAAGAGAACTGGACTTGGGCTCATCAAATACATCCTGAAAATCAGACAAAAACTCTGGAATTTCGGAAGAAGAGGAGATGAACATTAAAGGGACATCATTATGAACCCCCTGACAACCCCAACTAGTCACAGACATAGACTTCCAATCCAACACAGGATTATGTACCTGCAACCACGGAAAACCCAGCACGAAAGCATCATGTAAATTATGCAACACCAGAAATCGACAATCTTCCTGATGGGCTGGCGCCATGCGCATGGTCACCTGTGTCCAAAACTGGGGCTTATTTTTAGCCAAAGGTGTAGCATCAATGCCCCTTAAAGGAATAAGGTTCTGCAAAGGCTGCAAGGGAAAATCACAACGTCTGGCAAACTCAAGGTCCATTTAGTTCAAAGCGGCGCCTGAATCCACAAATGCCAAGACAGAAAATGATGACAATGAGCAGATCAAGGACACCGATAACAGAAATTTAGGTTGTACAGTACTGATGGTAAATGAACTAGCGATCCTCTTTGTCCGCTTAGGGCAGACTGAAATGACATGAGAAGCGTCGCCACAATAATAACACAACCTATTCTGACGTCTGAGTCCTTGTCGTTCTGTTCTAGACAGAATCCTATCACACTGCATTGGCTCAGGACTCTGCTCTGAGGACAACACCACAGCACGCACAGTTCTGCGCTCCCGCAAGCGCCGATCAATCTGAATGGCCAAAGACATAGAATCACTCAGACCGACAGGCGTGGGAAACCCCACCATAACATCTTTAATGGATTCAGAAAGACCCTTTCTGAAAATTGCTGCCAAAGCATCATCATTCCATTTAGTCAACACAGACCATTTTCTAAATTTCTGACAATACAATTCTGCCGCCTCTTGACCCTGAGATAGGGCCAACAAGGTCTTCTCCGCTTGATCCACAGAATTAGGTTCATCATATAATAGTCCTAAAGCCTGAAAAAAGGAATCTACATTAAGCAAAGCTGGATTCCCAGATTCCAGGGAAAATGCCCAATCCTGTGGATCACCACGCAGCAGGGAAATGACGATTTTAACCTGCTGAATGGAATCACCAGAGGATCGAGGTCTCAAAGTGAAAAACAGTTTACAGTTGTTTTTAAAACTCAAAAATTTGGACCTGTCACCAAAAAACAAATCAGGTGTAGGAATCTTCGGCTCTAAAACAGGAGTCTGAACAATATAATCAGAAATTCCCTGTACCCTAGCAGCAAGCTGGTCTACACGAGAAGCTAATTCCTGAACATCCATGCTAACACAAAACTCCTCAGCCACCCAGAAAAAAAGAGGGAAGAAAAGGCAAAGCAAACTGCAGAAAAAAAAATGACTCAACACCTTTCTTCCCTTCTCCTCAGATGCATTTAACTCATAGTTGGCCAGTTGTACTGTTATGATCCGGTGACTTTGGAGCCGCATGAACTTTCTCTGGAGTAGGTGGAAACTGTACTGACCGCAAAACCTGAACTAACACCGCAACTAGAAGTAGCCGTGGGGTGTGCCTAACAAACCCTAGACACCTCGACACAGCCGGAGGACTAAATACCCCCATAGATGGAAATAGGAATACTACCTTGCCTCAGAGCAGAACCCCAAAGAATAGGCAGCCCCCCACGAATATTGACTGTGAGTAGGAGAGGAAAGACACACGCAGGCAGAAAACAGGATTCAGCAAAAGAGGCCACTCTAGCTAAATAGGGAAAGATAGGACAGAATACTAAGCGGTCAGTATTAAAACCCTTCCAAAAATATCCACAGCAGATAATACAAAAAGTTCCACAATCTAACTAAAGACATGGAATGTATATCTGCCACTCCAGAGAATCCGACAAGACTGAGAAAATACTGACACAATCTAAGCTGGACAAAAAAACAATGAATAGCACAGAATTATTAAGCACACATGTGTGCCACAGAAACAAAACCAGACACTTATCTTTGCTGATTTGGCAGTAAGGCAGAAGGAACCAAACAAGGACTAATGAATCCTGCACACCTAAATACCCCAGTCAGAACTGCAATCAGCAGATACACCTGACCAGGACTGCAACCCAGGGACAACTGCATTACCACCTACAACCACCGGAGGGAGCCCAAAAGCAGAATTCACAACACCACCCCATCTATCTGATCTAATACCAGGAGCGTTTATGTAAGAAGACTGTACTCACACTGCTGTCCACCTTGTCTATCTGATCTAATACAGAAGACACCAGGAGTGGTGGGGTAAGAAGAGGCTGCTCACACTGCTGTCCACACTGTCAATCTAATTTAATACTACAGATACCAGGAGTGATGAGGTAAGGAGAGGCTGCTCACACAGCTGTCCAGCATTTCTTCCTGAATGATGGGCAATTATTATGACATAGACATAGCTTTACAGTACAAGGTATAGGTTATCTCCTGGACAAAGCAGGGTAGTTCCTCCTGTACACACTCACATGGACCTGTCCTACTAATATTCTAAGATAGGTTTCTGTCAGTGTAATTAGGTGGTTGCCATTTTTATTCTTTTGTGATTATTTCCCTACACAAAATAATTATGTTTTGCTAGTTAAAGGTATTTAATATTTTATTGCTGTGACATTTCCTTTACTTATTTTTTATCTATTCTGGGAGAACTCCTGTAATGAAAAGAAGTGTAAAAAGTAAGGTATATGCCCTCTGGTGGTCGCCAAAAGCTTTGCATTAATATTAGAATAAAATTGAGCATCTTTCAAAGTTTGTGCATACGGGTAAGAGAATTTGCTTTGTGTCCACATCGAATAGCAGTGTGCAACAATGTAGTCCAGCCATTGTGACTGCAGCCATGTGAAGAGGGCGCCTTAAAATGAGCCCATTATGTTGAAAATGGTATGTGATCTACATGCAGGATGTTAAAGAGCAACTATATAACATTTTGCTCAGATTCTTTTTTTTTTTTTTTTTTACCATGCAGCTCCACTGATCAGACTGTGCATGTACAAAATGACAGGTGTCCTTTAAGTAAGTCTTGCAATAAAATGAATGTCCTCCCTTTAAATTTATCTTATCATGCCATTATGGTTATATTTACACGGGATGGATATGCTGCAGATTTTCCGTGCAGATTCATACATGAAAATTTCAGAATGTTGCAACATTTTTTCTGCATTGAAATTAACCTGTGGCGTGATTTTTATAAATCCGCAACTTGTTAATTTCTTTTACTAAAGATTTAGAAGTGTTAGATCCTAAGTTACTTTTGCAGTAAAATCCATGTTACCCATGCAAAACAGTGGCATAACTTAAAGATTGTCGACCCCCAAAAACACCTCCAAAAGAGCAGCCAACTATTATAGGTCACTAATCTCACTGGTCATCTCATTTGGGCTACAGGGATCCTTTGGTTCTTCCCTAGGCTCCAGAGCTGATGTAAAAACGACAAAAGTCGCAAAAGTTTATACAACTTCAAGTTGCTCAAAAATATTATGACGTTTCAAACAGATGAATGTCGGAATTCAGATGTTAAGTGTTTGATGAACTGGTCCCTCAAAGTAAAATATGCAAATTATCTCTTCAGAGAGGTGGAGGACTGGAACTCGAGCGCCAACTATTGGAAGCAGTGATCCTAAAAGTCAATATCGACTCTTTTAACGACTTAGGATAAAAGTGAAACCAGAATCTCAATTTGCAGAGACGGTGTTTTGGGATGTTGCCCCCTCATCAGTGCAAAGTATGAGATCTGATTTGGCTAAGAGGCTCTGGACTGGGGGTCTAAGAAGTAACGTTTCTCTTTGTGGAGAGTGACAAGCCAAGCCTGGCATGCCAGAGTGAGGAGACTTTATATGCCCTGTGTTATTTAAATGCACTTTTACTTTTTTACTTATTTAGTTACAGCAGTGTTTTTGCTCATTTAGTTTCTTGTAGGTTTTGTATGCTTATTCTTTGTACAATCTAAACTACCCCTCTCGTTTTACTAATACACGAGCTGATCTTTTAAATTGGCATAGCCTCTCATGATGTTACCTAGGTAGATGTCTTATAATCAACCTGTTCAGTGGTTCACATCTGTTATATTCCTTTCCAGACTATTCCTTCACTCCTGAGGCACGTAGATGTTAATAGTCTGAATTCTAACTTCACAAAATATGTTTGGGCTGGAAAAAAAATCTCGGGGCTGAGTCATCAAAGCCTTTACACCAGAAAAGTGGTGTAAAAGCATTGAGAAGTCCTAAAAATTGTTTATCAAAACTTTACCAACTGAAGCTTTTAACGCCAGTATGAATCAGCTCCACCAAAATGGGCAAAGCTGTGGAGAAACCAGGGTGGCATGGGACGTGGCCACATCAGACTGTGAAATTCAGCAATTTCTAATGCAGAAATACTACTCCAGTCCCTGACTAGCAGGGTGGATAAAAATCAATGTTTAAAAAAAAAAAATAAATCGGATTTTTTTTATTTAAATCGGATTTTTTTTTATTTAAATCGGATTTTTTTCAATAAACTGCTTTTTGAGGAAAATATTTTACCATCCAAAGGTTCTTCCATCATGAGATAAAGCTGAGTTGTTTAACTCAGTAGAATAAAGGCTGTATATGTGTAACATTCACAATGCCATGCTCTTCCAGAGGTTTCTGTAGGATTAGTGGACAGTTTCTCTCCTATATTATCACAGACGCTCGCTTTACTTACGCAGTTCTCAAAACTGAATTTGACTCTGCAGAGGTCCCAGCCTCTTCTTCACGGCAAAAATGTTACAACATGAACAGAGTTGAGAAAAAGACCTTAATCCTATTGTTCTACAAACCTATGAATACAGAATCAACCCCTTCAGTGCCAAGTCCAAGAAGTTAGACAATATGTTTCTGATTGTTTGGAGTGGAATAGATCTGCACAACACAAGAAGAATGTGAATCTAAGTGTGAGGAGGAGGAAGGGCAAGCAGACAAGAAAATGAAAGTGAAACTTTGAGCACAATACTGCAGCATAGCCACAGACAGACAAGTCTGGATCTGTTTGTGTGTACGATCTGAGGTTTATTACATTCTTTCCTTATAATGGCAGCAGGCCGTAAAAGAGACCCAGTTTGGGAATATTTTAATGAAGCTCCTTCGCCTATCGGTAAGGCAGGCATGCGTGCAAAATGCAAACGATGCAACAAAGAGATGCAAGGCCTGGTGGCACGAATGAGGCAACATCATGAGAAGTGCGGTGATGAAGATGACCAAAGAAACACTTCTGAACAGGCAGGATCTTCAGGTTGGTAAACATTTTTATTGAATCCTATTTCTAAAGACTGAACTGTCATGTGTGAGAAAAATTATATTTCTTATTATTACTGCATGTTACTGTCATTTGGTACAGTTATGAAGAAAAACAAATATTCCTTTTGGGGCAGAGGCAGTGATGTGTTGTGTACAATAAGCAGAAATTGTATAAACAATAAAATAACAGCATTGACTTTTTTTGTTTAGGGGAATTCATGGATTCTGGAAACTATCCACCTCCAAGATCACCATCATCCTGTTCTACAGTTTCAGAGTTATCCATCCAGGATAGTGCTTCATTAGCAGCAGCATCATCATCAGACACCGACAGCCACATATCACCATCACCCAAAAGGAAGAAAAAACCTTTACCTCCTGGAACCACCATAGATAGGTTTGTGATAAGAACTAGCAGATTAGAAAAAGAGTTGATTGATGAAAAAATTGCCCAGTTTATTTATGCAACGAACTCTTCTTTCCGTCTGACTGAGAACCCACATTTCATTAATATGGTTCAGTCACTGAGACCAGGATATAGTCCACCCAGCAGAGCTGATGTTGCAGGGAAACTGCTGGATCAAGTGTATGACAGAGAAATGGAGCAATGTGCAACAGCTCTGGAGGGTAAAATTGTTAACCTAAGTATTGATGGGTGGAGTAATGTCCACAATGATCCTATTGTATGTGCTTGTATAACAACAGAAGAAGGTAAAGTCTTCCTTGCACAAACAACTGATATGTCAGGAAATGCACACACAGCAGAATACTTACAAGAAGTGGCAGTAAAAGCTATAACGACATGTGAACAAAAATTCAAATGTCTAGTACGCAGTTTGGTCACTGACAATGCTGCAAACGTATCCAAGATGAGAAGAGATTTAGAAGAGCAGGGAGGGAATACAAAGCTGCTAATAACATATGGTTGCAGTGCTCATTTGCTGCACCTCTTAGCCAAATTATCAGCAAGGAAGGACTGTAGTTAAATAATATAATAAAATAAAATATAACTTTTAATAAATATTGCTAAAAAGAGTCGCTCGGACTCATAAAAAACATGAATCACAACATTCTAATCAATGCTGGCAATTAACACTAATGAGCCCAACGTAATGCTCCAAAAAACCAGCACGGTGGAAATACCCCACCACCTTATTATACAAACAGACACTGTATAAGAGGCAACATCTGTCATAGAGCCCCTAACAAGTGTACATCATAGAGATACAAGAACAGGGATATTATGATTGCTGTATACGTTTCAGAACAATCTCACCCAGAATGTAAATCGCTTCATAAAGACGCAGTGGTCCAAGAAATCCATATACATGAGGTGGCTCCTTAGGTGCCCTTTCCAAACCTCACTCGCATGAATTCAGCCACTTGCTACTTCTGTCCCTCATTCATATTTTCTCCCAACGCGTTTCCTTGTGGCAATGTCATCAGGGGAGAAGCCACTTTACAGAAAAATCATTAAGGTGTGTGTCGTCCACCCGACACAACACAGAGGGTCGGCCTGCCCGTGTGCAGCTCATACCTTTATGCCCAGCGCTATCATCGCTGCATGTGTGACGCATCAGGCGCTACATCCGGGTTCCGGTTTGTATGCAATCACATGATCCTGAATGAAAGGACCATGTACGCATGAAGCGCATAGTGACACGCAAGGGTCACTTCCGGTCACAGCTGTGGGGTGGAAACTCCACCCACCGGAGAAATGCTTAGTGTTGTGCACATGTACGGACTCACGCTGTGTCCAAAAATAGGTTGAAGAAAGATTTAACCCCTAAGGTACCCGTATCACAGGGATTATAAACCTTATCCTAACGGGGAAGAAAATACTCTTATCTAGCAGATATCGCAAGATATACAAATGTCCTACAACCTCCAAATCCCGGAAGGAGAACAAATGGGGCATTGGCAGTTCACAAAACTAGAAGGGGAAACAAATACTGACTGTTACCTAGAGGCATGTGCAAAAAGCAGAGACCACAATAGCCGATATACCTATATAATAGGGAGACAAATAATGTCCTTATTTGGAATAAATCACTATTCTTGGCAGGTTATCAAAAAGAAAGATTAATTACCATTCAGAATAAGCTGTTTTTATCGGAACATCGGTAAAAACCATAAATACGATAAATAAAATAAAATAAAATAAATAAAGACCTATGGTGACCTGGTGGGGAAAGGGCCGCCTATTTACCCTAAAGAGGTCCTACAAAAATTCCTGCCTGACCTGTGGAGGTTGGCACCCTAGATACGAGAGACGGCGCCCCCACTCCGCGGCGGCTGTCCCTCAAAAAACCCTAGATGTCCCTAGATTCAATAATAAACTAATTAAGTGCCCGAATAAGGAACTACATGAAAAAGACAGAAAAGGCGAGAAAAGAATAGAGGGGTTATTGGTAAGGATTACAGGAGGATAACTGTCAATGTTCATAAACCATGTACAATTATAAAAAACAGGCAAATGTTAGAATCTCATTTAGGCCCAGTGGTTGTTGTGTTTTGAGTCGAAAAATCCACCTTGTCTCACATTGCAGTATCCTCCTGTCCCAGTCACCCCCCCTTATTGGTGCCACTACTTTATCAATCCCCATAAACTTCAGGCCCGATGCATCCCCGTTGTGGGCAATGGTAATATGCCTGGCCAGTGGTGTATCTCTTTTTAAGGCAATGTCCCTCAAATGTTCACCCACTCTTCTCCTAAATTCTCGAATGGTCTTTCCGACATATTCCATGCCACATATACAAGTTGCCTTGTACACTACCCCCTTAGACCGGCAGTTGATGAAATGACGGATCTTGAATTCTCGTTCGGTGACATTGCTTATAAAGCTCGAACCTGTCTCCATCACCGGACAGCCCACACATCCACTACAACGGTAGCAACCTTTAGACCTATTGGTCAACCATGTTTCAGTTTTCGGAGGGGAGAAGTGGCTGTGTACAATTCTGTCTCCTATCGATCTACCCTTCTGGAAGGTGATCAGGGGATGTGGCCCCACCAGGTCACCAATGTCATCGTCCATCCTCAATATCGACCAATGTCTATTCAGGATAGATCTGACTTGATCTGCTCCTGAATTAAAAGTAGTAATAAACCGACTGATGGCCGATTCCCCTTCCCGTGGGGGTGGATTTAACAGGGCAGTTCTACTCAAATGCCTCGTTTCTCTATAGGCTTTTCGAAGGACCCCATCAGGGTAACCCCTATCTTGAAAACGCTGACGAAGGTCAGTTATCTGTTCTTGATAGTCCGACTCCGAAGAGCAATTACGTCGAATCCTCATGTACTGCCCTTTAGGAATGCCCTTTTTCAGCGGGTGAGGGTGTTGACTATCCCACCTCAAAAGAGCATTCGTAGAGGTGGGTTTACGATAAGTTTTGGTATTGACATGACCGTTAGGGGTCTTTTGAATCAAAATGTCCAAAAAAGAAAGTTTTTCTCTATGAAATTCAAAAGTGAATTTCAAGCCCAAGGGGTTAACATTCAATTTGGTTACAAAACTCTCCAGCTCCAAGACTTCCCCATTCCAAACCAGCAGGACATCATCTATATAACGTGCCCAAAACATAATTTTAGAGCACTCCACGTCATATAGATCCCCAAAAACATTAGTTTCCTCCCACCAGCCCAGGAGCAGATTTGCGTACGATGGCGCACATGAATTGCCCATCGCAGTGCCCCTGAGCTGGTGGAAGATCTTGCAAGGGATTCTACAGATCTTCTACGCAAATTGGAGGACTTGACCCTTGACCCCCAATCCATACTATGTAGTATTGATGTGGAGGCTTTATATTCTTCCATAAATCATGTGGATGGAATTGAAGCAGTAAAATACTACTTGAAGGGCAGGAGTCAGCAATGTACGGGCCATAATCTCTTTGTTTTAGAACTACTGGAGTTTTGCCTTACCAAAAATATCTTTACTTTCAATGGCAAGATCTTCCACCAGCTCAGGGGCACTGCGATGGGCAATTCATGTGCGCCATCGTACGCAAATCTGCTCCTGGGCTGGTGGGAGGAAACTAATGTTTTTGGGGATCTATATGACGTGGAGTGCTCTAAAATTATGTTTTGGGCACGTTATATAGATGATGTCCTGCTGGTTTGGAATGGGGAAGTCTCGGAGCTGGAGAGTTTTGTAACCAAATTGAATGTTAACCCCTTGGGCTTGAAATTCACTTTTGAATTTCATAGAGAAAAACTTTCTTTTTTGGACATTTTGATTCAAAAGACCCCTAACGGTCATGTCAATACCAAAACTTATCGTAAACCCACCTCTACGAATGCTCTTTTGAGGTGGGATAGTCAACACCCTCACCCGCTGAAAAAGGGCATTCCTAAAGGGCAGTACATGAGGATTCGACGTAATTGCTCTTCGGAGTCGGACTATCAAGAACAGATAACTGACCTTCGTCAGCGTTTTCAAGATAGGGGTTACCCTGATGGGGTCCTTCGAAAAGCCTATAGAGAAACGAGGCATTTGAGTAGAACTGCCCTGTTAAATCCACCCCCACGGGAAGGGGAATCGGCCATCAGTCGGTTTATTACTACTTTTAATTCAGGAGCAGATCAAGTCAGATCTATCCTGAATAGACATTGGTCGATATTGAGGATGGACGATGACATTGGTGACCTGGTGGGGCCACATCCCCTGATCACCTTCCAGAAGGGTAGATCGATAGGAGACAGAATTGTACACAGCCACTTCTCCCCTCCGAAAACTGAAACATGGTTGACCAATAGGTCTAAAGGTTGCTACCGTTGTAGTGGATGTGTGGGCTGTCCGGTGATGGAGACAGGTTCGAGCTTTATAAGCAATGTCACCGAACGAGAATTCAAGATCCGTCATTTCATCAACTGCCGGTCTAAGGGGGTAGTGTACAAGGCAACTTGTATATGTGGCATGGAATATGTCGGAAAGACCATTCGAGAATTTAGGAGAAGAGTGGGTGAACATTTGAGGGACATTGCCTTAAAAAGAGATACACCACTGGCCAGGCATATTACCATTGCCCACAACGGGGATGCATCGGGCCTGAAGTTTATGGGGATTGATAAAGTAGTGGCACCAATAAGGGGGGGTGACTGGGACAGGAGGATACTGCAATGTGAGACAAGGTGGATTTTTCGACTCAAAACACAACAACCACTGGGCCTAAATGAGATTCTAACATTTGCCTGTTTTTTATAATTGTACATGGTTTATGAACATTGACAGTTATCCTCCTGTAATCCTTACCAATAACCCCTCTATTCTTTTCTCGCCTTTTCTGTCTTTTTCATGTAGTTCCTTATTCGGGCACTTAATTAGTTTATTATTGAATCTAGGGACATCTAGGGTTTTTTGAGGGACAGCCGCCGCGGAGTGGGGGCGCCGTCTCTCGTATCTAGGGTGCCAACCTCCACAGGTCAGGCAGGAATTTTTGTAGGACCTCTTTAGGGTAAATAGGCGGCCCTTTCCCCACCAGGTCACCATAGGTCTTTATTTATTTTATTTATCGTATTTATGGTTTTTACCGATGTTCCGATAAAAACAGCTTATTCTGAATGGTAATTAATCTTTCTTTTTGATAACCTGCCAAGAATAGTGATTTATTCCAAATAAGGACATTATTTGTCTCCCTATTATATAGGTATATCGGCTATTGTGGTCTCTGCTTTTTGCACATGCCTCTAGGTAACAGTCAGTATTTGTTTCCCCTTCTAGTTTTGTGAACTGCCAATGCCCCATTTGTTCTCCTTCCGGGATTTGGAGGTTGTAGGACATTTGTATATCTTGCGATATCTGCTAGATAAGAGTATTTTCTTCCCCGTTAGGATAAGGTTTATAATCCCTGTGATACGGGTACCTTAGGGGTTAAATCTTTCTTCAACCTATTTTTGGACACAGCGTGAGTCCGTACATGTGCACAACACTAAGCATTTCTCCGGTGGGTGGAGTTTCCACCCCACAGCTGTGACCGGAAGTGACCCTTGCGTGTCACTATGCGCTTCATGCGTACATGGTCCTTTCATTCAGGATCATGTGATTGCATACAAACCGGAACCCGGATGTAGCGCCTGATGCGTCACACATGCAGCGATGATAGCGCTGGGCATAAAGGTATGAGCTGCACACGGGCAGGCCGACCCTCTGTGTTGTGTCGGGTGGACGACACACACCTTAATGATTTTTCTGTAAAGTGGCTTCTCCCCTGATGACATTGCCACAAGGAAACGCGTTGGGAGAAAATATGAATGAGGGACAGAAGTAGCAAGTGGCTGAATTCATGCGAGTGAGGTTTGGAAAGGGCACCTAAGGAGCCACCTCATGTATATGGATTTCTTGGACCACTGCGTCTTTATGAAGCGATTTACATTCTGGGTGAGATTGTTCTGAAACGTATACAGCAATCATAATATCCCTGTTCTTGTATCTCTATGATGTACACTTGTTAGGGGCTCTATGACAGATGTTGCCTCTTATACAGTGTCTGTTTGTATAATAAGGTGGTGGGGTATTTCCACCGTGCTGGTTTTTTGGAGCATTACGTTGGGCTCATTAGTGTTAATTGCCAGCATTGATTAGAATGTTGTGATTCATGTTTTTTATGAGTCCGAGCGACTCTTTTTAGCAATATTTATTAAAAGTTATATTTTATTTTATTATATTATTTAACTACAGTCCTTCCTTGCTGATAATATAGATTTGTGATTGGAGGCTTTGCAGTTTGAAGTTTCTAAATAGTTGGGGCATGGCTGGTTTCTTAGCTAAGGGGATCAATACTGACACCTGGGCGGCAGAGGTAAAGGAAGTTTTCTCAGAGAAAACGTTTGTGCAACCCAAATATACCCCCTCCTACAGCAATGCATTTAAGGAATTAACTAAAATTTACAAAAATCAAATTTCTAGCTGGTGGGAGGTGCAAAGCCTGGAAAATTATATCAAAGCAGGGATCGTTCCAAGGCATTTAAGAATTACCCTGCAACCAGGCTTTAGATACAGGAGTTGTCCTCTTAGTGAGCGGTGGGAGAAAGAGGCAACATCTAGCTCACTGAGATTTATGAACATCCTTTTAGAGGAGGAAAGAAAGACTCTTTCAACTGTCAGTGATCTCCTAAAAGAGCAAATTGAGATCACAAAAAAATTCTCAGCGGAGCCTGATTTTGCCTCAAAAGAAACACTTCTCCAGAACGTGATTGAGAGGTATCAGTATAATCTCAAAGAACGGAAGCACCGTAATTTTGTTAGAGATTTACAAGAATTTAAAGAGAACAAGGCCTATAATCTTCCAATTAATAGGAATTATTCTGTTAACGGGAATAGAAATTTTGAAACGGACGTATCATCCACCGATACGGAAATATCGGACTCTGAAACAAGGGTAAAAACCTCTAGAGGAAGACAGAGAGGAAGAGGAAATCAGAGAGGTAAACCAGGAGATAGGTCAGCTAATACCCGTTTTTTAGACCAGGGGTACTTCCTAAGGAACAGACCAGGATTGAACAATTGAGAATAGTGGAGTCTAATCAGGTTATTAACCTTTCAGGTAGGGTCTTGAATAATTTAGAACTTCAAGTTTTGAACAGAGGTGTGAATTTTGTGCCTACATCCGACTTTCAATTGTTTGAGACTATAAAAGATCTCCACCTCTTTATTAGAAAATTGAAGTGGAGGAAACATTTTATTAGGGAGGACAAACGTATTAGTTTGGAGATGAATGTCCCTGACAATTTATTGCCAGATATTAGATTACTTTTTGGATTGTCGGACCCTATACCTGAATTTACTGGTGAAGGTCCATTCACGGACTGTAAATTGAAGAGCTGTAAGATGCCTCCAAACTCGGGTGACCAGTCCACATTGGATGTTTTTCTAGAACTAGTGAGTAGGGACCTGGAGAAACTAGGTACCAAAAAGAAAGGCGGTACCAATTACAACTTATCGAGGCAGGAAATGGAGGCCTTATTGAGTCTTGAACAGGATCATAACATCGTGTGTAAGCCTTCGGACAAAGGTGGAAACATGGTAATAATGGACCACACTAAATACAAACTCATGTGTGAGGATATTTTAACCAATCGAGAGTCCTATGAACAATTACCATGTAATCCAACTTCCACCTTTGTGCGGATTCTAAAAGATATTTTGGACAGGGGTCTTTCAGAACTACTCATTGACAAAAATGAATATCAGTTTCTATATCCCAAATACCCGACCATGCCAACATTCTACTGTCTCCCCAAGGTGCATAAGGGCCTTTCACCTTTAAAGGGGAGACCAATTGTGTCTGGGGTTGAAGGCATTTGTCACCATGTCGGTGTGTATTTGGACAAAGTTTTGAAACCCTTTGTTCTAGCCCTAAATTCCTATACAAGGGATTCTACAGATCTTCTACGCAAATTGGAGGACTTGACCCTTGACCCCCAATCCATACTATGTAGTATTGATGTGGAGGCTTTATATTCTTCCATAAATCATGTGGATGGAATTGAAGCAGTAAAATACTACTTGAAGGGCAGGAGTCAGCAATGTACGGGCCATAATCTCTTTGTTTTAGAACTACTGGAGTTTTGCCTTACCAAAAATATCTTTACTTTCAATGGCAAGATCTTCCACCAGCTCAGGGGCACTGCGATGGGCAATTCATGTGCGCCATCGTACGCAAATCTGCTCCTGGGCTGGTGGGAGGAAACTAATGTTTTTGGGGATCTATATGACGTGGAGTGCTCTAAAATTATGTTTTGGGCACGTTATATAGATGATGTCCTGCTGGTTTGGAATGGGGAAGTCTCGGAGCTGGAGAGTTTTGTAACCAAATTGAATGTTAACCCCTTGGGCTTGAAATTCACTTTTGAATTTCATAGAGAAAAACTTTCTTTTTTGGACATTTTGATTCAAAAGACCCCTAACGGTCATGTCAATACCAAAACTTATCGTAAACCCACCTCTACGAATGCTCTTTTGAGGTGGGATAGTCAACACCCTCACCCGCTGAAAAAGGGCATTCCTAAAGGGCAGTACATGAGGATTCGACGTAATTGCTCTTCGGAGTCGGACTATCAAGAACAGATAACTGACCTTCGTCAGCGTTTTCAAGATAGGGGTTACCCTGATGGGGTCCTTCGAAAAGCCTATAGAGAAACGAGGCATTTGAGTAGAACTGCCCTGTTAAATCCACCCCCACGGGAAGGGGAATCGGCCATCAGTCGGTTTATTACTACTTTTAATTCAGGAGCAGATCAAGTCAGATCTATCCTGAATAGACATTGGTCGATATTGAGGATGGACGATGACATTGGTGACCTGGTGGGGCCACATCCCCTGATCACCTTCCAGAAGGGTAGATCGATAGGAGACAGAATTGTACACAGCCACTTCTCCCCTCCGAAAACTGAAACATGGTTGACCAATAGGTCTAAAGGTTGCTACCGTTGTAGTGGATGTGTGGGCTGTCCGGTGATGGAGACAGGTTCGAGCTTTATAAGCAATGTCACCGAACGAGAATTCAAGATCCGTCATTTCATCAACTGCCGGTCTAAGGGGGTAGTGTACAAGGCAACTTGTATATGTGGCATGGAATATGTCGGAAAGACCATTCGAGAATTTAGGAGAAGAGTGGGTGAACATTTGAGGGACATTGCCTTAAAAAGAGATACACCACTGGCCAGGCATATTACCATTGCCCACAACAGGGATGCATCGGGCCTGAAGTTTATGGGGATTGATAAAGTAGTGGCACCAATAAGGGGGGGTGACTGGGACAGGAGGATACTGCAATGTGAGACAAGGTGGATTTTTCGACTCAAAACACAACAACCACTGGGCCTAAATGAGATTCTAACATTTGCCTGTTTTTTATAATTGTACATGGTTTATGAACATTGACAGTTATCCTCCTGTAATCCTTACCAATAACCCCTCTATTCTTTTCTCGCCTTTTCTGTCTTTTTCATGTAGTTCCTTATTCGGGCACTTAATTAGTTTATTATTGAATCTAGGGACATCTAGGGTTTTTTGAGGGACAGCCGCCGCGGAGTGGGGGCGCCGTCTCTCGTATCTAGGGTGCCAACCTCCACAGGTCAGGCAGGAATTTTTGTAGGACCTCTTTAGGGTAAATAGGCGGCCCTTTCCCCACCAGGTCACCATAGGTCTTTATTTATTTTATTTATCGTATTTATGGTTTTTACCGATGTTCCGATAAAAACAGCTTATTCTGAATGGTAATTAATCTTTCTTTTTGATAACCTGCCAAGAATAGTGATTTATTCCAAATAAGGACATTATTTGTCTCCCTATTATATAGGTATATCGGCTATTGTGGTCTCTGCTTTTTGCACATGCCTCTAGGTAACAGTCAGTATTTGTTTCCCCTTCTAGTTTTGTGAACTGCCAATGCCCCATTTGTTCTCCTTCCGGGATTTGGAGGTTGTAGGACATTTGTATATCTTGCGATATCTGCTAGATAAGAGTATTTTCTTCCCCGTTAGGATAAGGTTTATAATCCCTGTGATACGGGTACCTTAGGGGTTAAATCTTTCTTCAACCTATTTTTGGACACAGCGTGAGTCCGTACATGTGCACAACACTAAGCATTTCTCCGGTGGGTGGAGTTTCCACCCCACAGCTGTGACCGGAAGTGACCCTTGCGTGTCACTATGCGCTTCATGCGTACATGGTCCTTTCATTCAGGATCATGTGATTGCATACAAACCGGAACCCGGATGTAGCGCCTGATGCGTCACACATGCAGCGATGATAGCGCTGGGCATAAAGGTATGAGCTGCACACGGGCAGGCCGACCCTCCGTGTTGTGTCGGGTGGACGACACACACCTTAATGATTTTTCTGTAAAGTGGCTTCTCCCCTGATGACATTGCCACAAGGAAACGCGTTGGGAGAAAATATGAATGAGGGACAGAAGTAGCAAGTGGCTGAATTCATGCGAGTGAGGTTTGGAAAGGGCACCTAAGGAGCCACCTCATGTATATGGATTTCTTGGACCACTGCGTCTTTATGAAGCGATTTACATTCTGGGTGAGATTGTTCTGAAACGTATACAGCAATCATAATATCCCTGTTCTTGTATCTCTATGATGTACACTTGTTAGGGGCTCTATGACAGATGTTGCCTCTTATACAGTGTCTGTTTGTATAATAAGGTGGTGGGGTATTTCCACCGTGCTGGTTTTTTGGAGCATTACGTTGGGCTCATTAGTGTTAATTGCCAGCATTGATTAGAATGTTGTGATTCATGTTTTTTATGAGTCCGAGCGACTCTTTTTAGCAATATTTATTAAAAGTTATATTTTATTTTATTATATTATTTAACTACAGTCCTTCCTTGCTGATAATATAGATTTGTGATTGGAGGCTTTGCAGTTTGAAACCTCTTAGCCAAAGACTTAAGTGTTCCAGAAATAAAGGCTAATGTTGTTGAAATTGCTAAATACTTCCGTAATAATCATTTTGCTGCAGCAGCTCTGAAAAGGATGGGTGGAACCAAGCTAACGCTTCCACAAGATGTTAGATGGAACTCTGTGGTGGACTGTTTTGAGCAGTATATCTAAAACTGGCCTATTCTGATGACACTTTGTGAAGAAAATCGAGGTAAAATAGATGGCACTGTCACGGCCAAAATCCTCAACATTGGGCTTAAGAGAAATGTTGAACATATGCTGAGCTTCCTGAAACCCATCTCTCAAGCTTTAAACAAAATACAGAAAAATAGCTGTTTTATTGCGGATGCTGTTGAAATTTGGAAGGAACTGAGTGAACACTTAAAAACAGAACTACACATGGACAGAATTAAATTACAAGCAGTAAACAAACGAATGGGACAAGCACTGACTCCAGCTCATTTTTTGGCAAATATTGTCAATATCCAATATCAGGGTCAAAACCTAAGTGCTGAGGAAGAGGAGTTAGCTATGACATGGGTATCCAGCAATCATCCATCTTTAATGCCAACTATAAAAAACTTCAGAGCTAAGGGGGAACCATTCAAGAAATATATGTTTGCTGAAGATATTTTAAGGAAGGTCACACCAGTAAACTGGTGGAAGTCACTTAAGCGCTTGGATTTAGAGACTGCTCAAGTAATGATTTCACTTTTAACAGCAGTAGCTTCTTCTGCAGGCGTTGAAAGAATATTCTCTTCCTTTGGACTCATTCATTCTAAATTGAGAAATCGGTTGGGACCCAATAAAGCAGGAAAGCTTGTTTTTCTTTTCCAGATTATGAATAGGAACAAAGAAGAAGATGATGACGAAGATGACGACAAGTGAGCTACAGAGGACAGCAGGGAAAGTAGTATTTAAGTTTTTCATGTGTCGGCTGGGCTGACAGTCTACGTTTCTTAAAATATATATATATTCTGTTTAGCCAAATTAGTTAACAAACATGGATGTTTGTTTAAGCAAATAACTTATGCTGTAATGTTGTTATTGTTTCAGTTGAATAAATCTATTTAAATTGTTATTAAGGTCAGGATTATTTTTCTCCTTCCTAAGTACAACAGAACAGTGGTGTCCAAATATGAATGATTAACCCATTAAACTGGGGAGAAAAAAGTAATATAAAAAGTGATTCTAAAAATCTTCATCTACTTGCATGTTAAAGTAACAAGAACTAGTTTAGGTAGAAACTTTGATTTAAATCACTGATTTAAATCAAGCCTTACTGACTAGTGATTTAAATCAGTTAGATTTAAATCAAATCCACCCTGCTGACTAGAGTAGCATATTTGATTCAGGGCATGTTGATGCGCAACACTCAGAAGAGGTGCAAAATTCAGAGTGGTTTGGTTTTTAGAGATGGCAGAGCTCTTAAACTGTCTCTCATCAGAGAGCAAATTGAGAGCCTACCTGAATTTTCTGCTTTGGTTGAAATGTTGGGATGTTGACGCATAGTAATTTATTTCTCCCCAACTCAATTACATCTCTACATTATAAACCTTTCATTTTGGCCCTCCTTGTCATCCGTAGGGGAGCTTACTAGTGTCTGTGTCCCCTTGTTTACTAGACACAGCGCCGTACACTGGTAGAGGTCGTGCCCGGTATTACAACTCACACGTCAGACCCATTCAAGTGTCCAGCTTTTGAGATTTAGCTATTCATGGTAGTGAGAATAAATTTATATTCACGTGGAACTTTTTAAGGATTTTCATGTCTGCTCACAAATCCTCCAAAATAAACAAAAAAAAGCTTCTAATATGATTGGAAAACGCTTATTAATTTCTATGGAGAATCCTGCTTGCTGTTTATATGAGGAGTTGCTTGACCAAAGAGGTTTTGAAAAATGTCTGATGTTAAAAAAAATAGTTCATATCACTTCTTTGAAGTGACTCCTGATATTGGTAATCTGCTACAAATTAGGTACTGTTAACCAAAGGATGCAAAAAAAAAAAAAAAAAACACTTTAGGAAGAAAAACCTTCCAAACCACTTCAGGAAAAGAAAAATTCCTGCAAAAATTCTACAAAAATGGAGTGTTCCTGCTTGAAAATCTTCATGTGAACATAGCCAGAAAGTGGTTATCTAGGACTCTATAACTTTTTTACGAGACCAAGAACTAACAAGCATGTAGTTGATAAATACCTGCCTGTTGTGCCTGGCGCCGTCTCTGCTGGCAAAGAGTTGTCACAGACCGCTCTTGCCAGCAATTCAGTGGCTTTGACTGACGTGACATCAACAGACAAGTGGCTTCCATTCTGCTCTGTTGACGGGACGTGACTGCCAACATCATGCTGATTGTCAACCAGTTCCCTCTGTCTCACTGTGGGGAGCCAGCTGTCAGCGTGATGTCTGCAGTCATCTCCCGTTGATAGAACAGTCCGGAAGAGAAAGAGCTACACATGGGAGCAGCTAAATCGCTGGCAGGAACGGTCAGTCACCGCTCTGAGCCGGTGTCGGGTAGAAAGGGCAGGTAATTGCCTGTTAATATTTAGGCCCATAGTAAAAAAAATAAAATTGTCCTGGACAAACCCTTTAATGATCCACATATACTTGTATACACGTACAAGTTGACACAAGGCCCCTCTATATTGGGCCTTCACTGTCCACCATGAGGCTCACCTTCAGGGAATGTAGCAGAACTTGACATTGAACTGAAGGTGATCTTTCATCTCAACCCCTTACAATAGTTTTTACATGTAACCTCGGCCTGGGGCAGTAAGCACTCAGCTTTGCGTTGACGGAAACAACTGAAATCCTAACCTGTCATACTCTTTACCAGATAATTACATCTAGCAAATAACATCCTACCGCCGCCATGAGATTACAAACTCACAGCTATATTTCCTACAGCGTCAATGGTGCCAAACTAATCGGCTGTGCAGTACATAGATTGCCATCACTGTCTCCGTCCAACTGGTTCATTTCCATGTGAAAATGATTAATCTCTTCCCACAAAGTAACTGTAGGGTTGTGATTACAGTCATGTCTTGTGACTGGTGGAGGAGCATATGAAGAGGTCACACAATCTGGAGTGTCAGCCATTGCTGCTTCTTAACTCCTGAGACGCCGTATCCATTCTGGCATCTTAAGGCTTATGTGCACCCGTCGTCTTTTTCAGACAGGTCCCCTCTAGTGATGAGAGAGTATACTCGTTGCTCGGGTTTTCCCCAGCACGCTCGGGTGGTCTCCGACTATTTGTGACTGCTCGGAAATTTCGTTTTCATCTCCGCAGCTGAATGATTTACAGCTACTAGCCAGCTTGAATACATGCGGGGATTCCCTAGCAACTAGGCAACCCACACATGTACTTAGGCTGGCTAGTAGCTGTAAATCATTCAGCTGTGGCGATGAAAACTAAATCTCCGAACACTAACAAATACTCAGAGACCACCCGAGCGAGCTGGGGAAAACCTGAGCAACGAGTATATTCGCTCATCACTAGTCCCCTCCTTAACCCACCTAAAGAAAAAAGTGCTAAGTAAACACTAAAAAGAATGAACATACGCTCAGTAATGTAAAAACCACTTACTTGTCCATACGTTCATTCCATTAAGATCTTTCAACTCCTTAAGGTTTCTCAAGCCGCAAAGCGTTTGAAAGAAGTGACCTGATCATTTTTCACTATTTTATACATGCAAGCAACAACAAAAAAAACAACCCCCAAAATACTCAAGAATTGCTCTATATAAAGAAAAAAAAATAACTATGTTTTTAGAATACGGAAGCAAACTGAAGAATTTTGAAAAACAAAAATTGGCAGAACATCCTTACAGATGTTGAAGGATTTTAATTTAGTGCTGAAAAGCAATGCTTGTTGTTAGTACTGCACTATTATGTGTTGCAATACTTTGCTTACTTTAATGCTGAATATTGTGAATCATTTTGGGGTTTCTGTGCATAATAGCCAATTCAGAGTGGGTGATGAGGATGGCAACCAAGCCAATTGAAAATAATCTGTCAGGTCCCCCCAAGCTTCCCAAACTGCCCCACTTACCATTTAAAGTGCTAATACTGCATCCCCATCATGGCCTGGTAGCCCAGACAATACCTTGGTTTCTGCGCAAATCCTACTTTTATTGTTGTCCTTGACACATGCAAATTATCCTAAATGATACATATGGGTGTTTCCCACGTTGGCAGAAACTGACGTGAAAAAAAGTGGCAACATTTTTGCACAATCTTGTGTTGTGTAAAAAAAATGTATCAATTTTTTAAAGTGTTTTGTACCATATTTCTGGCATAAACACTTTTATGAATTGGGGTCTTAAAAGGTATCTCCAGGGTCATCGTGTCCAACCCTCTGCTCAATGCAAGAATCACTAAACCATCCCAGACAAATGTCTGTCCAGCCTGTTTGAAGGTGAACTCACCACTTCTCGTGGCAGCATGCAGGGCCGGCTCCAGGTTTTTGAGGGCCCCGGGCAAAAGAGTCTCAGTGGGCCCCCCCTTTAACATATACCACGATTCATGATGCACAGATTGATACAGCAGAGAAATATAGCACAGCCACGTAGCATATAACACAGCCCACACACTATATAACACAGCCAATGCAGTGTATAGCACAGCCCACGTAGTATATAACACAGCCCACGCAGTATATAACAGCCCACGTAGCATATAACACAGCCCACGTAGTATATATCACAGCCCACGCAGTATATAACACAGCCCACGTAGTATATAGGAGCCAGGCAGTATATAACACAGCCACGTAGTATATAACACTGCCCACATATATAACACAGCCCAAGTAGTATATAACACAGCCCACGTATATAACACAGCCCAAGTAGTATATAACACAGCCCACGTATATAACACAGCCCATGTATATAACACAGCCCATGTAGCATAACACAGCCCACGTATATAACACAGCCCATATAGCATAACACAGCCCACGTATATAACACAGCCCATATAGCATAACACAGCCCACGTATATAACACAGCCCACGTATATAACACAGCCCAGTGAGGAAGACACACTCACTGCTTCACTTTCACCGTCATGCCATGGCCGTTGCCCCCATTGTGGACACAGGGTGCTCCGTGCACCTGACTGCTGCGCTGCTAGCCTTTCTGCTTGGCGCACTGCTGGACCTGGTCCTGGCCGCTCGGTGGATGTGGACGATCTCTGAGCTCTTAGGCGGCCGGAAGTTACAATACAGACGACCGCTGGCCCGGAAGTGACTCGTATCAATGGTGACTGTGAGTATTCCAGAAGCTGCGCACTGCGCAGCACCAGCTAAACTCAGAGAGCTCTGTGCCTTTTGCTGCCGAGCAGGGATGACGGATGTGCTCCGCCTCCGAGTCCTGGTTGGGACTCGGAGTTGACTGTCAGTGTCTGTAGTTGTCCTGTAATACACACACACAGCACACAGGGATGTAGTCCGGCTGCAGGGGCCCTGTTGTGAACTATACTTTTTGGCTCCCTCTTGTGGTCACTAGCGGTATGGCACTTGGATATTCTTTCCCCAGGTTGGTAGTCACCTGGTTCGTTAGACCCTGGGTGTTCCTATTTAAACTTCCTGGATTCTTAGTCCATTGCCTGGCATCAATGTAATCAGTCCTTGTCTGGTTGCTCCTGTCTACTGATCCTGATTTTTGCAAGATAAGCTAAGTCCTGCTTTCTTATTTTTGTTTATTTGTATTGTTCTGTTTTTTGTCCAGCTTGTTCATAATGTGATTCCTGATTTTGCTGGAAGCTCTAAGGGGGCTGATATTCTCCCCCCACACCGTTAGTCGGTGCGGGGGTTCTTGGATGTTCAGCGTGGATATTTTTGTAGGGTTTTTCGCTGACCGCATAAGTCCGCTTTCTATATTTCTGCTATTATATAGTGGGCCTCTCTTTGCTGAATCTAGTTCATACTTACGTTTGTCCTTTCTTCTTACCTCACCGTTATTATTTGTTGGGGGCCTGTCTTTACTTTGGGGTACCTTTCTCTTGAGGCAAGTGAGGTCTGATTTTCTCTGAAAGGGTTAGTTAGTTCTCCGGCTGGCGCGAGACGTCTAGAACCAACGTAGGTACGTTCCCCGGCTGCTATTAGTTGTGGGCTAGGATCAGGTATGCGGTCAGCTCAGTTATCACCTCCCTATGAGCTGGTTTTTTATGTTTGCAGACTTTGCTGAAAACCCTGAGATCCTCTACCATTGGGATCATAACAGAATGCCAGGCCGAGTGAATAGTTCATGCATTGCAGAAGTGGGATTAAAAGAAAAGAAGTTCTGAGTTTTTTTTTTTTTTCCTTTTCTTCCTCCCCTTTATCTCTGAGTGGCTTGAAGCTCTGCTGCAGACATGAATGTTCAGACTCTGATTACTAGTGTGGATCAGCTTGCTGCACGTGTGCAGGGCATTCAGGATTTTGTTATTAGCAGTCCTATGTCAGAGCCTAAGATACCTATTCCTGAGCTGTTCTCTGGAGATCGATTTAAATTTAGGAATTTTAGGAATAGTTGTAAATTGTTTCTATCTTTGAAACCTCGTTCGTCTGGAGACTCAGCTCAGCAAGTTAAAATTGTTATCTCCTTCTTGCGGATTGGGCTTTCTCATTGGCGCCAGGAGATCCGGCATTGGCAAATATTGATGCGTCTTTTCTGGCGCTCGGATTGCTTTATGAGGAGCCCAATCTTGAAATTCAGGCAGAGAAGGCTTTGCTGGCTATCTCTCAGGGCCAGGATGAAGCTGAAGTGTATTGCCAAAAATTTCGGAAATGGTCCGTGCTTACTCAGTGGAATGAGTGCGCTCTGGACGCAAATTTCAGAAATGGCCTTTCTGAAACCATTAAGAATGTGATGGTGGGCTTCCCCATTCCTACAAGTCTGAATTATTCTATGACGCTGGCCATTCAGATTGATCGGCGTTTGCGGGAGCGCAAATCCGCTAATCCTCTGGCGGTGTTGTCTGAACAGACACCTGACTTAATGCAATGTGATAGAATTCAGACTAGAACTGAACGGCTAAATCATAGACGTCAGAATGGGTTGTGTTTTTACTGTGGTGATTCTACACATGTTATATCAGCATGCTCTAAACGCCTAACAAAGTTTGTTAGTCCTGTCGCCATTGGTAACTTGCAGCCTAAATTTATTTTGTCTGTGACTTTAATTTGCTCATTGTCTTCCTACCCTGTTATGGCGTTTGTGGATTCAGGTGCTGCCCTGAGTCTTATGGACTTGTCGTTTGCCAAGCGCTGTGGTTTTGTCCTGGAGCCTTTAGAAAATCCTATTCCTCTTAGAGGAATTGATGCTACGCCATTGGCGGAGAATAAACCGCAGTATTGGACAAAAGTGACCATGTGCATGACTCCTGAACATCGGGAGGTGATTCGTTTTCTTGTTCTGCATAAGATGCATGATTTGGTCGTTTTGGGTCTGCCATGGTTACAGGCCCATAATCCAGTTTTGGATTGGAGGGCTATGTCTGTGTCAAGTTGGGGTTGTCAGGGAATTCATTGCGATTCCCCGTCGGTGTCTATTGCTTCCTCCACTCCTTCAGAAGTTCCTGAGTATTTGTTTGACTATCAGGATGTATTCAGTGAGTCCAGGTCCAGTGCTCTTCCTCCTCATAGGGACTGTGACTGCGCTATAGATTTGATTCCTGGTAGTAAGTTTCCTAAGGGACGATTATTTAATCTGTCGGTACCTGAGCATGCCGCGATGCGTTCTTATATAAAGGAGTCTTTGGAGAAAGGACATATTCGTCCATCCTCTTCCCCTTTTGGTGCGGGATTCTTTTTTGTGACCAAGAAAGACGGATCTTTGAGACCTTGTATAGACTATCGGTTTCTGAATAAAATCACGGTTAAATTTCAATATCCTTTGCCACTATTGTCGGACTTGTTTGCTTGGATTAAGGGTGCCTGTTGGTTCACCAAGATAGATCTTCGTGGTGCGTACACCCTTGTGCGCATTAAGCAGGGAGATGAATGGAAAACTGCATTTAATACGCCCGAAGGTCATTTTGAGTACTTGGTGATGCCTTTTGGGCTCTCTAATGCTCCTTCAGTGTTTCAGTCCTTTATGCATGACATCTTCCGGAAGTATCTAGATAAATTTATGATTGTTTATCTGGATGACATTTTAGTTTTTTCTGATGATTGGGATTCTCATGTAAAGCAGGTCAGGATGGTGTTTCAGGTTTTGCGCGATAATGCTTTATTTGTGAAGGGCTCAAAGTGTCTCTTTGGAGTGCAGAAGGTTTCCTTTTTGGGTTTTAATTTTTCCCCTTCTGCTGTGGAGATGGACCCAGTCAAGGTCCGAGCTATTCATGATTGGACTCAACCCACGTCTGTTAAGAGTCTTCAGAAGTTTTTGGGTTTTGCTAATTTCTACCGTCGTTTTATTGCTAACTTTTCTAGCGTTGTTAAACCTCTGACGGATATGACCAAGAAAGGTTCTGATGTTGCTAATTGGGCTCCTGCGGCCGTGGAGGCCTTCCGGGAGCTGAAGCGCCGGTTTACTTCGGCGCCTGTTTTGTGCCAGCCTGATGTCTCACTTCCCTTTCAGGTTGAAGTGGATGCTTCTGAGATCGGTGCAGGGGCTGTTTTGTCGCAGAGAGGCTCTGGTTGCTCTGTGATGAGACCATGTGCTTTCTTTTCCAGGAAGTTTTCGCCTGCTGAGCGGAACTATGATGTTGGTAATCGGGAGTTGTTGGCCATGAAGTGGGCATTTGAGGAGTGGCGTCATTGGCTCGAGGGAGCTAAGCATCGTGTGGTGGTCTTGACTGATCACAAAAATCTGATGTATCTCGAGTCTGCTAAACGCCTGAATCCTAGACAGGCTCGTTGGTCATTGTTTTTCTCCCGTTTTGACTTTGTGGTCTCATACCTGCCTGGTTCGAAAAATGTGAAGGCTGATGCTCTCTCTAGGAGCTTTGTGCCGGACTCTTCTGGAGTCTCAGAGCCGGCTGGTATTCTTAAAGAGGGAGTAATCTTGTCGGCCATTTCTCCTGATTTGCGACGTGTGTTGCAGAGATTTCAGGCTGGTAGACCTGACCCTTGTCCACCTGACAGACTGTTTGTTCCTGATAAATGGACCAGCAGAGTTATTTCCGAGGTTCAGTCCTCGGTGTTGGCAGGGCATCCTGGGATTTTTGGTACCAGAGATTTGGTGGCTAGGTCCTTTTGGTGGCCTTCCTTGTCACGGGATGTGCGTTCTTTTGTGCAGTCCTGTGGGACTTGTGCTCGGGCTAAGCCTTGCTGTTCTCGTGCCAGCGGGTTGCTTTTGCCCTTGCCCGTCCCGAAGAGGCCTTGGACACACATTTCCATGGATTTCATTTCAGATCTTCCGGTGTCTCAGGGAATGTCTGTCATCTGGGTGGTGTGTGATCGTTTTTCCAAGATGGTCCATTTGGTGCCCTTGCCTAAGTTGCCTTCCTCTTCCGATCTGGTTCCTTTGTTTTTTCAGAATGTGGTTCGTTTGCACGGTATTCCTGAGAATATCGTGTCTGACAGAGGATCCCAGTTTGTGTCCAGATTCTGGCGATCTTTCTGTGCTAAGATGGGCATTGATCTGTCGTTCTCGTCTGCCTTTCATCCTCAGACTAATGGCCAAACGGAGTGAACTAATCAGACGCTGGAGGCTTATTTGAGATGTTTTGTTTCTGCGGATCAGGATGATTGGGTGACCTTCTTGCCATTGGCTGAGTTTGCCCTCAATAATCGGGCTAGTTCCGCTACTTTGGTTTCGCCATTTTTCTGCAACTCTGGTTTTCATCCTCGTTTCTCCTCAGGTCATGTTGAGCCTTCTGACTGTCCTGGGGTGGATTCCGTGGTTGATAGGTTGCAGCGGACTTGGAATCATGTGGTGGACAACTTGAAGTTGTCACAGGAGAAGGCTCAGCGTTTTGCCAACCGCCGCCGCGGTGTGGGTCCCCGACTTCGTGTTGGGGATTTGGTTTGGTTGTCTTCTCGGTATGTCCCTCTGAAGGTTTCCTCTCCTAAGTTTAAGCCTCGCTTTATTGGTCCTTATAGAATTTTGGAGGTCCTTAATCCGGTGTCTTTTCGTTTGGATCTTCCTGTGTCGTTTGCCATTCACAATGTGTTCCATAGGTCTTTGTTGCGGCGGTACATTGTGCCTGTGGTTCCTGCTGTTGACCCTCCTGCTCTGGTTTTGGTTGAGGGCGAGTTGGAGTACGTGGTGGAGAAGATCTTAGATTCTCGTCTCTCTAGACGGAGGCTTCAGTATCTGGTCAAATGGAAGGGCTATGGTCAGGAGGATAATTCCTGGGTGGTAGCCTCTGATGTTCATGCGGCTGATTTGGTTCGCGCCTTTCACGCTGCCCATCCTGATCGCCCTGGTGGTCGTAGTGAGGGTTTGGTGACCCCTCCTTAAAGGGGGGGTACTGTTGTGAACTATACTTTTTGGCTCCCTCTTGTGGTCACTAGCAGTATGGCACTTGGATATTCTTTCCCCAGGTTGGTAGTCACCTGGTTCATTAGACCCTGGGTGTTCCTATTTAAACTTCCTGGATTCTTAGTCCATTGCCTGGCATCAATGTAATCAGTCCTTGTCTGGTTGCTCCTGTCTACTGGTCCTGATTTTTGCAAGATAAGCTAAGTCCTGCTTTCTTATTTTTGTTTATTTGTATTGTTCTGTTTTTTGTCCAGCTTGTTCATAATGTGATTCCTGATTTTGCTGGAAGCTCTAAGGGGGCTGATATTCTCCCCCCACACCGTTAGTCGGTGCGGGGGTTCTTGGATATTCAGCGTGGATATTTTTGTAGGGTTTTTCGCTGACCGCATAAGTCCGCTTTCTATATTTCTGCTATTATATAGTGGGCCTCTCTTTGCTGAAACTAGTTCATACTTACGTTTGTCCTTTCTTCTTACCTCACCGTTATTATTTGTTGGGGGCCTGTCTTTACTTTGGGGTACCTTTCTCTTGAGGCAAGTGAGGTCTGATTTTCTCTGAAAGGGTTAGTTAGTTCTCCGGCTGGCGCGAGACGTCTAGAACCAACTGTTATGACCCCAATGGCAGAGGGTCTCAGAAGTTATTACCAAGTCTGCAAACACAAAAACCAGCTCATAGGGCAGTGGTAACTAGGCTGACCATATACCTGATCCTAGCACCACAAATAGCAGCAGCCGGGGAACGTACCTACGTTGGTTCTAGACATCTCGCGCCAGCCGGAGAACTAACTAACCCTAGAAGGGAAAAGATAGACCTTTCTTGCCTCCAGAGAAAAGACCCCAAAAGTTGGATACAAGCCCCCAACAAATAATAACGGTGAGGTAAGAAGAAAAGACAAACGTAAGAATGAACTAGGTTTTTAGCAAAGAGAGGCCCACTGACTAATAGCAGAATATAGGAAGATGACTTATACGGTCAGCAAAAACCCTATCAAAATTTCCATGCTGAATATTCAAGAACCCCCGAACCGTCTAACGGCCCGGGGGGAGAATATCAGCCCCCTAGAGCTTCCAGCAAAATCAGGAATCACATTTAGTACAAGCTGGACAAAAATAAGAGCAATGCAAATAACCAAAAAATAAGGAAGCAGAACTTAGCTTATTTTGCAAGAACCAGGACCAGCAGACAGGAGCAAACAGAAAGGAACTGATTACAACGATGCCAGGCACCATGAAGCTTAAATAGCAACACCCCTGGACTAACGAGCCAGGTGGGTACCAAGCTGAGGAAAGAAACTCAAAGTGTCATGTCGCTAGTGACCACAAGAGGGAGCCAATAAAATCCAATTCACAACAGTACCCCCCCCTTAAGGAAGGGTCACCGAACCCTCACCAAGACCACCAGGACGATCAGGATGAGCAGCGTGAAAGGCACGAACCAAATCGGCCGCATGAACATCAGAGGCGACCACCCAGGAATTATCCTCCTGACCATAGCCCTTCCACTTGACCAGATACTGAAGCCTCCGTCTGGAGAGACGAGAATCCAAGATCTTCTCCACCACGTACTCCAACTCGCCCTCAACCAACACCGGAGCAGGAGGCTCAACAGAAGGAACCACAGGCACAATGTAGCGCCGCAACAAAGACCTATGGAACACGTTGTGAATGGCAAACGACACCGGAAGATCCAAGCAAAAGGACACTGGATTAAGGATTTCCAAAATCTTATAAGGACCGATGTAGCGAGGCTTAAATTTAGGAGAGGATACCTTCATAGGAACAAACCGAGAAGACAGCCACACCAAATCCCCAACACGAAGTCGGGGACCCACACCACGGCGGCGGTTGGCAAAACGCTGAGCCTTCACCTGTGACAACTTTAAGTTGTCCACCACATGATTCCAGATCTGCTGCAACCTATCCACCACAGAATCTACCCCAGGACAGTCAGAGGGCTCAACATGTCCCGAGGAAAAACGAGGATGAAAACCAGAGTTGCAGAAAAATGGCGAAACCAAAGTAGCGGAACTAGCCCGATTATTAAGGGCAAACTCAGCCAATGGCAAGAAGGTCACACAATCATCCTGATCTGCAGAAACAAAACACCTCAAATAAGCCTCCAGTGTCTGATTTGTTCGCTCCGTTTGGCCATTAGTCTGAGGATGAAAGGCAGACGAAAACGACAAATCAATGCCCATCTTAGCACAAAAGGATCGCCAGAACCTGGAAACAAACTGGGATCCTCTGTCAGACACGATATTCTCGGGAATGCCGTGCAAACGAACCACATTCTGAAAGAATAAAGGAACCAGATCGGAAGAGGAAGGCAGCTTAGGCAAAGACACCAAATGGACCATCTTGGAAAAGCGATCACATACCACCCAGATGACAGACATGCCCTGAGACACCGGAAGATCCGAAATGAAATCCATGGAAATGTGTGTCCAAGGCCTCTTCGGGACAGGCAAGGGCAAGAGCAACCCGCTGGCACGAGAACAGCAAGGCTTAGCTCGAGCACAAGTCCCACAGGACTGCACAAATGACCGCACATCCCGTGACAAGGAAGGCCACCAAAAGGACCTAGCCACCAAATCTCTGGTGCCAAAAATCCCCGGATGCCCTGCCAACACCGAGGAATGAACCTCGGAAATGACTCTGCTGGTCCATTTATCAGGAACAAACAGTCTGTCAGGTGGACAAGAGTCAGGTCTACCAGCCTGAAATCTCTGCAACACACGTCGCAAATCCGGAGAAATGGCTGACAAGATTACTCCCTCTTTAAGAATACCAGCTGGCTCTGAGACTCCAGGAGAGTCAGGCACAAAGCTCCTTGAAAGAGCATCAGCCTTCACATTCTTTGAACCTGGTAAATACGAGACCACAAAGTCAAAACGGGAGAAAAACAATGACCAACGGGCCTGTCTAGGATTCAGGCGTTTAGCAGACTCGAGATACATCAGATTTTTGTGATCAGTCAAGACCACCACACGATGCTTAGCACCCTCGAGCCAATGACGCCACTCCTCAAATGCCCACTTCATGGCCAACAACTCCCGATTGCCAACATCATAATTCCGCTCAGCAGGCGAAAACTTCCTAGAAAAAAAAGCACATGGTCTCATTACAAAGCAACCAGGGCCTCTCTGCGACAAAACTGCCCCTGCCCCGATCTCAGAAGCATCCACTTCAACCTGAAAGGGAAGTGAGACATCAGGCTGGCACAAAACAGGCGCCGAAGTAAACCGGCGCTTCAGCTCTTGGAAAGCTTCCACGGCTGCAGGAGCCTAGTTAGCAACATCAGAACCTTTCTTTTGTCATATCCGTCAAAGGTTTAACAACTCTAGAAAAGTTAGCGATAAAACGACGGTAGAAGTTAGCAAAACCCAAGAACTTCTGAAGACTCTTAACTGACGTGGGTTGAGTCCAATCATGAATAGCTCGGACCTTGACTGGGTCCATCTCCACCGCAGAAGGGGAAAAAATAAAACCCAAATAGGGAACCTTCTGTACTCCAAAGAGACACTTTGAGCCCTTAACAAACAAAGCATTCTCACGCAAAACCTGAAACACCATCCTGACCTGCTTTACATGCGAGTCCCAATCATCAGAAAAAAACAGAATATCATCCAGATAAACAATCATAAATTTATCCAGATACTTCCGGAAGACATCATGCATAAAGGACTGAAACACTGAAGGAGCATTAGAGAGCCCAAAAGGCATCACCAAGTACTCAAAATGACCTTCGGGCGTATTAAATGCAGTTTTCCATTCATCTCCTTGCTTAATGCGCACAAGGTTGTACGCACCACGAAGATCTATCTTGGTGAACGACTTGGCACCCTTAATCCGGGCAAACAAGTCCTACAACAGAGGCAAAGGATACTGAAATTTAACAGTGATTTTATTCAGAAGCCGATAGTCTATACAAGGTCTCAAAGATCCGTCCTTCTTGGCCACAAAAAAGAATCCCGCACCAAGAGGGGAAGAGGATGGACGGATATGCCCCTTCTCCAGAGACTCCTTGATATACGAACGCATTGCGGTATGCTCAGGTACAGACAGATTAAATAATCTTCCCTTAGGAAATTTACTACCTGGAATCAAATCTATAGCGCAGTCACAGTCCCTATGAGGAGGAAGAGCACTGGACCTGGACTCGCTGAATACATCCTGATAATCAGACAAATACTCAGGAACTTCCGAAGGAGTAGAGGAAGCAATAGACACCGGCGGGGAATCACCATGAATTCCCTGACAGCCCCAACTTGACACAGACATTGCCTTCCAATCCAAGACTGGATTATGGGTCTGTAACCATGGCAGACCCAAAACGACCAAATCATGCATTTTATGCAGAACAAGAAAACGAATCACCTCCCGATGTTCAGGAGTCATGCACATGGTTACCTGTGTCCAAAACTGCGGCTTATTTTCCGCCAATGGCGTAGCATCAATACCTCTAAGAGGGATAGGATTTACCAACGGCTCAAGAACAAAACCACAGCGCTTGGCAAATGACAGATCCATAAGACTCAGGGCAGCACCTGAATCCACAAACGCCATAACAGGGTAGGAAAACAATGAGCAAATTAAAGTCACAGACAAAATAAATTTAGGTTGCAAATTACCAATGGCGACAGGACTAACAACCCTTGTTAGGCGTTTAGAGCATGCTGATATAACATGTGTAGAATCACCACAGTAAAAACACAACCCATTCTGACGTCTATGATTTTTCCGTTCATTTCTAGTCTGAATTCTACCACATTGCATTAAATCAGGTGTTTGTTCAGACAACACCACCAGAGGATTAGCGGCTTTGCGCTCCCGCAAACGCCGGTCAATTTGAATAGCCAGCGCCATGGAATCATTCAGACTTGTAGGAATGGAGAAACCCACCATCACATTCTTAATGGCTTCAGAAAGGCCATTTCTGAAATTTGCGGCCAGAGCACACTCATTCCACTGAGTAAGCACGGACCATTTCCGAAATTTTTGGCAATACACTTCAGCTTCATCCTGGCCCTGAGAGATAGCCAGCAAGGCTTTTTCTGCCTGAATTTCAAGATTGGGTTCCTCGTAAAGCAACCCGAGCGCCAGAAAAAACGCATCAATATTTGCCAATGCCGGATCTCCTGGCGCTAACGAGAAGGCCCAATCCTGAGGGTCGCCCCGCAAGAATGAGATAACAATTTTAACTTGCTGAGCTGAATCTCCAGACGAACGGGGTCTCAGAGATAGAAACAATTTACAATTATTCCTGAAATTCCTAAACTTAAATCGGTCTCCAGAGAACAGTTCAGAAATAGGTATTTTAGGTTCAGACATAGGACTACTGGTAACAAAATCTTGAATGCCCTGCACACGTGCAGCAAGCTGATCCACACTAGTAATCAAAGTCTGGACATTCAAGCTCAAGCCACTCAGAGGTAAAGGGGAGGAACAAAGAGAAAAAAATTAAAAAAAAAACTCAGAATTTCCTTTCTTATTATCCCACTTCTGCAATGCATTAAACATTCACCTTCGGCCTGGCATACTGTTATGACCCCAATGGCAGAGGGTCTCAGAAGTTATTACCAAGTCTGCAAACACAAAAACCAGCTCATAGGGCAGTGGTAACTAGGCTGACCGTATACCTGATCCTAGCACCACAAATAGCAGCAGCCGGGGAAAGTACATACGTTGGTTCTAGACGTCTCGCGCCAGCCGGAGAACTAACTAACCCTAGAAGGGAAAAGATAGACCTTTCTTGCCTCCAGAGAAAAGACCCCAAAAGTTGGATACAAGCCCCCAACAAATAATAACGGTGAGGTAAGAAGAAAAGACAAACGTAAGAATGAACTAGGTTTTTAGCAAAGAGAGGCCCACTGACTAATAGCAGAATATAGGAAGATGACTTATACGGTCAGCAAAAACCCTATCAAAATTTCCACGCTGAATATTCAAGAACCCCCGAACCGTCTAACGGCCCGGGGGGAGAATATCAGCCCCCTAGAGCTTCCAGCAAAATCAGGAATCACATTTAGTACAAGCTGGACAAAAATAAGAGCAATGCAAATAACCAAAAAATAAGGAAGCAGAACTTAGCTTATTTTGCAAGAACCAGGACCAGCAGACAGGAGCAAACAGAAAGGAACTGATTACAACGATGCCAGGCACCAGACTGAAAATCCAGGAAGCTTAAATAGCAACACCCCTGGACTAACGAGCCAGGTGGGTACCAAGCTGAGGAAAGAAACTCAAAGTGTCATGTCGCTAGTGACCACAAGAGGGAGCCAATAAAATCCAATTCACAACAACCAACGTAGGTACGTTCCCCGGCTGCTATTAGTTGTGGGCTAGGATCAGGTATGCGGTCAGCTCAGTTACCACCTCCCTATGAGCTGGTTTTTTATGTTTGCAGACTTTGCTGAAAACCCTGAGATCCTCTACCATTGGGATCATAACAGAGCCCCCCAGGAGCGCATAAGTGTGTGTGTTGTAGCGTTAGCACCGTAAATGGGCCCCCCCTTCTCGCCAGGGCCCTGGCACTTGCCCAGGTACACCGGGTGCTGACGCCGGCCCTGGCAGCATGTTCCACTCATTGATCACCCTCACTGTCAAAACGCTTGTTCTGATCTGTATCTTCTCTTTCAGTTTCATCCCATTGCTTCTCATGTTTCCATGTACAAATGAGAATAAGGATGATCCCTCTACACTGTGACAGCCCTTCAGAAATTTGTAGACAGCTATTAAGTCTCCTCTTAGCCTTCTTTTTTGCAAGATAAACATTCCCAGATCCTTTAACTGTTCCTCATAGGACATACTTTGCAGTCTGTTCACCATCCTGGTAGCTCTTCTCTGAACTTGCTCGTTTTTCAATGAGTCCAGAACTGGACACAGTATTCCAGATGAGGTCTGACCAAGGAGGAGTAGAGGGATAATTACTTCACGTGATCTAGACTCTATGCTTCTCTTAATACATCACAGAACTGTTTGCCTTTCTTGCTGCTGCACAGTATTGACTCATGTGCAATCTGTGATCTATTAATATACCTAAGTCTTTTACAGGCGTGCTGTTGCTTAGTTCTATTCCTCCCATTCTGTAGATGTATTTTTTGTTTTTCTTGCCCAGATGTAGTATCTTGCAATTCTCCGTTAAATTCCATTCTATTAGTCGCTGCTCATTGTTCAAGCTTATCCAGATTCTTATGAATCCTTTGTCTGTCTTCTCTAGTGTTAGCTATCCCTCCTAGCTTTGATTAGTTTACCTTCAGTTCCCTTATCTAGATAAACACTGAGGCCAGGATAGGGCCTCCCGGTATCCCACTGGAAAACTCTTCCAATTCGATGTGCAACCATTTATTACCACTCTTGGAGTACGATTACTGAGCCAGTTATGAATCCAACCAGACAGTAGCCTTGTCCATTCCATACTTTTTTTTTTCAATAAGGATAGTATGAGATACTTTATCAAATGCTTTGCTGAAGTCAAAATATACTATATCTACCGCATTTCCCTGATCCACCCAGTCAGTGATTCCATCATAGAAGGAAATTAGATTAAACTGGCATGACTTGTTTGCTACAAATCCATGTTGGCTCTGCTTAATTACTGTATTCTTATCCAAGTACTTGCATACATGCTGTTTAATAATTTGTTCAAAGACCTCTCCTGGTATAGAAGTGTAAATAGATGAATAAAGCTGTCCATAAATGTAAAGATGTGACTCTATTCTGACTTTATAACTAGGCTGTGGGATGTTTGAGACACCATTTCTTGGCTGTCTCTATGTACCTGTACTCACACGAAGTGATATCATCAGGTAGTTTGACACGAGTGCAGAGGCACGTATGAAGATTCCAGAAAGTTTCATTTAAAGCTAAATTTTTGCAGTTATACACAAATACAGTGGTTAAAAAAGGCTATTCTGAACCAGAGCTGCAAGACATGAGCTTCTTAAGATGGTTGACATACAATGAATAAGGATGAAGAAGAAAGGCATACAGGGAGGACAAGCTACTAAAAGGCAAACCTTACGGCATAGTAACACAACAGCTACAATACAATTCAATACTGAATGATCCCCAAGTGGTGGGACCTGCCCGGCACAATATGGTAAATAGTCTAATTATTTATAATGTTGGTTAGGAAGAGGTCACAAATGAAAAGAAAAAAAAATAAGTATCATAGTCAAGATTGTTGGGGTCTACTGTCCCCGATGCAAATTCTCAGGCAATCGTGAATTAAATGTTAAGAAAGATCAGACAACCAAGTTACGTCACATTCAATTGTTTTGGCAATCATAAGCGCTGTGAAAATCATCCAAAAATTGGTTACCTTTTAAGAATTAACAGTCCCTGTACTGTCAGAACAACTTGACTTCATTTCATAGACAAGGTCCGCTAATTGTCTGTAATCCGTCTACAGCAGCAGAGATGTGTAGACGGATTACAGGAAGGAAGAACTTCTTTTGTCTGCTGAAGCTCTATTGTCAAAATCCACAGGTAGAACAGAGGCAGGCTGTCATTGGACTTTGGCAGGAGAATATTGGTGGGAGGTGAAGAAAAGAAAATTCCAGATCTTATAGTGCTGGCAGAATGCAGAAGAACCGCCCATTTAATAAGTAGTGGATGTCAAGATAGAATGAAAATCGAGACAGTTCCCAGACTTATCAGCCCGGTATGTGCACCAAACGTAGTTTTATCTTGTAGAGGATGAAGGAAGCAAGATCATGTTTTTCTACAGATTCGGCAACAAAGGCTCTGGATGGAGCCTCGGACGTAATAGTGAACAAAGCCTGAACTGCTACATGATCAGTGTGAAAGCAGAGAAATCGACGGACATTAAAAACTGTCTTTTTTTCTTAAGAGAGGACAGATTATTTACATTCATAATAGAAAAATATTTCTTAAAAAGCAACGGTAATTACAAAAATGTAAAATATTACTTTATTATGCTTTAAAAAATGTGATTACACATTGAAAGTATTTGCCTAAAGTCAGAATGCAAAGCTCTGGTTTAAACTTGATATTTTTTCTTA
Organism: Ranitomeya variabilis; assembly: GCF_051348905.1. Classification (NCBI taxonomy): domain Eukaryota; kingdom Metazoa; phylum Chordata; class Amphibia; order Anura; family Dendrobatidae; genus Ranitomeya; species Ranitomeya variabilis. Next base: position 52,691,561 of record NC_135235.1, on the reverse strand, counting down.
AAAGTTTATGGGAAAGTATTTGCTGCGGGGGCTGCTGTTTATGATTAATGTTTCAGAATTCCCAACGCTTTTTGTCCATTCTCGAACCAAACCCTTCACATTCAGAGAAAAACATAGCAGTGATGTGTTCTGTATCACACCCCTCGTCCCTGGCCACAATGTATGTACAGCGCACAGCTATCGTGAGAGTCCAGAGGATACGGCTGCGGAAACCACCAAATAACTCACAACAACACAATAAGATAAACTAACCAGATAGATTTAATAACAAAAAAAATACTGGTAATAATTTATTTCACATTTAAAGTATTCAGACCATAGATAAGCACTCAAATTACCAAATTAACAGATTTCCAAAATTTTTTCAGTCCCGGTCAGACTTTGAGCGCCAGTACATTGTTCTCCGATTTTCTCGTAATTTCTCAATAGCCGCTGTCCGCGTAATCGGGCTGCGCTCTGATGACATCCAAGTGCAATCCGATGTTTCACTCAAACCCATAGAATTGCATGGGTGCTTGTGATCCGATGGGAGGCACTCACAGCCATTGTTTTATCATGCCAAATCGGTATGAGAAAATAACTACTGATCTGCACTGCCCCATATATAACACTGGGCCGAATTATATCCGATAAAAAAATTTGGATAGCACTCAGCCTTGTTATGTGCTCGTGTGAGCGAGGCCTAAATGAGAATTTAGGCTCCATAGCTTAATGAATATATGCAAGTGGAGAAATAGTTTGATCTTTTTTTTTCTTCCTGTTTGGATTGATTATGGCAATAAGTGAAATACATATGGCTGTAAACTATGATATATAGTTGCTGCTACTTTTTGATTAATGTGAAAATCAATAACTATATTAAATAAAAAAGGTTACAGAATTTTTTTTAACATATGAAGATAGGTTTAAAAGGGTTGTTCCAGCCGGGCCGGTTAGAATATGGACATTTGCCAGTCATCGGCGCTGCTCAACTCCCGATACAGAAGTGAGCGGTGCCACAATGCCTCTATAATTGACTTATTGTTTGATTTTTTTTTTATTTTGGGAACCTAAAGTTGGAGGGGACCACAAGATAAAACGTGACTCTTGTCTCTTATGGTGGGATCTATTTCTACTTTTGATGTTTTAACATATTTGGGTTTTCTATATGAATGCTTTGGTCCTCTACAGACATTATGCATCAAAGTCCTCCTCGGCTCTGTTGTATCGCAGCAACTTCTCATCCAGGCCACAGTTTTCAATCAGTTGCGTCAAACCAATCTGCTTGTTCTCTGCAGACAATGCCTTCTGGATCTCGGACAGTAAGAGCTGGCTACTTTCTCTCCACTTATCTATTAGAGTTTGCAGCTCCGTCAGATTGTTCTGAATAAAGAAAAAAATTATAAGTGTAACATCAATAAAAAAAATTACAAAATTAATTACACATAAAAGCACAACCAGCTTTCCCAAGTTGAGCTGCACATTACAGGGGAGCATGTCAGCGCCATATTATCTTTTCAATTCCGGGTGATCAGATAGATCAGACACGTAGGGATTATTTATGAGCAAACGTGCTCGGATAAAGTGTTATCTAAGCATGCTCGGGTGCTAACCCAGTGTCTTCAGGACGCTCGAATAGTATGTTCAAGTCCTTGCGGCTGCTTGTCTCGCGGCTGTCCGACAGGAGCAACACATGCAAGGATTGGCTAACAAACAGATAATCCCTGCAAATGTTGAGACTGTCAAACAGCCGCAAGACATGCAGACGTGGGGACTCGAGCATATTATTCGAGAACGCCGAAGTCACTCGGTTAGCACCCGAGCATGCTCAGTTAACACCTTATATCAGAATTTTTCTTTTCGTTTTAACAGCACTGGTTTTTTTATGTACTGTATTTTTTGGACTAAAAGACGCATTTTTTCCCCAAAATTTGGAAGGAAAATGGGGGGTGCGTCTTATTATCCAAATGTAGCATACCTGGTTCGCTATGGGAGACAGAGCGGGAGGGAGTCACAGGAGGAAGGAGCAGGGTCACTGATGCAGTAAGACAGCAGCGGAAGGAGTAGTTGGTGGCGCATGTTCAGATTAACCTGCGGCGGTCTCCAGCAAAATGGCACCACATGCGCAAATCGAAATCTCTGCTTGTTAATGAGCCGAGATCCAAATATATGCAAGCGCAGCCAACGGCGCTATTTTCCTGGAGTCTGCCAAAGATGAATCTCTGAGTATGCGCCGCCCCTTTGCTGGAGAACATCAGGACATGAATGTGTGCCAGCGCCGCCAATGGCAAGAGCGGCGTGCTAGCGCAAAATGTAGAAGAACATGACATAGGCAAATTCCACTGAAGGACAGCCTGTCAATTTTTTTTTCCTATTTTACGCCACTAAAACATTGGGGCATTTTATGGTCTAGTGCGTCTTATAGTCAGAAAAATAAGGGTAATTTTTTTTACGCCAAAGCCAGAAGAAGACGATGGAGAAAAACTGTGCTAAATCTATTAAAGGGAACCTGTAAGGTCCACCATGTCCTCCAACCCAGCAGCATTCACTTATTTAGGTGTAAATCCCCTGCCTAACCAGTCAAATATGGTTTTAAAAAAAGCATTTATATTGCCCTGTTTCCTATGCTAATGAGGGCTTTGACTAGTCGATGGGGCGTTACTTATGCCAGGAGTCCAGGAGGAACATAGTGCTGAGAGTGGAGGAGCGGTGGGGAGGATAGATTGGACACTTGGTACTGGAAGCTCCCCAGAATTACAGCTGACTGCTGGATCAGTTGTAGAGATTTTACCTTAGATCTGTACAGTTTGACCATCTTCAGCCTTCTCAGATGCTCCTCCTTCTCCTGTACTTGCTTCTGTAATCTCTTCTTCTCTTGCAGCATTTCTTGGTGGCTTTTACTTGCAGAAACGTCTCCCTTGGATGGAGAAGCTTCCAGGACCGCTCCTCCTTCTGACCTCTCGCTCGGTCCAGGGATGAGCACAAATGTAGAGTTATTTTCTGAGACTTCTGAAAGAGAAGAATCTCTGGAGCATTGTGCAGTTACGGCGCCGTCATCACCGTCTACTTTCAGCCTCTTTGCCACTGTACAAGTTGGGTTAAAAGATCTCCGACATTTCTTCAGACGCTCTCGAAGACTCGCGCTCATGGGCTACGGAAATAAAAAAATGTAACAGTGACATCATTATTGGTCTTGAGCTGCCCAGACGACTACATTTGTTAGCTGTGTTATGTGTTAGTCCCGGTCCACAGACTTTATTTGTCAACCATAGGAGAAAATCACAGATGAAGCCCAGAGGATAAAAACTGACCCTGACCAAACACTGATTAAAATCCGATCCAAAACACTGATGAAAATTGGACCATTGTTTTTGCGCACTAGAAAAACCCCTGATAACATCTGAACGAGGTCTAACATTGATGGGGGTACGTCACCTGGTACCCTGCCGAATAGCTGTTATCTGCTCCAGCCAGCTCACTGGCCATTCCTGCATACTGCACCTTTTTAGGGTATGTTCACATGCTGCGTTTTGACAGCATTTTTTTCTTTTTGTGGCTTTTTTTTAAATGTATTCGTTTTAATGGGTAAAAAACATTGAAAGAATTAACATGCTGCAGATTGTAGAAAAATGCACTGATGGGTAAAATAAGCAAGAAAAAAAAAAAGCATCAAGCACATGAGATTTCAGAAATATAATTCAACAACATCATGTGTGAACAAGCCTTTTCTCTAATTCACCTGAATATTTCCATCTCCAAGATCCTATTTCAATATGTAGCAGGTGTAATAATAATATCAGCAAATAACTCCAATTAGAAATGTAGTATAGTTCTTCTGATTAGCTATGTCACTTACCTCATGTGCAGGGCATTGCAGTAGCTTAGGTATCCATGGTTACAACCACTCACATAGTGACCGTAAGTTAGTTACTTGTTAGTGGGCGTAACCATAGATACTTAAGCTACTGTACTGCCCTGCATACAGGGTGAGTGACATAGTGAATCAGAAGAACTAGACTAAATTTCTATTTGGAGGTATTTCTTAATATTATTACACCTGTAGCTTGGAGATGGGAATACCCCTTTAAGTCACTGCAATAAGGCCGGGTTCACATTGCGTTAACAGCAGCCCGTTCAACACATGCGTTAACGGGCTGCTGTTAACGCAAGTACCGATATGTCAGCGCGCTAGGGCAAATAGAGCATCTGCTAGCTCTATCTGCGTTAGCAGTGACGGACCCGGAAACGCTGCAGCCCGCGTCCCAGGGTCCGTCACTCAATGACGGCACATCGCTAGCGCACGCCCATTGTGGGCATGCGCTAGCGATGCGTCCTCCATAGGAATTAATGGCGGCGTTAACGGACTGCATTACACCACGTTATGCCGCGGTGTAACGTAGTCCGTCTAACGGACACCAAAGACGCAATGTGAACCCGGCCTAAATGGTGCTCTGTATGTACAAAAGGCTGGATTGTGGTAGGAACAGAATTTATGACAACTAATCAGTAATCGGTTTATGATGATGAAGATGAAACGAGGGTGGATAGTTCAGTAAGACAATGATCCCAAACACACAGCCAAGGAAACTCTCAATTGGGTTTAGAGAAAGAAAATAAAGTTGCTAGAATGGCCGAGCCAATCACTGGACCTGAATCCAATAGAAAATATATGGAAGGAACTAAAGCTCAGACTTCATATAAGGAGTCCATGGGATCTTCATGATTTGAAGAATATTTGTGAGGAAGACTGGCCAAAACTCACACCTGAGCAATGCCTGCGACTAGTTTCTCCATACAGGAGGCATATGGAAGCTGTCATCACCAACAAAGGCTTTTGTACAAAGTATTAAATACATTTGGGTAAGTGTGTTCACTACTGTTTCCCTGGTTCTTACAAATGTTATAATTAATAAAGAAGCTTATTGAGGAATACATCTGGTGTCTTTGAAACTTTTTGTTTGTCTGAAAATGTGCAAAGCAAAAATAAAGGACATTTCTAATATGAGCAAGTGTCAAAAACCAGGTGCGCCTACCTGAAGAATTTGGTGCTAAAAACGGCAACAAATAGCACAAGGGCTGTGGATTTGGTAAGCCAAACCCATGATTCCTGAATTTCCCCGACTCCACAGCACTGGTCACTACTGAGCATGTGCATTAAGTGCAGCACAGATTCATCTCAACTCCGACCTCACAGCACTGATCACTACTGAGCATGTGCCTAAAGTGCAGCAGATTCATCTCAACTCCGACCTCACAGCACTGATCACTACTGAGCATGTGCATAAAGCGCAGCACAGATTCATCTCAACTCCGACCTCACAGCACTGATCACTACTGAGCATGTGCCTAAAGTGCAGCAGATTCATCTCAACTCCGACCTCACAGCACTGATCACTACTGAGCATGTGCATAAAGCGCAGCACAGATTCATCTCAACTCCGACCTCACAGCACTGATCACTACTGAGCATGTGCATAAAGCGCAGCACAGATTCATCTCAACTCCGACCTCACAGCACTGATCACTACTGAGCATGTGCCTAAAGTGCAGCAGATTCATCTCAACTCCGACCTCACAGCACTGATCACTACTGAGCATGTGCATAAAGCGCAGCACAGATTCATCTCAACTCCGACCTCACAGCACTGATCACTACTGAGCATGTGCATAAAGTGATTCATCTCAACTAAAAGTCGAGATGCTTAGATCAGGAACAGAACTGACATTTATAGGACATTTCATAACCTTCCCAAATTATTATGAAAAAATTTACAGCGCATCCCGCATTGTACTACTGTACCCAATTATTATATTATAGGGGTCAGTCCATTTTATGCTGCCTCCACCAAAATGGACACCGACTGACTCCACATCCCTAAATACCACATGATAAAGAAAATAAAAGTAACTTAAAAAAAAAACACAAATTATGAATTGGGGGGCTTTAAGCTGGGGTTACATAAAGACTTTGGCTGCGGCTTGATGCCGCTGCTACATCGCAGCGCTATAGAAGTGAATGGGGCCCCACTGCAACACCTGCACTAGTGCAACTGTCTTCGGCGTGCTCGAATAATATGTTCCAGCTCCTGCATGTATCGTGGCTAGTCGACAGCCGCAATACGTGCAGCGACTACCTAACAGATGGGCAATCCCTGCATGTGTTGTGGCTGTTCAACATGCAGCCGCGGGGACTCAAACATATTTTTCGAGCACGCCGAAGACACTCAGTTAGCACCCAAGCATGCTCAGATAACACCTTATCCGAGCACATTCACTCATCACTACTCCCAAGGTTTGTAGTAGTATTTTTTTTTCACTTAAAGTGTAAGTTAAGAGGATGGAAGATTCTGGAGCTGGATGCATTTCACCTGCTGTACCAGAAGTATGTTGTAATGTTTCACAGGCGAAGGACGCCATCTGTGTTGGTAATAAAAAATGTCTTTTTTCATTACATTTTGCCTAAGGCGTCATGTGATAGAGTTACCTGAGGCCCCCACCTACCCCCCGAAATAAAGGAGAAAACAAGGTGATTACTCCTGTACAGAATCACGCAGTAAATGTGACTCATCGGGGAAATTCTCAGGGACATGAAATAAAAAACTTGTATAGAGATGTATGAAAGTTGCTCAGCTACTGAGGTGTTTAGTAAATGTTGTTTATCAGAGACTGGGGTAATCATCTCTGCCCCCCGTCCTTCCTTGAGGGATCATCAACATATTTTACTTTTAATGTGTTTTTGTGACTGATAAACAGAAAAAAATGCTTGTAAGTATGATCAAATGGAGAGATTGGCAGAGACGGGAGACATGCTGGGGTTTTTGGGGGATAAAGTTTAAAAACTTTAATATTAGTAAATGGAGTCAGCACCTCCAGCAATGGTGGCGCCAACCAAGACAACCAGTTCAATCTCCTAGGGGTATAGATACAACTCCCCAATTAACAACATTTGCACCATTATTGATTTTTACTAAATATCTACAGGATCCTTTCTCCTTCCTCCTGATCTCTTAGTACCAGTTTCTGGATTACAAGAGGCGCTACCCGTATTAGAGAGGGAAGAAGAGAATACGGTATATCACGTAGATACATGTTTTCTATTTTCCCCCTTTTTTTTCACTTCTTGCTTGGAAGGACCCACAGAAACTCATCTATGAAGAGGAGACCACGTAAAGTTACAGAGCGGGGTCACCGAGTGCTGAGGAGCAGAGGGCAGTAAAGTCGCCAATGCTCTGATTCCATAACTCCAAACCTCGTCTGGTATTAGCATCAGTACAAAAACTGCTGGGAGCTTCGTGGTATGGGTTTTCTATGCAAGCCTTACATCACCAAGCACAATGCCAAAAGTTGGAAGGAGTGGTGTAAAGCTGCCACCACTGGACTCTGGAGCAGTGGGAACGTGTTCTGTACAGTGACGGATCGCACTTCTCTATCTGGCAGGTCTGGGTTTGGCAAATACCGGGAGAACATTATCCGCCTGACTGTGTTGTGCCAATAGTAGAGTTTGGTGGAGGAGTGATAATGCTATATAAGTGTTTTTCAGGGGTCAGCCTGGGATTATTAGTTCCAATGAAAGGAAATTTTAAAACACCCCTCCAGCCTGGGACTGAAAAGTAACTATACCTTCTTGTATAGTCATATTGACTGGTGCCATTTGCCTCTGCACCGATTAGGGTTCGGTTCCTCCGATTTCAAGAAGACCGCCACAATGACATAGGGAAGGGAATAGTAAGTCCGAACCATCACGTATTCCTTGCCTTCCTTTTCCCACAACAGTCATTAAGACGGGCCGATAGTTGGGGCAAGTGTCCTTAGGAACCCTCGTTTCCCGATTATGGGCTCACCTAAAATGGGCCATAATGGATTTCAATCCAAACACATAGGTGCCACTATCAGTCTGCACAAGGCACTGACTACGAGATTTTTGTTCTTCGCTTTTCTGTGAATTTTCCAAATGTTTCCAACTATCTACAGACCCCCCCAACCAGTATTTCTCCAGCTGTTGCAAAGCTACAACTCTCAGCCACTAAGGCCTCATTCAGACGTCCGTGTTTTGTGTATGTATTCTACCTGCAGTTTTCATGAATGGAATACAAACCCATTATAATCTTAGGTGCTGTTCACAGGTGTCGGGTTTTATTACAGACCGAGTGTCCCCAAAAAAACACAGGCGCAATTCCGATTTTGATAAAATCTACAGATCAAGGTTTGCAAATTTATGTAAATGAGTAGGCAGAAACTTCGACAGGACACAGATACCATCTATGCGTCATCCGAGTCCATTATTTTTTACTGTTTAATGGGTAGGAGTGTATTTTTTTTGCCTACTAGAAATAAGGATACCACCTAGATGATAAAAACCAGACAAGGCGAAAAATGGATAAAAATCTAACCCAGCGCACGGATGAAAAATAGTCCAATTTTTCTTATATGCAAAAGAAAAAAAGAAAATAAGGGATGTCTGAGAGGCCTAAGAGTTGCAGTTTGGAAACATCAGGAGAGCTCTAGTTTAGGGGTCACTCTCAGGCCAGGGTCATCCGAGAAAATTGGTCTGATTATGCTAATCACTCTCTGATAAGACTATCATCAGAATGCGATACGATTTTATCAGTTGAGTTAAAAAAAAAAAAAATTCTCCATCTTCTCCATTCTGTCAGTCCGTGAAAATCAAACTGCATTCTGATGTAATGCGAGTGCAGTCCAATTTTTCACACACACATTAACTTGCATGACTGAGTGCAATCTGATTTTACAGGTGCAAATTATGCATGGAGCAATTTTTTCCTCGGACAGACTCAGAAAAAAATCGGACATGTCCACGGCTCCATAGAACAACATTGGTCCGAGTGCGACCCGATGTTTTGTTGGATCACACTCAGAACGAAAATACGACCGTCTGCACCTGCTGTCATAGATGGAAAAGGAGTAATGGAAAGAAAATAGAAACTCCCTTCAGATCTGAGCCAATTTCACACGTGATGATTACACTCTTACTTGTTTGGCCGATATGTTGTCCTCAGGCTCCGGAGAACCAACGTACAGTGTGGGCGCAGAACTCGGGGGATGATGGTCCATTCCTTCCTCCATTTCTGCTTAATGAAAGGGTTCCTGTTAGAGAAAGAAAAACAATGCAGAAATAAGAGGTGAAAAACAATAAGAAAAGCATCAAAATATCAGCTGACACTTGTATGTGATTAATATGCACAGGATGCAGCACCCGATCCATGGAGGGTCTGTGACGGGATCTAAGAGTGCGCACATAAACTGCTGCGCTTACTGCCATGTCATGCCCCAATATTGTGCTCTCCTGTCAGGTAAGAGACTGAGGCTGGGGCAGAGACATCACAGGAGACGCTGGGGCAGGAGCAGAGACATCACAGGAGACGCTGGGGCAGGAGCAGAGACATCACAGGAGACGCTGGGGCAGGAGCAGAGACATCACAGGAGACGCTGGGGCAGGAGCAGAGACATCACAGGAGACGCTGGGGCAGGAGCAGAGACATCACAGGAGACGCTGGGGCAGAGACATCACAGGAGACGCTGGGGCAGAGACATCACAGGAGACGCTGGGGCAGAGACATCACAGGAGACGCTGGGGCAGAGACATCACAGGAGACGCTGGGGCAGAGACATCACAGGAGACGCTGGGGCAGAGACATCACAGGAGGCGCTGGGGCAGAGACATCACAGGAGGCGCTGGGGCAGAGACATCACAGGAGGCGCTGGGGCAGAGACATCACAGGAGGCGCTGGGGCAGAGACATCACAGGAGGCGCTGGGGCAGAGACATCACAGGAGGCGCTGGGGCAGAGACATCACAGGAGGCGCTGGGGCAGAGACATCACAGGAGGCGCTGGGGCAGAGACATCACAGGAGGCGCTGGGGCAGAGACATCACAGGAGGCGCTGGGGCAGAGACATCACAGGAGGCGCTGGGGCAGAGACATCACAGGAGACGCTGGGGCAGGAGCAGAGACATCACAGGAGACGCTGGGGCAGGAGCAGAGACATCACAGGAGACGCTGGGGCAGGAGCAGAGACATCACAGGAGACGCTGGGGCAGGAGCAGAGACATCACAGGAGACGCTGGGGCAGGAGCAGAGACATCACAGGAGACGCTGGGGCAGGAGCAGAGACATCACAGGAGACGCTGGGGCAGGAGCAGAGACATCACAGGAGACGCTGGGGCAGGAGCAGAGACATCACAGGAGACGCTGGGGCAGAGACATCACAGGAGACGCTGGGGCAGAGACATCACAGGAGACGCTGGGGCAGAGACATCACAGGAGACGCTGGGGCAGAGACATCACAGGAGACGCTGGGGCAGAGACATCACAGGAGACGCTGGGGCAGAGACATCACAGGAGACGCTGGGGCAGAGACATCACAGGAGACGCTGGGGCAGAGACATCACAGGAGACGCTGGGGCAGAGACATCACAGGAGACGCTGGGGCAGAGACATCACAGGAGACGCTGGGGCAGAGACATCACAGGAGACGCTGGGGCAGAGACATCACAGGAGACGCTGGGGCAGAGACATCACAGGAGACGCTGGGGCAGAGACATCACAGGAGACGCTGGGGCAGAGACATCACAGGAGACGCTGGGGCAGAGACAGCACAGGAGACGCTGGGGCAGAGACAGCACAGGAGATGCTGGGGCAGAGACATCACAGGAGACGCTGGGGCAGGAGCAGAGACATCACAGGAGACGCTGGGGCAGGAGCAGAGACATCACAGGAGACGCTGGGGCAGGAGCAGAGACATCACAGGAGACGCTGGGGCAGAGACATCACAGGAGACGCTGGGGCAGAGACATCACAGGAGACGCTGGGGCAGAGACATCACAGGAGACGCTGGGGCAGAGACAGCACAGGAGACGCTGGGGCAGAGACAGCACAGGAGATGCTGGGGCAGAGACATCACAGGAGACGCTGGGGCAGGAGCAGAGACATCACAGGAGACGCTGGGGCAGGAGCAGAGACATCACAGGAGACGCTGGGGCAGGAGCAGAGACATCACAGGAGACGCTGGGGCAGAGACATCACAGGAGACGCTGGGGCAGAGACATCACAGGAGACGCTGGGGCAGAGACATCACAGGAGACGCTGGGGCAGAGACATCACAGGAGACGCTGGGGCAGAGACATCACAGGAGACGCTGGGGCAGAGACATCACAGGAGACGCTGGGGCAGAGACATCACAGGAGACGCTGGGGCAGAGACATCACAGGAGACGCTGGGGCAGAGACATCACAGGAGACGCTGGGGCAGAGACATCACAGGAGACGCTGGGGCAGAGACATCACAGGAGACGCTGGGGCAGAGACATCACAGGAGACGCTGGGGCAGAGACATCACAGGAGACGCTGGGGCAGAGACATCACAGGAGACGCTGGGGCAGAGACATCACAGGAGACGCTGGGGCAGAGACATCACAGGAGACGCTGGGGCAGAGACAGCACAGGAGACGCTGGGGCAGAGACAGCACAGGAGATGCTGGGGCAGAGACATCACAGGAGACGCTGGGGCAGGAGTAGAGACATCACAGGAGATGCTGGGGCGCAGACATCACAGGAGACGCTGGGGCAGAGACATCACAGGAGACGCTGGGGCAGAGACATCACAGGAGATGCTGGGGCAGGAGCAGAGACAGCACAGGAGATGCTGGGGCAGAGACATCACAGGAGACGCTGGGGCAGGGAAAGAGACAATGGATGGAGTGGAGGTTGAGCACACTGCAGCTGTCAGACCCCCAGTGATTTGGAAGTTGACCCCTATCCCATTGATAAGGTGACATCTTACAATTTGGGGAATAGCCCTTAAGACTTGTCCAGTGAAAACAAGTTATTACCTATCAGTGAGATAGGCCCGACCCCTGGACCAGCACCAATCGTCAGTTTGGGTGAATTTTATTCTCGAGGGGGAACTTCTATCCTTGTTCAGAAATGGAGAGACAGGTCAGATGCTGATGACTCGTCCATTCATTATAGGAGTGCAGGAGAAAGCCGAGCGCAGCCCCATAGAGAATGATTGCAGCAGCGGTCGAGCGCGTGCACTGCGGCTTTTAGCCAATCACTGGCCACAGTGCCGACCCACCTCAGACAGTGAGCGGCAGAGACCGGCAGGAGATCAGTCATCACCGGCTCTGGCCGGCAATTATGGCTTAGATTTTTAGCTGCGGCCGACTCTCCTATATAGATGAGCTTTTGGATCAGTTCTGCTGATTGCTCTCTGGCATTGGCTTATCTCCCTGAAACCATAAGAATCGGGCATTTAAATTTCCTCTGATTGATCTTTCTCTCCCCGACATCATCAGGGGGAGGGTTGGGGGCCCCTCGCACCCATCAGATGGTCAGCCGATCCCCTCCCCCAACATCCGATGCCTGTCATCTCACTTGTACAGGGGACTTAAATGCTTTTATTATTTTTCATCCCCTGGACGTCTCCTTTAATCCTTGGATTTATCTGGTATTTTAAAAGGAAAAAAAATATATTTAAAATAAAGGAAAATGTTTTATTTGGGAAAAACAGCAGAAAATTATAATAAGTGTAAAACAAAAAAAAACAACAAAAACCCTGAACTGCTGCTCAGAAAATATGGGATAAAAGGCAGAGTCGTATAAATACTAAAATGATGGCAATAAGACGTGCAACACATCCCAGAGACAAACACCGGGAGGAATAATAATGAAATACAACTTATATCATGTGACCAAGAGAAAAAGGGTCCTTAAAGGGTTAAAGACACATTACAAGAACAACCACCTTGTTCAGATCGTGTCACCAGCTATCGGGGTACTACAAGTACCTGCCAGTCTGCCATGACTAACCACAATGGGCAATCTGATCGTACGACCCCCGATAGTCGCTCAGGCGACCGAATACTGACCGGACAGCGGAGCCCACCAGCGCTTGTCAATCAAAGCTCCCGCCATCCTGCGCCCCGCCCACCTAGCGGCGACATCCTATCGAGGGGCAAACGCGGCAGCTCCGCCAATCAGAGAACAGAATCAGCAGCCTTACACCCGCACGTGATTTCAACGGGACAGCTGATTGGATGTTGAGGTTTGTTGATAGTCACTAGTTAGTATTTTACTGGAACTTCCGAAGCAGACAGGGCAGGCAGGCACATGGTTGTCATGGAGCAGGAGCAGGAGCCGGCGGTGTGAGGAGAAAAATTGTAGAAGCATTTGAAAGTGCTGAAAATAAAAATATATTAAAATACGGTGTGCAACCTCTCTATCGCACAGTATATGTGTATACATAACTATATACGTGCACTATATACATGAGTTTTATACATGTAACTATACACCCACACTGTGCTCATCGGACTATAGAGTTATAGATATTTATATACATATATATATACATACACACACATATATACACTACTCAAAAAATTAAAGGGCACACTAGTGATGAGCAATTGATCTCCGAGTATTTGTTAGTGTGCGGAGATTTAGTTTTCATCGCCTCAGCTGAATGATTTACAGCTACTAGACAGCTTGATTACATGTGGGGATTCCCTAGCAACCAGGCAACCCCCACATGTACTCAGCCTGGCTAGTAGCTGTAAATCATTCAGCTGAGGCGATGAAAACTAAATCTCCGCACACTAAGGCCGGGGTCACACATGCGTGTTTTACGGACGTAAGAACGCAGAAACTACGTCCGTAAAACTCGCATTACATACGGCACAATTATTCTCAATGGCCCAGCTCCTATTAGCCGTATATTACGGTTCAGTATTATACGGCTTTCTACGGCCGTACAAAATCGCAGCATGCTGCGTTTGTCAGCGTATTGCGCAAAAAAATCGCCAATGAAAGTCTATGGGGGCGAGAAAAATACTGATTCCACACGGACCAGCAGTGTGACTTGCGAGAAATACGCAGCGCTGTTAGTGAAAAGTCGGTAATTCAATTGCCGGCTTTGCATTTCTCCTGCACAAACCCGACAGGATATGAGACATGGTTTACATACAGTAAACCATCTCATATCCCCTTTTTTTTGCATATTCCACACTACTAATGTTAGTAGTGTGTATGTGCAAAATTTCAGCGCTGTAGCTGCTGAAATAAAGGGTTAAATGGCGGAAAAAATTGGCGTGGGCTCCCGTATATAATTCCACATGTGTTAATTCATAGTTTTGATGCCTGTGTGAATTTACAATTTTCATAGTCATGAAAATACAGAAAAATCTTTAAATGAGAAGGTGTGTCCAAACGTTTGGTCTGTACTGCATATATATCTACCATATACTTGTCTAAGGGGTACTTCCGTCTTTCTGTCGGCAACTTCCGTCACGGAAATCCCGCGTCGCTGATTGGTCTCACCAGCTGCCTGTCCTGGCTGCCATGACCAATCAGCGACGGGCACATGACAATTAGTCCCTCCCTACTCCCGTCCAGTCAGTGCCCGGCGCCAGCTCCATACTCCCCTCCAGTCAGCGCTGACAAATGGTTAAGGACAGTGTTAACAGACCGCGTTATGCCGCGGGTAACACACTCCGTTAACACTGCTATTAACCCTGTGTGACCAACTTTTTACTATTGATGCTGCCTATGCAGCATCAATAGTAAAAAGATCTAATGTTAAAAATAATAAAAAAAAACAAAAACCTGCTATTCTCACCTTCCGTCGAGGCCGCGCTCTGCTGCCGCCAGCTTCCGTTCCCAGAGATGCATTGCGAAATTACTCAGAAGACTTAGCGGTCTCGCGAGACTGCTACGTCATCTGGGTAATTTCGCAATGCATCCTGGGAACGGAAGATGGCGCCAGCCGCGCGCGCATCGACAGAGCTTCGCTGGACGACGGAGGGTGAGTATAGAACTATTTTTTATTTTAATTATTTTTTTAAACAGGGATATGGTGCCCACACTGCTAAATACTACGTGGACTGTGTTATATACTACATGGCTGCTATATACTACATGGGCAATGGTATATACTGCGTGGGCTGCGTTATATGAGGCGCCAGGCCAAGACGAGCAACCCACCTCGGACCAGATCGGCCCACTGGTGAGTATAATAAAAGATCTAGAAAGATATAGAATGCTGTATAAGAGGACTGAAAGGTGGTGGCCGTATCTCACAGCGGCCAAACCTGGTGACAGGTTTCCTTTAATGTCCTTTATTAAGGAAATGTCTTCAATGTCTAAGTGGTGAATAATCCCTTTTAATTAAGATCTGCCGCGGAAGGATCTAATGCATGTCTTCCAGAAAAACTGACATACAGGAAATACAAATGACTGATGACTTTAAGAAATCTTTCAAGCCCTTCACAGTCAGAAGATAAGATGGATAAAGAGGTACCAGACATGTTGGAGTATTACTGTAGGTAAATATGATATTTTCCAGACATATTTAAATTAATTACTGATATCTTCGTGGCTGCAACATCTCAGTCGGATCACTTTCCGTGGAAGGAAGATGAGCCTGCGCTGTCTACAGTTACGTTTTAACATGTCTGCAGATTAGCAGATGAATAATACCATAATTGATGTAACCATCACGTGGAGAAATTGAAATCCCATGTGAACAAGTTACAAAGAATTTAAAAAATATCGGCCAGACCGATTCTTGTTTGGCAAATGGGTGTCCTATTTCTCATCTCTCAGTAATAGTTTGCGGTCCTTAGGATACACTTCTCCTTCCTACATTCTTTTTACACTCACTGGCCACTTTATTAGGTACACCTGTCCAACTTCTTGTTAACACTTAATTTCTAATCAGCCAATCACATGGCGGCAACTCAGTGCATTTAGGCATGTAGACATGGTCAAGACAATCTCCTGCAGTTCAAACCGAGCATCAGTATGGGGAAGAAAGGTGATTTGAGTGCCTTTGAACGTGGCATGGTTGTTGGTGCCAGAAGGGCTGGTCTGAGTATTTCAGAAACTGCTGATCTACTGGGATTTTCACGCACAACCATCTCTAGGGTCTACAGAGAATGGTCCGAAAAAGAAAAAAAATCCAGTGAGCGGCAGTTCTGTGGGCGGAAATGCCTTGTTGATGCCAGAGGTCAGAGGAGAATGGGCAGACTGGTTCGAGCTGATAGAAAGGCAACAGTGACTCAAATCGCCACCCGTTACAACCAAGGTAGGCCTAAGAGCATCTCTGAACGCACAGTGCGTCGAACTTTGAGGCAGATGGGCTACAGCAGCAGAAGACCACACCGGGTACCACTCCTTTCAGCTAAGAACAGGAAACTGAGGCTACAATTTGTACAAGCTCATCGAAATTGGACAGTAGAAGATTGGAAAAACGTTGCTTGGTCTGATGAGTCTCGATTTCTGCTGCGACATTCGGATGGTAGGGTCAGAATTTGGCGTAAACAACATGAAATCTTTGGGATGTGGTGGAACGGGAGATTCGCATCAGGGATGTGCAGCCGACAAATCTGCGGCAACTGTGTGATGCCATCATGTCAATATGGACCAAAATCTCTGAGGAATGCTTCCAGCACCTTGTTGAATCTATGCCACGAAGAATTGAGGCAGTTCTGAAGGCAAAAGGGGTCCAACCCGTTACTAGCATGGTGTACCTAATAAAGTGGCCAGTGAGTGTATATTTTACCATGGATCTTGTATCTCATCCAAGATCCGATCTTTAAATTCACATTTTTTGACAATGCATAGAAAGCAGAATAGGTGTCTTATTTCAAAACCCAGGATCCAATTTCAGGTCTTTTACACCTTGAAATTGTGAATGCACTATATGGCATGTAATATATCTAACTGCTTACAGTATAATGTGTAGTTTGCACATTTTTAATGCTAGAGGCTAAAGGTGGAGCGTCGCTGGATGCCTCACCAGCTGCTGCGGTCATCGTGGAGCTGCTGTGTATCACCTAAGGCAGAGTTATTGCTGGCAGATGACTTCCAACCAAACAACTTGTTGAAAAAATGTTCAGACATGTCCGAGCCCTTCAAAAAGATGTTATCTAAAAAAGCGTGTTCTACTCTCTTTCAGTACAACCACCATGACAGTACAACAATGTCTGATTGTTCAAGTGTAAGACATTGAACTTGAGAAACATTGCTAGTCTTGTCTATGCATCGTATCTGGTAGCTAACCACTGTTTACTTCTATGCCGCAATACCAGAAATAGCCAATAGAGATGAGCAGACCTATTGAAATTCGAGTTCCCTGAATTCTCCCCAAAAATGTGAGAATAAATTCACTTGAATCTCAAGACTAGAAAGCTTGCATTTGCGTGTAAAATACTGTATTTTTCGGACTATAAGATGCACTTTTTTCTTCCAGAAATCTGGAGGAAAATAGGGTGTGTGTGTTAGGCTATGTGCACACGGTGCGGATTTTGCTGCGGATCCGCAGCGGTTTTGACGCTGCGGATCTGCAGCTGTTTTCCATGAGTTTACAGTACCATGTAAACATATGGAAAACAAAAAACCCAGTGCACATGCTGCGGAAAAAAACACGCAGAAAAGCTGCGGTTTACATTCCTCAGCATGTCAATTCTATGTGCGGATTCCGCTGCGGTTTACACCTGCTGCACAATAGGAAACCGCAGTTGTAAAACTTCAGATGGAATCTGCACAAAAACCGCAGTAAATCCACGGTAATTCTGCAGTAAAACCGCAGGTAATCCACAGTGCGGTTTACCTGCGGTTTTTCAAAAACAGGTGCGGAAAAATCCGCAGAGATCCATCCTACGTGTGCACATACCCTTATAGTCCGGATGTACCGGCTGTGGCATTGGATGGGGAGGTGGGATAGAAGCAGCGGCAGAGCAGCGGGTCACAGGAGGCCAGAGCTGGCTGCTGCGGCTAATCCTTGTGCCCGCTACTAAAGAGAAATTAATATTCACTGTTCTCCTTGCTCATGGGAGTGGAGAGCAGTGAATATTAATTTCTCTTTAATAGCAGACACGCTGATAGCCGCAGCCGCCTGCTTCCTTCAGCGGCTGGGCTCTGAAGTGTGCCCGCTTCTTAAGGGAATGAATATTTACTGCTCTCCACTCCACTGGGCATGGAGAGCAGTGAATATTCATTGATCTTTAATAGCGGGCACAGTAGCAGCAGCCGCTGACTTTCTTCAGCGGCTGGGCGATCACATGTACCCACTATTAAAATGAAAGAGAATGACGTCATGCGCTGCTTACAAACAGAAGACAGCTGGCGGAATACTCACTTATCCTCAAGCTGGGACTAGGGGAGTGGAGAGCAGTGAATATTCCCTTTAGTAGTGGGAACACGTGATCGCTCAGCTGCTGCAGGAAGCCAGCAGCTGAGGTTAATGTGTCCAATATTAACCCCTTCACCCCCAAGGGTGGTTTGCACGTTAATGACCGGGCCAATTTTTACAATTCTGACCACTGTCCCTTTATGAGGTTATAACTCTGGAACGCTTCAACGGATCTTGGCGATTCTGACATTGTTTTCTCGTGACATATTGTACTTCATGGTAGTGGTAAAATTTATTCGATATAACTTGCGTTTATTTGTGAAAAAAACGGAAATTTGGCGAAAATTTTGAAAATTTCGTCATTTTTCAACTTTGAATTTTTATGCCCTTAAATCACAGACATATGTCATGCAAAATACTTAATAAGTAACATTTCCCACATGTCTACTTTACATCAGCACAATTTTGGAACCAACATTTTTTTTGTTAGGGAGTTACAAGGGTTAAAATTTGACCAGAAATTTCTCATTTTTACAACACCATTTTTTTTTAGGGACCACATCTCATTTGAAGTCATTTTGAGGGGTCTATATGATAGAAAATACCCAAGTGTGACACCATTCTAAAAACTGCACCCCTCAAGGTGCTCAAAACCACATTCAAGAAGTTTATTAACCCTTCAGGTGTTTCACAGGAATTTTTGGAATGTTTAAATAAAAATTAACATTTAATTTTTTTTCACACAAAATTTATTTCAGCTCCAATTTGTTTTATTTTACCAAGGGTAACAGGAGAAAATGGACCCCCAAAGTTGTTGTACAATTTGTCCTGAGTACACTGATACCCAATATGTGGGGGTAAACCACTGTTTGGGCGCATGGCAGAGCTCGGAAGGAAAGGAGCGCCATTTGACTTTTCAATGCAAAATTGACTGGAATTGAGATGGGACGCCATGTTGCGTTTGGAGAGCCCCTGATGTGCCTAAACATTGAAACCCCCTACAAGTGACACCATTTTGGAAAGTAGACCCCCTAAGGAACTTATCTAGATGTGTGGTGAGCACTTTGACCCACCAAGTGCTTCACAGAAGTTTATAATGCAGAGCCGTAAAAATAAAAAATCATATTTTTTCACAAAAATGATCTTTTCGCCCCCAATTTTTTATTTTCCCAAGGGTAAGAAAAGAAATTGGACCCCAAAAAATGTTGTGCAATTTGTCCTGAGTACGCTGATACCCCATATGTGGGGGTAAACCACTGTTTGGGCGCATGGCAGAGCTCGGAAGGGAAGGAGCGCCATTTGACTTTTCAATGCAAAATTGACTGGAATTGAGATAGGACGCCATGTTGCGTTTGGAGAGCCCCTGATGTGCCTAAACATTGAAACCTCCTACAAGTGACACCATTTTGGAAAGTAGACCCCCTAAGGAACTTATCTAGATGTGTGGTGAGCACTTTGACCCACCAAGTGCTTCACAGAAGTTTATAATGCAGAGCCGTAAAAATAAAAAAATCATATTTTTTCACAAAAATGATCTTTTCACCCCCAATTTTTTATTTTCCCAAGGGTAAGAGAAGAAATTGGACCCCAAAAAATGTTGTGCAATTTGTCCTGAGTACGCTGATACCCCATATGTGGGTGTAAACCATTGTTTGGGCGCATGGCAGAGCTTGGAAGGGAAGGAGCGCCATTTGACTTTTCAATGCAAAATTGACTGGAATTGAGATGGGACGCCATGTTGCGTTTGGAGAGCCCCTGATGTGCCTAAACATTGAAACCTCCTACAAGTGACACCATTTTGGAAAGTAGACCCCCTAAGGAACTTATCTAGATGTGTGGTGAGCACTTTGACCCACCAAGTGCTTCACAGAAGTTTATAATGCAGAGCCGTAAAAATAAAAAATCATATTTTTTCACAAAAATGATCTTTTCGCCCCCAATTTTTTATTTTCCCAAGGGTAAGAGAAGAAATTGGACCCCAAAAAATGTTGTGCAATTTGTCCTGAGTACGCTGATACCCCATATGTGGGTGTAAACCATTGTTTGGGCGCATGGCAGAGCTTGGAAGGGAAGGAGCGCCATTTGACTTTTCAATGCAAAATTGACTGGAATTGAGATGGGATGCCATGTTGCGTTTGGAGAGCCCCTGATGTGCCTAAACATTGAAACCCCCCACAAGTGACACCATTTTGGAAATTAGACCCCCTAAGGAACTTATCTAGATGTGTTGTGAGAACTTTGAACCCCCAAGTGTTTCACTACAGTTTATAACGCAAAGCCGTGAAAATAAAAATTCTTTTTTTTTCACAAAAATGATTTTTTAGCCCCCAGTTTTGTATTTTCACAAGGGTAACAGGATAAAATAGACCCCAAAAGTTGTTGTCCAATTTGTCCTGAGTACGCTGATACCCCCTATGTGGAGGGGAACCACTGTTTGGGCGCATGACAGAGCTCGGAAGGGAAGGAGCGCCATTTGGAATGCAGACTTAAATGGATTGGTCTGCAGGCATCACGTTGCATTTGCAGAGCCCCTGATGTACCCAAACAGTACAAACCCCACACAAGTGACCCCATATTGGAAACTAGACCTCCCAAGGAACTTATCTAGATGTGTTGTGAGAACTTTGAACCCCCAAGTGTTTCACTAGAGTTTACAACGCAGAGCCGTGAAAATAAAACATATTTTTTTTTCCCACAAAAATGATTTTTAGCCCCCCAAATTTTTATTTTCCCAAGGATAACAAGAGAACTTGGACCCCAGAAGTTGTTGTTCAATTTGTCCCGAGTACGCTGATACCCCATATGTTGGGGTAAACCCCTTTTTGGACGCACGGGAGAGCTCGGAAGGGAAGGAGCACTGTTTTACTTTTTCAACGCAGAATTGGCTGGAATTGAGATTGGACGCCATGTCGCGTTTGGAGAGCCCCTGATGTGCCTGAACAGTGGAAACTCCCCAATTCTACCTGAAACCCTAACCCAAACACACCCCTAACCCTAATCCCAACGGTAACCCTAACCACACCCCTAACCCTGACACACCCATAATTCTAATCCCAACCCTAATCCCAACCGTAAATGTAATCCTAACCCTAACTTTACCTCCAACCCTAACCCTAGCCCTAACCCTAACTTTAGCCCAAACCCTAACCCTAGCCCTAATGGGAAAATGGAAATAAATACATTTTTTTAATTTTATTATTTTTCCCTAACTAAGGGGGTGATGAAGGGGGGTTTGATTTACTTTTATAGCGTTTTTTATATCGGATTTTCATGATTGGCAGCTGTCACACAATAAAAGACGCTTTTTATAGCAAAAAAGTTTTTGCGTCTCCACATTTTGAGACCTATAATTTTTCCACATTTTGGTCCACAGAGTCATGTGAGGTCTTGTTTTTTGCAGGACGAGTTGACGTTTTTATTGGTAACATTTTCGGACACGTGACCATTTTTGATCACTTTTTATTCCGATTTTTGTGAGGCAGAATGACCAAAAACCAGCTATTCATGAATTTCTTTTGGGAGAGGTGTTTATACCGTTCTGCGTTTGGTAAAATTGATAAAGCAGTTTTATTTTTCGGGTCAGTACGATTACAGCGATACCTCATTTATATCATTTTTTTATGTTTTGGCGCTTTTATACGATAAAAACTATTTTATAGAAAAAATAATTATTTTGGTATCGCTTTATTCTCAGGACTATAACTTTTTTATTTTTTTGCTGATGATGCTGTATGGTGGCTCGTTTTTTGCGGGACAAGATGACGTTTTCAGCGGTATCATGGTTATTTATATCCGTCTTTTTGATCGCGTGTTATTCCACTTTTTGTTCGGCGGTATGGTAATAAAGCGTTGTTTTTTGCCTCGTTTTTTTTTTTTTTTTCTTACGGTGTTTACTGAAGGGGTTAACTAGTGAGGCAGTTTTATAGGTTGGGTCGTTACGGACGCGGCGATATTAAATATGTGTACTTTTATTGTTTTGTTTTTTTATTTAGATAAAGAAATGTATTTATGGGAATAATATTTTTTTTTTTTATTATTATTTATTTAGGAATTTTTTTATTTTTTTTT
Source organism: Ranitomeya variabilis (assembly GCF_051348905.1). Taxonomy (NCBI): domain Eukaryota; kingdom Metazoa; phylum Chordata; class Amphibia; order Anura; family Dendrobatidae; genus Ranitomeya; species Ranitomeya variabilis. The sequence continues at coordinate 52,669,364 of NC_135235.1, read as the reverse complement.
TTACACATGTGGAAATTTTTTTTTTTACTTTTTTACTTTGTCCCAGGGGGGGACATTACAGATCGATGATCTGATAGTGTGCATAGCACTCTGTCAGATCACCGATCTCACTTACATCGGTGCAGGCTTACCAGCGTCTGCACTGAGCAGGCACTCGGTAAGCCACCTTTCTCCCTGCAGGACCCGGATGCCGCGGCCATCTTGGATCCGGGACCTGCAGCGAGGAAGGAGGTAGGAGACCCTTGGAGCAACGCGATCACATCGCGTTGCTCCGGGGGTCTCAGGGAAGCCCGCAGGGAGCCCCCTCCCTGCGCGATGCTTCCCTATACGCCGGTACACTGCGATCATGTTTGATCGCGGTGTGCCGGGGGTTAATGTGCCGGGGGCGGTCCGTGACCGCTCCTGGCACATAGTGCCGGATGTCAGCTGCGATATGCAGCCGACACCCGGCCGCGATCGGCCGCGCTCCCCCCGTGAGCGCGTCCGATCGCGTATGACGTACTATCCCGTCGGTGGTCATACGGGCCCACCCCACCTCGACGGGATAGTACGTCAGATGTCAGGAAGGGGTTAAAGATGAATGTTCACTGCTCTAAACTCCCATAGTCCCAGCTTGTGAAGCAGTGAGTATTCCGCCAGCTGTCCTCTGCTTGTAAGCAGCGCATGACGTCACTGCCATACGCTGCTTCCAAGCATAAATCAGCTGCTGGCACCACAACAGGACACTGTCATGGAGCACAGGGAAGGTAAGTAGAATGGTTTATGTTTTTTTAATGTTTTTCAGAAGGGGTCATGCCTACCATGATAGCGATGAGGGGGGCCATGCATACCAGGATAGGGATAAGGGGACAATGCATACCAGGATAGGTATGAGGGGGACATGCATACCAGGATAGGGATGAGGGGGCCATGCATACCAGGATAGGGATGAGGGGGCCATACATACCAAGATAGGGATGAGGGGGCCATGCATACCAGGATAAGAATGTGGGGACTAAATATACCAGGATGGGGATGAGGGGACCATGTATACCAGGATAGGGGATATTAGTAGAGAATTAACCACATTTTTTGTGTCAATTTTTTTCTATTTTCCTCATCTAAAACGTAGGTGCGCCTTATGGTCCCATTCTGGTATGGTCTTATAGTCCAAAAAATACGGTACATGTGGGACAAAGGAGAGAGAACATTGTTGATCTTAAGAGCTTACACTCTCCAGGAGAGAGCGAGAGAGATGACCCTGCTGACCATAAGAGCTTACACTCTACAGGAGAGAAAAAGAGAACCAGGCTGACCATAAGATTGTCATGCTGCTGCAGTGCAGTATAGCGCAACCTCCACCAGGGGGCGCTTGAGAGGGAAGTGAGACTGCACACACAGAGCAGCAGCACAGATGCCACCAAGTGGCGAGAGAGTGGTCAGACAGGCCAAGTCAAAAAACAGAAGCAGAAGTACCAAAAGTAGCAGCAGTATACGTGGTCAGGAACAAGCCAGGGGGTTCAGCAATGGTCAGAAGTGGTTAAGACAAAGACAGAAAGCAGAAGCGAGTCCGAATATGAGCCAAGTCAAAAACCAGAGAATCAAACCAACAAACAGGGAAACACTGGGAAAAGGGCAGACAGAGGGAGTCAACAGACACGGGGCAAATCAGGGATCACAGCAGGACAAATCAAGAGCTACCAGAGTCAGGTACACACGCCGAAGGCAGAACTATAGCTGACACTGGCAGCAGGATGCATTGGAGCTAAATAGCAAACCTGAACCCAGAATGAGGCAGAGCAAAGTTAACCCTTGACATGATCCGCCCGGAAAAAGGGCAGACAGGATTAAACCCTGGAACGGATCATGACAGTACCCTCCTCTCAAGGGGGGACCACCGGACCCTCAGGCTTCCCAGGATAACATGCGTAAAATGCCCGAACCAATCGATCAGCATGGACAGATCGCGCCAGGACCCAAGATCGATCCTCAGGACCGTAACCGCTCCAATGGACCAAATAGTGAAGTGAACTACGGACCATGCAAGAATCCACAATCCGTTCCACTTCATACTCGGTCTGACCATCCACAGAGACCCAGCAGAGGATGGTACAAATGACTTAAGGGGAATCTGTCACCCCCAAATTCGCCTATAACCTAAGGCCACCGGCATCAGGGGCTTATCTACAGCATTCTGTAAGGCTGTAGATAAGCCCCCAATGTAACCTGAAAGATAAGAAAAACAAGTTAGATTATACTCACCCAGGGGTGTCCCGGTGCGGTCCGGTCCAATGGGTGTAGCGGTCCAGGTCCAACGCCTCCCATCTTCAAAAGATGACGTCCTCTTCTTTGCTTCCTGCCGCGGCTCTTGCGCAGGTGTACTTTAGCTGCCATGTTGAGGGCAGAGCAGCGTACTGTAGTGTGCAGGTGCCGGGCCTCTCTGACCTTTCCTGGCACCTGTGCACAGCAGTACTTTACTCTGCCCTCAACAGGGCAGATAAAGTACTCCTGTGCAGGAGCCACGGCAGGAAGCAAAGAAGAGGACGTCATCGTATGAAGACGGGAGGCGCTGGACCCGGCCGCGAAGCCCATCAGACCGGACCGCACCGGGACCGCCCCTGGGTGAGTATAATCTAACCTGTTTTTTGCTGTAGATAAGCCCATGATGCCAGTGGCCTTAGCTTATAGGTGACAGATTCCCTTTAAGAAGGGATTTATGGAACACATTGGGGATCTGAAGCAACGGAGGAAGGCGTAAGTGAAAGGCAACTGGATTGACCACCTCAATGATCTCATAAGGACCAATAAACGAGGGAACCTAGCTTAGCAGAAGGAACCTTAAGATGAATGTTCTTGGTAGACAACCACACTTTATCTCCTACCAGAACTATAGGTCCTACAGACCGTCGCTTATCTGCAAAAAGTTTATGTTTGCCCTGAGCCTCCCCAATGTTCTTCTGGACCTCCCTCCACACCTTGCACAATCGTTGCACTGCCGTATCAGCCCCTGGACATCCTGAATCCAGCCTAGAAAATTCGCCAAAATGGGGGTGAAAACCATAGTTACAGAAGAATGGAGATGTGCCCGTGGACTGGTTAATCCGATTGCTAAATGCAAACTCAGCCACGGGCAACAAAGAACACAAATCATCCTGCTGAGATGTAGCAAGACACCTCAAAATCTGTTCAAGTGACTGATTGGTCCTCTCCATCTGACAGTTGGTCTCAGGATGGTAAGCAGAGGAGAAGGTCAAGCAAATACCCAATATTTTACAAAATGCCCTCCAAAATTTGGACACAAATTGTACCCCTCTATCAGAAACCACATTGAAAGGCACGCCTTGCAGCCGTACAACATGCTCAACAAGCAGCTTAGTGTTTCAGCATTAGGCAATCCTGTCAGAGGTACAAAATGCGCCTGTTTACTGAATCTGTCAACCACTGCCCAGATTACAGTTTTGCCATTAGAAGGAGGAAGATCAGTGACAAAATCCATGGACAAATGAGTCCAAGGTCTATCCGGAATTGGCAATGGCACCAATTCCCCTGCTGGCCGGTTATGGGAGCTGATAGCATGGGCACAGGTATCACAAGCAGACACAAACACAGTGATATCAGAGGTCATGGAGGGCCACCAAAACAACCTATCAATGGCTCTCTGGGTGGCTGAGATCCCCGGGTGTCCACTGAGAGCAGAATTGTGGAACTCCTGGAGAACCCTCAACCGGTACTGAATCGGGACAAAGAGCTTATTGTCAGGCAAAGAGGGAGGAGCAAGAGACTGAGCTTTCCGAATCTCCTGCTCCAATTCAGAGAATACCCCTGCAACAACCACCCTGTGCTGAATAATAGAGGAAGGAGGTTCGGGGGGTGATATCGGATCAAAACTGCGAGATAAGGAATCCGCCTTGACATTCTTGGAACCAGGCCGAAAAGTGATTGAAAAATGAAAACGAGAAAAAAAAACGACCACCTAGCCTGTCTAGGAGTTAACCGTTTAGCAGATTCCATATAAGACAAGTTCTTGTGGTCCATAATCACCCTGATCCGATGAACCTGACCCCTCCAAAAAATGCCTCCATTCTTCAAAAGCCAATTTTATGGCCAATAATTCCCGGTTACCAACATCATAGTTCTTCTCTGCAGAAGAGAATTTCCGGGAGAAAAAGGCACATGGTCTTAAAATGGTCAAAGTAACGGGTCCCTGAGACAACACCACCCCTACTCCCACCTCTGATGCATCCACCTCTACAATGAACCAAACCTTGAGATCAGCCCCCTTGCAAGTGAGATCGTTGAGTAGCTTGACCACCTGAGAAAACCCCTTGATGAATTTTCGATAATAATTGGTGAATCCCATAAAATGCTGCTGTAGCGCCCCCACTGTCGCAGGGCCGAGGGGTACCCGGTACCGGGCCTCTGAGTCTCTGTTCTGGGGTTGTCACGGTGGATAGACCCGGTCCGTGACCCTGCTGAGGGGCGTACAATAAAGGTGAAGGAATGGTGATGATGTTGTGGTGGTGCGGTGCAGGTCGGTTGCAGTAAATAACGAGGACGCCAGGTTGCAGTCTCTTTACCTCTTTACTGAAGGCCTCAGGATCCTCAATCCGGAATACGGTTAACCGGGCTGCGCAAGTCCGGCCGGTCCGATGGCACCTCCAGAGTTCCCTTTGCAGGTGGAAATCTGTGCCTACCTTCTAGCGCTTGTGTGTTGTGGTCCTCCCCTGCTGTGCTTACGGGATAGTCCCCACAACTGTTGTGTCTGTTTCTGAAGTTCCCTCACAACTCGATTATGATGTTCTGCTTCGTCCCCCAGATGATATGGCTAGGACGCACCCGTATGACGGGTAGGCTCGGAGTTCTTCCGGGACCCTAGCGTCGCCCCTCTCCTATTGTTGCCCCCTGTGTCTTCGTAGGTGATTTGTGTGAGACAGCCTGCCTATAGCTGACTGTCCTGCCGTAGGTTTGAAGTACTGCTTGGAGCCTAGTACTTCCTCGGGCGTTCCGGCCACCGGCTACGCGCCTCAGTAGGATGTTGCCTCGTCTTACAGCACGACTCCTACTGGTATTTCTCCTTGTTGCGTTGATCTCATTTCTCACTCAGCACAATGAACCTCGCTTCTTGTCCTTTCTTGGGGTACCGCCGCTATCTCGTGCAGGCGCGGTCCCGTAACGTTCTCTCTGTTCGCTAGGCCTCCGTCAGGATCCCACCCCTGACAGGGACCCCCCTGAGTCTCTCCCCGCAACACCCTCTGCCACAGGATGTTGCCTGTTCGATTCCCAGTCAGCTTCTGTCTAACTTCCTGCCTAACCCCCAGTTTTACCAGATTGTGAGGAGTGGCCTAATACATAGAACCCTTAGCTCCCCCTGGAGGCCAGACTGTGAAGTGTATTGGTGACTGTGATACCTGGTCAGAAGAACTCCTTCAGTGCCATCAGACGTACCATAGCCCCCCTTAGCGGCGGAGCATCAGTACTGCAACGACCAGGACTCTGGGGCGCTGCACTCCCCCCCGGTTAAATCCAGTACTCCTGGACTGGGAAGAAAACAACAATACATGTCAGCAAAAAGACATACAATTTTGAAATGCAATAACAATAAGCAAATTTGAACAGGGCTTCCCTTTATGGGAGGTGAGGACACTTGAACGTTACAAACCTGGTTAAATACTTTAAATAACATACTATAAATAACTTTTCTTACCCAACCGGGTATTCTACTTAGTGCAATTTCTGAACAATAATTTAACATTGCCTTTAAGGATGTACACGCTGAATCCACTAAAAACCCTCTTATAAAACATTATAAGGCTAATCAACTTTTTCTTCATTTTCCCTTTTTACATCTGCAGGACCGCCTGTCTACTTGCCCAGGCCTACCGCCTCTCGTTCTTTTGCAGGACCGCCCCTTTCAGCCCGGGCCTACTGACTTTCTGCTACTATACACAGTATAGAACTTATCTTCCATCTCTCAATTCAGGATCACCGAGCCATCTCTGTATGGCTCCTAGGAGGACTCACCGATTAACCCCATCTGGGTTCACTTCCTGTCCTCATTCTCTGACACATCATTAAACATTTCTTACTATCAACTGTCTGACTACATATAACTTTACATGCAAGCATTATCACTATTTCTCTTAACCCCTTCCCGACATTTGACGTACTATCCCGTCGAGGTGGGGTGGGCCCGTATGACCGCCGACGGGATAGTACGTCATCATCGATCAGCGGCGCTCACGGGGGGAGCGCGGCCGATCGCGGCCGGGTGTCAGCTGCATATCGCAGCTGACATCCGGCACTATGTGCCAGGAGCGGTCACGGACCGCCCCCGGCACATTAACCCCCGGCACACCGCGATCAAACATGATCGCAGTGTACCGGCGGTATAGGGAAGCATCGCGCAGGGAGGGGGCTCCCTGCGGGCTTCCCTGAGACCCCCGGAGCAACGCGATGTGATCGCGTTGCTCTGAGGGTCTCCTACCTCCCTCCTCGCCGCAGGTCCCGGATCCAAGATGGCCGCGGCATCCGGGTCCTGCAGGGAGGGAGGTGGCTTACCGAGTGTCTGCTCAGAGCAGACACTTCGTAAGCCTGCAGCCCTGCACAGCAGATCGTCGATCTGGCAGAGTGCTGTGCACACTGCCAGATCAATGATCTGTGATGTCCCCCCCTGGGACAAAGTAAAAAAGTAAAAAAAAAATTTTTCCACATGTGTAAAAAAAAATAAAAAAAAATTTCCTAAATAAATAATAATAAAAAAAATATATTATTCCCATAAATACATTTCTTTATCTAAATAAAAAAAACAAAACAATAAAAGTACACATATTTAGTATCGCCGCGTCCGTAACGACCCAACCTATAAAACTGCCCCACTAGTTAACCCCTTCAGTAAACACCGTAAGAAAAAAAAAAAAAAAACGAGGCAAAGAACAACGCTTTATTACCATACCGCCGAACAAAAAGTGGAATAACACACGATCAAAAAGACTGATATAAATATCCATGGTACCGCTGAAAACGTCATCTTGTCCCGCAAAAAAAAAGCCGCCATACAGCATCATCAGCAAAAAAATAAAAAAGTTATAGTCCTGAGAATAAAGCGATACCAAAATAATTATTTTTTCTATATTTTAGTTTTTATCGTATAAAAGCGCCAAAACATAAAAAAATGATATAAATGAGATATCGCTGTAATCGTACTGACCCGACGAATAAAACTGCTTTATCAATTTTACCAAACGCGGAACGGTATAAACGCCTCTCCCAAAAGAAATTCATGAATAGCAGGTTTTTGGTCATTCTGCCTCACAAAAATCGGAATAAAAAGCGATCAAAAATGGTCACGTGTCCGAAAATGTTACCAATAAAAACGTCAACTCGTCCCGCAAAAAACAAGACCTCACATGACTCTGTGGAGCAAAATGTGGAAAAATTATAGGTCTCAAAATGTGGAGACGCAAAAACTTTTTTGCTATAAAAAGCGTCGCTGGTTTCACACTTGCGTTTTTGTCTGCAGCGTTTTTTGCACAAAAAAACGCATGCGTTTTTTCCCTATATTTGACATTGAAAACGCATGCGTTTTTTTTGTACGCGTTTGGTCGCGTTTTCAAACGCATGCGGTTTTTTTCTGCATGCGTTCATTTTCAGAAATACAACCTGCAGTATTTTCTTGCGTTTTTAAGCACATGCGTTTGTTTGCGTTAAAAACGCATGCATTTTTATCGAAAAAAAACAGAAAACACACTGAAAAGCCACCCACCACCATCAAGGTGATAAAGGGATCCAAACCCTAACCCTAACTCTACCCCTAACCTCACCCCTAACCGTTTAATGAACATTTTCTGACAGTCATAGTGCCACGTATTTCAGTGCCACGTATTTCAGTGCCACGTATTTCAGTGCCACGTATTTCAGTGCCACGTATTTCAGTGCCACGTATTTCAGTGCCACGTATCACGTATTTCAGTGCCACGTGTTTCAGTGCCACGTATTTCAGTGCCACGTATCACGTATTTCAGTGCCACATATTTTAGTACCACGTATTTCAGTGCCACGTATTTCAGTGCCACGTATTTCAGTGCCACGTATTTCAGTGCCACGTATTTCAGTGCCACGTGTTTCAGTGCCACGTGTTTCAGTGCCACGTATTTAAGTGCCACGTATCACATATTTCAGTGCCACGTATTTCAGTGCCACGTATTTCAGTGCCACGTATTTCAGTGCCACGTATTTCAGTGCCACGTATCACATATTTCAGTGCCACGTATTTAAGTGCCACGTATTTCAGTGCCACATATTTCAGTGCCACGTATCACGTATTTCAGTGCCACGTGTTTCAGTGCCACGTATTTCAGTGCCACGTATTTCAGTGCCACATATTTCAGTGCCACGTATTTCAGTGCCACGTATTTTAGGGCCACGTATTTCAGTGCCACGTATTTCAGTGCCACGTGTTTCAGTGCCACGTGTTTCAGTGCCACGTGTTTCAGTGCCACGTATTTAAGTGCCACGTATTTAAGTGCCACGTATTTCAGTGCCACGTATTTCAGTGCCACGTATTTCAGTGCCACGTATTTCAGTGCCACGTATCACGTATTTCAGTGCCACGTGTTTCAGTGCCACGTATTTAAGTGCCACGTATCACGTATTTCAGTGCCACGTATTTCAGTGCCACGTATTTCAGTGCCACGTATTTCAGTGCCACGTATTTCAGTGCCACGTATTTTAGTGACACGTATTTTAGTGACACGTATTTCAGTCACGTTTAGGGTTAGGGTGAGGGGTAGGGTTAGGGTTAGGGCTAGGGTTGGAGGTAAAGTTAGGGTTAGGGTTTGGATTACATTTACGTTTGGATTAGGGTTGGGATTAGAATTATGGGTGTGTCAGGGCTAGGGGTGTGGTTAGGGTTACCGTTGGGATTAGGGTTAGGGGTGTGTTTGGGTTAGGGTTTCAGGTAGAATTGGGGAGTTTCCACTGTCCAGGCACATCAGGGGCTCTCCAAGCGCGACATGGCGTCCAATCTCAATTCCAGCCAATTCTGCGTTGAAAAAGTAAAACAGTGCTCCTTCCCTTCCGAGCTCTCCCGTGCGCCCAAAAAGGGGTTTACCCCAACATATGGGTTATCAGCGTACTCGGGACAAATTGAACAACAACTTCTGGGGTCCAAGTTCTCTTGTTATCCTTAGGAAAATAAAAATTTGGGGGGCTAAAAATCATTTTTGTGGGAAAAAAAAGATGTTTTATTTTCACGGCTCTGCGTTATAAACTGTAGTGAAACACTTGGGGGTTCAAAGTTCTCACAACACATCTAGATAAGTTCCTTGGGAGGTCTAGTTTCCAATATGGGGTCACTTGTGGGGGGTTTGTACTGTTTGGGTACATCAGGGGCTCTGCAAATGCAACGTGACGCCTGCAGACCAATCCATTTAAGGCTGCATTCCAAATGGCGCTCCTTCCCTTCCGAGCTCTGTCATGCACCCAAACAGTGGTTCCCCCCCACATATGGGGTATCAGCGTACTCAGGACAAATTGGACAACAACTTTTGGGGTCTAATTTATCCTGTTACCCTTGTAAAAATACAAAACTGGGGGCTAAAAAATCATTTTTGTGAAAAAAAAAAAGAATTTTTATTTTCACGGCTTTGCGCTATAAACTTTAGTGAAACACTTGGGGGTTCAAAGTTCTCAAAACACATCTAGATAAGTTCCTTGGGAGGTCTAGTTTCCAATATGGGGTCACTTGTGGGGGGTTTGTACTGTTTGGGTACATCAGGGGCTCTGCAAATGCAACGTGACGGCTGCTGACCAATCCATTTAAGTCTGCATTCCAAATGGCGCTCCTTCCCTTCCGAGCTCTGTCATGCGCCCAAACAGTGGTTCCCCCCCACATATGGGGTATCAGCGTACTCAGGACAAATTGGAAAACAAATTTTGGGGTCCAATTTATTCTGTTACCCTTGTAAAAATACAAAGCTGGGTGCTAAAAAATCATTTTTGAGAAAAAAAATAAAAATTATTTTCACGGCTCTGCGTTATAATCTGTAGTGAAACACTTGGGGGTTCAAAGCTCTCAAAACACATCTAGATAAGATCCTTAGGGGGTCTACTTTCCAAAATGGTGTCACTTGTAGGGAGTTTCAATGTTTAGGCACATCAGGGGCTCTCCAAACGCAACATGGCGTCCCATCTCAATTCCAGTCAATTTTGCATTGAAAAGTCAAATGGCGCTCCTTCCCTTCCAAGCTCTGCCATGCGCCCAAACAATGGTTTACACCCACATATGGGGTATCAGCGTACTCAGGACAAATTGGCCAACATTTTTTGGGGTCCAATTTCTTCTCTTACCCTTGGGAAAATAAAAAATTGGGGGCGAAAAGATCATTTTTGTGAAAAAATATGATTTTTTATTTTTACGGCTCTGCATTATAAACTTCTGTGAAGCACTTGGTGGGTCAAAGTGCTCACCACACATCTAGATAAGTTCCTTAGGGGGTCTACTTTCCAAAATGGTGTCACTTGTAGGGAGTTTCAATGTTTAGGCACATCAGGGGCTCTCCAAACCCAACATGGCGTCCCATCTCAATTCCAGTCAATTTTGCATTGAAAAGTCAAATGGCGCTCCTTCCCTTCCAAGCTCTGCCATGCGCCCAAACAATGGTTTACACCCACATATGGGGTATCATCGTACTCAGGACAAATTGGCCAACATTTTTTGGGGTCCAATTTCTTCTCTTACCCTTGGGAAAATAAAAAATTGGGGGCGAAAAGATCATTTTTGTGAAAAAATATGATTTTTTATTTTTACGGCTCTGCATTATAAACTTCTGTGAAGCACTTGGTGGGTCAAAGTGCTCACCACACATCTAGATAAGTTCCTTGGGGGGTCTACTTTCCAAAATGGTGTCACTTGTAGGGAGTTTCAATGTTTAGGCACATCAGGGGCTCTCCAAACGCAACATGGCGTCCCATCTCAATTCCAGTCAATTTTGCATTGAAAAGTCAAATGGCGCTCCTTCCCTTCCAAGCTCTGCCATGCGCCCAAACAATGGTTTACACCCACATATGGGGTATCATCGTACTCAGGACAAATTGCACAACATTTTTTGGGGTCCAATTTCTTCTCTTACCCTTGGGAAAATAAAAAATTGGGGGCGAAAAGATCATTTTTGTGAAACAATATGATTTTTTATTTTTACGGCTCTGCATTATAAACTTCTGTGAAGCACTTGGTGGGTCAAAGTGCTCACCACACATCAAGATAAGTTCCTTAGGGGGTCTACTTTCCAAAATGGTGTCACTTGTAGGGGGTTTCAGTGTTTAGGCACATCAGGGGCTCTCCAAACGCAACATGGCGTCCCATCTCAATTCCAGTCAATTTTGCATTGAAAAGTCAAATGGCGCTCCTTTCCTTCCGAGCTCTGCCATACGCCCAAACAGTGGTTTACCCCCACATATGGGGTATCAGCGTACTCAGGACAAATTGTACAACAACTTTGGGGGTCCATTTTCTCCTGTTACCCTTGGTAAAATAAAACAAATTGGAGCTGAAATAAATTTTGTGTGAAAAAAAGTTAAATGTTCATTTTTATTTAAACATTCCAAAAATTCCTGTGAAACACCTGAAGGGTTAATAAACTTCTTGAATGTGGTTTTGAGCACCTTGAGGGGTGCAGTTTTTAGAATGGTGTCACACTTGGGTATTTTCTATCATATAGACCCCTCAAAATGACTTCAAATGAGATGTGGTCCCTAAAAAAAAATGGTGTTGTAAAAATGAGAAATTGCTGGTCAACTTTTAACCCTTATAACTCCGTCACAAAAAAAAATTTTGGTTCCAAAATTGTACTGATGTAAAGTAGACATGTGGGAAATGTTACTTATTAAGTATTTTGCGTGACATATGTCTGTGATTTAAGGGCATAAAAATTCAAAGTTGGAAAATTGCAAAATTTTCAAAATTTTCGCCAAATTTCCATTTTTTTCACAAATAAACGCAAGTTATATCGAATAAATTTTACCACTAACATGAAGTACAATATGTCACGAGAAAACAATGTCAGAATCGCCAAGATCCGTCAAAGCGTTCCAGAGTTATAGCCTCATAAAGGGACAGTGGTCAGAATTGTAAAAATTGGCCCGGTCATTAACGTGCAAACCACCCTTGGGGGTGAAGGGGTTAAGGCATCATTATTCTTTAAGTGCTATGGGTGAACGTTCCCTTTAAGAAGGAACCAAGTCTCTATGAGGTAGTGCAACTTCTCAAGCTGCAAGTCCGTATGCAGCAAGGACTCCGGTACTGCTTCCAAGAACAGTTTCTTCGCAAAGAGTCCTTTCGTTTATAAAACCAGTAGAGGGCACCTTTAAGAAGGTGCAAACTATTTACAAGGAGTTTGTAATCATGCAGTGTTCATGATCCAGGAGTTCTTTTCAACATGAACAGACAAAAACAAAAACAAGAGACACAAATAGGGATCCCGGGTAAACTAAGGGATCCCTTTAAGAGTTAACCCTAGTCGGGTTGTAGCAGCAGAAAAACACATGAAAGGACGAACAGTTAACTATATACAAGTGATGAAGCATTCTTGCTTACTCGGTTTCTGGCTGAGCAGGAGGCGGCCTCCTTCCGGGCCTCACCTGGCAGACGGGTCGTGATGGCGTGATGTTGTGAATTTGGATTCTGGGCTCCCCCGGTGGCTACTGGTGGAATTGAACTGGTGTCTTCATCTTCTCTGTTCACCTGTTCCCATCAAGATGTGGGAGTCGCTATATAACCTTGCTGCTCTGTTAGTTGCTTGCCGGTCAACAATGTTATCAGAAGCCTCTCTGTGCTTGTTCCTGCTCCTAGACAACTACTAGATAAGTTGGACTCTTGTCCATGTTTGTTTTTGCATTTTTGTTCCAGTTCACAGCTGTAGTTTCGTTACTGTGTCTGGAAAGCTCTTGTGAACAGGAATTGCCACTCTGGTGTTATGAGTTAATGCCAGAGTTTTAAAGTAATTTCTGGATGGTGTTTTGATAGGGTTTTCAGCTGACCATGAAAGTGTCCTTTCTGTCTTCTGCTATGTAGTAAGTGGACCTCAAATTTGCTAAACCTATTTTCATACTACGTTTGTTATTTCATCTTAACTCACCGCCAATACATGTGGGGGGCCTCTGTCTCCTTTCGGGGTATTTCTCTAGAGGTGAGCTAGGACTAATATTTTCCTCTGCTAGCTTTATTTAGTCCTCCGGCTGGTGCTGGGCATCTAGAATCAACGTAGGCATGCTACCCGGCCACTGCTAGTTGTGCGTTAGGTTTAGTTCATGGTCAGCTCAGTTCCCATCTTCCAAGAGCTAGTTCCTATATATGCTGATGCTATGTTCTCTTGCCATTGAGATCATGACAGTTTGACCGGCCCACTAAAGGGTTAAAATCCTTGGCTGAGTAAGGAGAGAAATAAGTAGTCTGCTGAAATTTTTTTTTTTTTTCTCTCCTTCTAATCTTTGAATGGCTCTGTGTCCACCTGTTTGTAATGGATCTTCAGAGTGTAACTGCAGGTTTGAATAATCTCGCCACGAAGGTACAAAATTTGCAAGATTTTGTTTGTCATGCACCTGTATCTGAGCCGAGAATTCCTTGGCCGGAATTTTTCTCGGGGAATAGATCCGGGTTTCAGAATTTTCGAAATAATTGCAAATTATTTTTGTCCCTGAAATCTCGCTCTGCCGGAGACCCTGCACAGCAGGTCAGGATTGTGATTTCCTTGCTCCGGGGCGACCCTCAAGACTGGGCTTTTTCATTGACACCAGGGGATCCTGCGTTGCTCAATGTGGATGCGTTTTTTCTGGCCTTGGGGTTGCTTTATGACGAACCTCATTTGGAGCTTCAGGCAGAAAAAACTTTGATGTCCCTATCTCAGGGGCAAGATGAAGCGGAAATTTACTGCCAAAGATTCCGTAAATGGTCTGTGCTTACTCAGTGGAATGAGTGCGCCCTGGCGGCGACTTTCAGAGAGGGTCTCTCTGATGCCATTAAGGATGTTATGGTGGGGTTCCCTGTGCCTGCGGGTCTGAATGAGTCCATGACAATGGCTATTCAGATCGATAGGCGTTTGCGGGAGCGCAAACCAGTGCACCATCTGGCGGTGTCCACTGAGAAGTCGCCAGAGAGTATGCAGTGTGATAGAATTCTGTCCCGAAGCGAGCGGCAGAATTTTAGACGGAAAAATGGGTTGTGTTTCTATTGTGGTGATTCTACTCATGTTATATCAGCATGCTCTAAGCGCACTAAAAAGCTTGATAAATCTGTTTCCATTTGCACCTTACCGTCTAAGTTTATTCTATCTGTGACCCTGATTTGCTCTTTGTCATCTATTACCACGGACGCCTATGTCGACTCTGGCGCCGCTTTGAGTCTTATGGATTGGTCCTTTGCCAAACGCTGTGGGTATGATTTAGAGCCTTTGGAGACTCCTATTCCTCTGAAGGGGATTGACTCCACCCCATTGGCTAATAATAAACCACAATACTGGACACAAGTAACTATGCGTATTAATCCGGATCACCAGGAGATTATTCGCTTTCTGGTGCTGTATAATCTACATGATGATTTGGTGCTAGGATTGCCTTGGCTGCAATCTCACAACCCAGTCCTCGACTGGAGAGCTATGTCTGTGTTGAGCTGGGGATGTAAGGGGGCTCATGGGGATGTACCTGTGGTTTCCATTTCATCATCTATTCCCTCTGAAATTCCTGAGTTCCTGTCTGACTATCGTGACGTCTTTGAAGAATCCAAGCTTGGTTCGTTACCTCCGCACCGAGAGTGCGATTGTGCCATAGATTTAATCCCGGGTAGTAAATACCCAAAGGGTCGTTTATTTAATCTGTCTGTGCCTGAACATGCTGCTATGCGAGAATATATAAAGGAGTCCTTGGAAAAGGGACATATTCGTCCATCGTCATCTCCCTTAGGAGCCGGTTTTTTCTTTGTGTCAAAAAAAAGACGGCTCTTTGAGACCATGTATTGATTATCGGCTTTTGAATAAAATCACTGTTAAATATCAATACCCATTGCCGTTGCTGACTGATTTGTTTGCTCGCATAAAGGGGGCCAAGTGGTTCTCTAAGATTGACCTTCGTGGGGCGTATAATTTGGTGCGAATCAGGCAGGGGGATGAGTGGAAAACCGCGTTTAATACGCCCGAGGGCCACTTTGAGTATTTAGTGATGCCTTTTGGTCTTTCAAATGCTCCGTCAGTTTTCCAGTCCTTTATGCATGATATTTTTCGCGATTATTTGGATAAATTTATGATTGTGTATCTGGATGATATTCTGATTTTTTCGGATGACTGGGACTCTCATGTCCAGCAAGTCAGGAGGGTTTTTCAGGTTTTGCGGTCTAATTCTTTGTGTGTGAAGGGTTCTAAGTGTGTTTTTGGGGTACAGAGGATTTCCTTTTTTGGATATATTTTTTCCCCCTCTTCCATTGAAATGGATCCTGTCAAGGTTCAAGCTATTTGTGATTGGACGCAGCCCTCTTCTCTTAAGAGTCTTCAGAAATTTTTGGGCTTTGCTAACTTTTATCGTCGATTTATTGCTGGTTTTTCGGATATTGCTAAGCCATTGACCGATTTGACTAAGAAGGGTGCTGATGTTGCTGATTGGTCCCCTGATGCTGTGGAGGCCTTTCGGGAGCTTAAGCGCCGTTTTTCCTCTGCCCCTGTGTTGCGTCAGCCTGATGTTGCTCTACCTTTTCAGGTTGAGGTCGACGCTTCTGAGATCGGAGCTGGAGCAGTGTTGTCGCAGAAAAGTTCTGACTGCTCCGTGATGAGGCCTTGTGCCTTCTTTTCCCGTAAATTTTCGCCCGCTGAGCGGAATTATGATGTTGGGAATCGGGAGCTTTTGGCCATGAAGTGGGCTTTTGAGGAGTGGCGCCATTGGCTTGAGGGGGCCAGACATCAGGTGGTGGTATTGACTGACCACAAAAATTTGATTTATCTTGAGACCGCCAGGCGCCTGAATCCTAGACAGGCGCGCTGGTCATTATTTTTCTCTCGGTTTAATTTTGTGGTGTCATACCTACCGGGTTCTAAGAATGTTAAGGCGGATGCCCTTTCTAGGAGTTTTGAGCCTGACTCGCCTGGTAACTCTGAGCCCACAGGTATCCTTAAGGATGGAGTGGTATTGTCAGCCGTTTCTCCAGACCTGCGGCGGGCCTTGCAGGAGTTTCAGGCGGATAGACCTGATCGTTGCCCACCTGATAAACTGTTTGTTCCTGATGATTGGACCAGTAGAGTCATCTCTGAGGTTCATTCTTCTGCGTTGGCAGGTCATCCTGGCATTTTTGGTACCAGGGATTTGGTGGCAAGGTCCTTCTGGTGGCCTTCCCTGTCACGAGATGTGCGAGGCTTTGTGCAGTCTTGTGACGTTTGTGCTCGGGCCAAGCCTTGTTGTTCTCGGGCTAGTGGATTATTGTTGCCCTTGCCTATTCCTAAGAGGCCTTGGACGCACATCTCGATGGATTTTATTTCAGATCTGCCTGTTTCTCAGAAGATGTCTGTCATCTGGGTGGTGTGTGACCGTTTTTCTAAGATGGTCCATTTGGTTCCTCTGCCCAAGTTGCCTTCTTCTTCCGAGTTGGTTCCTCTGTTTTTTCAAAATGTTGTTCGTTTGCATGGTATTCCTGAGAATATCGTTTCTGACAGAGGGACCCAATTCGTGTCTAGATTTTGGCGGGCATTCTGTGCTAGGATGGGCATAGATTTATCTTTTTCGTCCGCTTTCCATCCTCAGACGAATGGCCAGACCGAGCGGATTAATCAGACCCTGGAGACATATCTGAGGTGTTTTGTGTCTGCTGACCAGGATGATTGGGTTGCTTTTTTGCCATTGGCGGAGTTCGCTCTCAATAATCGGGCCAGCTCTGCCACTTTGGTGTCCCCGTTTTTCTGTAATTCGGGGTTTCATCCTCGATTTTCCTCTGGTCAGGTGGAATCTTCGGATTGTCCTGGAGTGGATGCTGTGGTGGAGAGATTGCATCAGATCTGGGGGCAGGTGGTGGACAATTTGAGGTTGTCCCAGGAGAAGACTCAGCTTTTTGCCAACCGCCACCGTCGTGTTGGTCCTCGGCTTTGTGTTGGGGATTTGGTGTGGTTGTCTTCTCGTTTTGTCCCTATGAGGGTCTCTTCTCCTAAGTTTAAGCCTCGGTTCATCGGCCCGTATAAGATATTGGAGATTCTTAACCCTGTTTCCTTCCGTTTGGACCTCCCTGCATCCTTTTCTATTCATAACGTTTTTCATCGGTCATTATTGCGCAGGTATGAGGTACCGGTTGTGCCTTCCGTTGAGCCTCCTGCTCCGGTGTTGGTTGAGGGTGAGTTGGAGTACGTTGTGGAGAAAATCTTAGACTCTCGTGTTTCCAGACGGAGACTCCAGTATCTGGTCAAGTGGAAGGGATACGGCCAGGAGGATAATTCTTGGGTGAATGCATCTGATGTTCATGCCTCTGATCTGGTTCGTGCCTTTCATAGGGCCCATCCTGATCGCCCTGGTGGTTCTGGTGAGGGTTCGGTGCCCCCTCCTTGAGGGGGGGGTACTGTTGTGAATTTGGATTCTGGGCTCCCCCGGTGGCTACTGGTGGAATTGAACTGGTGTCTTCATCTTCTCTGTTCACCTGTTCCCATCAAGATGTGGGAGTCGCTATATAACCTTGCTGCTCTGTTAGTTGCTTGCCGGTCAACAATGTTATCAGAAGCCTCTCTGTGCTTGTTCCTGCTCCTAGACAACTACTAGATAAGTTGGACTCTTGTCCATGTTTGTTTTTGCATTTTTGTTCCAGTTCACAGCTGTAGTTTCGTTACTGTGTCTGGAAAGCTCTTGTGAACAGGAATTGCCACTCTGGTGTTATGAGTTAATGCCAGAGTTTTAAAGTAATTTCTGGATGGTGTTTTGATAGGGTTTTCAGCTGACCATGAAAGTGTCCTTTCTGTCTTCTGCTATGTAGTAAGTGGACCTCAAATTTGCTAAACCTATTTTCATACTACGTTTGTTATTTCATCTTAACTCACCGCCAATACATGTGGGGGGCCTCTGTCTCCTTTCGGGGTATTTCTCTAGAGGTGAGCTAGGACTAATATTTTCCTCTGCTAGCTTTATTTAGTCCTCCGGCTGGTGCTGGGCATCTAGAATCAACGTAGGCATGCTACCCGGCCACTGCTAGTTGTGCGTTAGGTTTAGTTCATGGTCAGCTCAGTTCCCATCTTCCAAGAGCTAGTTCCTATATATGCTGATGCTATGTTCTCTTGCCATTGAGATCATGACAGCGTGACAAGGACCGGTCCGGGATTCAGCAACGACAGGATTCCTCACTCGTGGGTGAGCACGACCCATAGCTACACGGTGGGCCTGGGTTCCCTGGCGTTCCGCGGGGGCAGGTTCCGGCATCTTCCCTGCAGGAGGCTCGTCCTCCGACGTTCTTGCAGCAGCCTGGAGTGCGACGCACCGTTGGACGCCCCGAGCTATCCAGCCAACCTCCCTCCTCCACCGGGTGTAAGTTACAGCGTCTCCGGGCTCCAGGTCGTGACTGTACCTTCCCCTGCAGGGTTCCACCTCTTCCCGATCCACACGGACCCGCAGTGGCTCTCCGATTTCCTGTATAACTCCCCGTCCTTCCCTGGGGTTGAAGAACACCACCACACCCCAGTGTGACGGGGGAACCTCCTCAGCATCCGTCAGGTCAATCTGGACCGCAGGTTGGGGTCTATTCCTCCACGACGTCATCAGGCGCCGCAGGTGTTCTGCCTCCGGCAGGATCCTCAGGCCCTGTGCCTGCAGCTCACACTCTGCCGCGGTCGGGATGGAGGAAGCAGGGGACACCGGAGTTAGGTGGACCTCCGTAGGCTGACCCAGTCGAGCGATCACACGAGCGTCGGCCTCAAGGCGACGTGCTATCTGCCGGGCCTCGGCTACGGCCACACACTCCTCAGACGGCGGCCAGTTGGGTCTGCCCATTGGTAGCTCCGTAAGGGCCAGTCCCTGCAACAATGGCGCATCTGAGGCTGTGTCGGGTGGTGCAGCCTCATGTTGGTCGGGTCGTCGCCACGCGGTGCTCCCGGCGTCACCATCTTTGCTTCCTCTCCAGTGTCTTCTTCTCGCGGTCTCTTTTGCGGGCGGCCCCGTCTCCATGGTCTCCACCCTCCAAAGAGGATGAGAAGGCGGACCTCGGCTGCTGACGGACACGTCCTCAGGATGCAAAAATGTTTAGACTGGGCGGCCATTTTCTTTCGCGCTCTTCCGCTGGTCCACGCCTACTCCACGCCCCTCTTCTTCTTCCGCGCTCTCCTCAGCGCTGTAATGGCGGCTGGTTTTGGCGGCAAATGGCAATCCACAGTCTTTGCAATAAGTCACAGTCCAAGTACAATAAAGCACAGTTCCAAGGCACACATGACCTGATTCTTCAGGCTTAAGTAGATCCTGTTCGTGACGCCAAGTTGTAGCGCCCCCACTGTCACAGGGCCGAGGGGTACCCGGTACCGGGCCTCTGAGTCTCTGTTCTGGGGTTGTCACGGTGGCTAGACCCGGTCCGTGACCCTGCTGAGGGGCGTACAATAAAGGTGAAGGAATGGTGATGATGTTGTGGTGGTGCGGTGCAGGTCGGTCGCAGTAAATAACGAGGACACCAGGTTGCAGTCTCTTTACCTCTTTACTGAAGGCCTCAGGATCCTCAATCCGGAATACGGTTAACCGGGCTGCGCAAGTCCGGCCGATCCGATGGCACCTCCAGAGTTCCCTTTGCAGGTGGAAATCTGTGCCTACCTTCTAGCGCTTGTGTGTTGTGGTCCTCCCCTGCTGTGCTTACGGGTTAGTCCCCACAACTGTTGTGTCTGTTTCTGAAGTTCCCTCACAACTCGATTATGATGTTCTGCTTCGTCCCCCAGATGATATGGCTAGGACGCACCCGTATGACGGGTAGGCTCGGAGTTCTTCCGGGACCCTAGCGTCGCCCCTCTCCTATTGTTGCCCCCTGTGTCTTCGTAGGTGATTTGTGTGAGACAGCCCGCCTATAGCTGACTGTCCTGCCTGTTGTGAACTCTATTTTTGGGCTCCCTCTAGTGGTCACAAGCGGTACTGTGTAGTGTTGTCTTTCTGCAGGTTGGCTTCATCACCTGGTTCGTTATCCTTGGTTGGTTTCCTATTTAGCTCACCTGGATACTCAGTTCCTTGCCTGCTATCAATGTATTCAGTGCTCTTCAGATTCCTGGTGACTACCTTGCTCCCAGTCTCTCCAAGACAAGCTAAGTTTTTGTTTGTTCAGTTTCTGATTATCAGCGTTCATCATGTTTTTTTGTCCAGCTTGTTAAAATGTGATTTCTTACTTGCTGGTTGCTCTAGGGGACTGAGTTACTCCCCTCACACCGTTAGTTGGTGTGGGGGTTCTTGAAATCTCAGTGTGGATATTTTGTAAGGGTTTTTTACTGACCGCATAGACCCCTTTTCTATTTTCTGCTATCTAGAATTAGTGGGCCTCTTTTGCTGAATCTGCTTTCACCCCTGTGTATGTGCCTTCCTCTTACCTCACCGTTATTATCTGTTGGGGGCTTCTATATCTTTTGGGGATTATTTCTCTGGAGGCAAGAGAGGTCTTTCTTTTTTTCTCTCTAGGGGTAGTTAGTTCCTCAGGCTGGCTCGAGACGTCTAGGATTTTAGACACGTTCACCGGCTGCCTCTAGTGTGGTTGGATAGGTTCAGTTTTGCGGTCAGTCCAGTTTTCCACCTCCCTAGAGCTTATCCTATGTTTAGCCACCTTGCTGGAGTATTTGTGATCCTCAACCACTAAGGATCATAACAGTATAGCAGGCCAAAAAGTGTTTTATGCATCGCAGAAGTGGGATTAAAAGAAGATCTGAGTACATTTTTTTTTTTTTTTTTTTTGTGCTGCAGTCTGTCTAGCTTCTTTCATCCCCTTGAACTCTGAGTGGTTTTGAGCTCAGCTGCAGACATGGATGTTCAGACTCTGACTTCTAGTGTGGATCATCTTGCTGCACGGGTGCAAAGTATTCAGGATTTTGTTATTCATAGCCCTATGTCAGAACCAAAGATACCCATTCCTGAGTTGTTTTCTGGAGATAGATCTAGGTTTCAGAATTTTAAGAATAATTGTAAGTTATTTCTATCTTTGAGACCTCGTTCCTCTGGTGATTCCGCTCAGCAAGTAAAGATTGTTATCTCCTTGTTGCGTGGCGACCCGCAGGATTGGGCTTCCTCTCTGGCGCCAGGAGATCCTGCATTGCTTAATGTGGATGCGTTTTTTCTGGCTCTTGGATTGCTTTATGAGGAGCCTAATCTTGAGAATCAGGCAGAAAAAGCGTTGCTGGCCCTCTCTCAAGGGCAGGATGAAGCAGAGGTGTATTGTCAAAAATTTCGGAAATGGTCAGTGCTTACTCAATGGAATGAGTGTGCCCTGGCTGCAAATTTCAGAGAAGGTCTTTCTGAAGCCATTAAGGATGTTATGGTGGGGTTCCCCACCCCTACAAGTCTGAGTGATTCTATGGCTTTAGCCATTCAGGTTGATCGGCGTTTGCGGGAGCGCAAATCTGCTCATCCTTTGGCGGTATTTTCTGAACAGGGACCTGAGTCTATGCAATGTGATCGAACTCTGACCAGAATTGAGCGACAAAGTCATAGACGTCAAAATGGGTTGTGCTTTTACTGTGGTGATTCTGCTCATGTTATCTCAGCATGCTCTAAACGCTTAAAAAAGGTTGCTAAACCTGTCACCATTGGTACTTTACAGCCTAAATTTATTTTGTCTGTTACTTTGATTTGTTCTTTGTCATCCTACTCGGTTATGGCCTTTGTGGATTCGGGTGCTGCCCTGAATCTGATGGATTTGTCATTTGCCAGGCGCTGTGGTTTTGTCCTGGAGCCTTTGGAATTTCCTATTCCTCTGAGGGGAATTGATGCTACGCCATTGGCTGAGAATAAACCTCAGTATTGGACGCAAATGACCATGTGCATGACTCCCGTTCATCAGGAGGTGATTCGCTTTCTTGTTCTGCATAATTTACATGATGTTGTCGTTTTGGGTCTGCCATGGCTGCAGGCTCATAATCCAGCTTTAGATTGGAAAGCTATGTCTGTGTCTAGTTGGGGTTGTCAGGGAATTCATGGCGATACTCCATTGATGTCTATTGCTTCTTCCACTCCTTCTGTGGTCCCTGAGTTTTTGTCTGACTACCAGGATGTATTTGATGAGCCCAGGTCCAGTGTCCTGCCCCCTCATAGGGATTGTGACTGTGCTATAAATTTAATTCCTGGTAGTAAATTCCCTAAGGGACGACTTTTTAATTTGTCTATACCAGAGCATGCCGCGATGCGGAGTTATATAAAGGAGTCTTTGGAGAAGGGACATATTCGCCCATCCTCTTCCCCTCTTGGTGCAGGATTCTTTTTTGTGGCCAAGGACGGTTCTTTGAGACCGTGTATAGATAATCGCCTTCTGAATAAAATCACAGTCAAATTTCAGTATCCTTTGCCACTATTGTCTGATTTGTTTGCTCGGATTAAGGGTGCCAGTTGGTTCACCAAGATAGATCTCCGTGGTGCGTATAATCTTGTGCGCATTAAGCAGGGAGATGAATGGAAAACAGCATTTAATACGCCCGAAGGCCATTTTGAGTACTTGGTGATGCCTTTTGGACTCTCTAATGCTCCTTCTGTGTTTCAGTCCTTCATGCATGACATTTTCCGAGAATATCTGGATAAATTTATGATTGTTTATCTGGATGACATTTTGTTTTTTTCTGATGATTGGGAGTCCCATGTGAAGCAGGTCAGGATGGTGTTTCAGGTCCTGTGTGCTAATGCTTTATTTGTGAAGGGCTCAAAATGCCTCTTCGGAGTACAGAAGGTCTCCTTTTTGGGTTTTATTTTTTCTCCTTCTACTGTGGAGATGGACCCAGTCAAGGTCCAGGCTATTCATGACTGGACTCAGCCCACGTCTGTTAAGAGTCTTCAGAAGGTCTTGGGTTTTGCTAATTTTTACCGTCGTTTCATCGCTAATTTTTCTAGTGTGGTTAAACCTTTGACGGATTTGACCAAGAAGGGCTCTGATGTGACTAATTGGTCTCCTGCGGCCGTGGAGGCCTTTCGGGACCTTAAGCACCGGTTTTCTTCAGCTCCAGTCTTATGTCAGCCAGATGTCTCTCTCCCCTTCCAGGTCGAGGTTGATGCTTCCGAGATTGGAGCAGGGGCTGTTTTGTCGCAGAGAAGCTCTGAGGGCTCTGTGATGAAGCCGTGTGCTTTCTTTTCAAGAAAGTTTTCGCCTGCCGAGCGAAATTATGATGTTGGTAATCGGGAGTTGTTGGCTATGAAGTGGGCATTTGAGGAGTGGCGACATTGGCTCGAAGGAGCTAAACATCGTGTGGTGGTCCTGACTGATCACAAAAATCTGATTTACCTCGAGTCTGCCAAGCGCCTGAATCCTAGACAGGCTCGTTGGTCGTTGTTTTTCTCCCGTTTCAACTTCGTGGTCTCGTACCTGCCTGGTTCGAAGAACGTGAAAGCTGATGCACTTTCTAGGAGTTTTGTGCCTGACTCTCTGGGAGTTTCTGAGCCGGCTGGTATTCTCAGAGAGGGAGTGATTTTGTCTGCCATTTCTCCAGATTTGCGACGAGTGCTGCAGAAATTTCAGGTGGATAGACCTGACCGTTGTCCACCAGAGAGACTGGTTGTCCCGGATAGATGGACCAGCAGAGTTATTTCCGAGGTTCATTCTTCGGTGTTGGCGGGTCATCCTGGGATTTTTGGTACCAGAGATTTGGTGGCTAGGTTATTCTGGTGGCCTTCCTTGTCGCGGGATGTGCGTTCCTTTGTGCAGTCTTGTTGGATTTGTGCTCGGGCTAAGCCTTGCTGTTCTCGTGCCAGCGGTTTGCTTTTGCCTTTGCCTGTCCCGAAAAGGCCTTGGACGCACATTTCCATGGATTTTATTTCGGATCTGCCAGTATCTCAGAAAATGTCTGTCATCTGGGTGGTGTGTGATCGTTTTTCCAAGATGGTCCATTTGGTGCCCTTGCCTAAGCTGCCTTCTTCCTCCGATTTGGTTCCTCTATTTTTTCAGAATGTGGTTCGCTTGCACGGCATTCCTGAAAATATTGTGTCTGATAGAGGATCCCAGTTTGTGTCCAGGTTTTGGCGAACTTTTTGTGCTAAGATGGGCATTGATTTGTCTTTTTCGTCGGCCTTCAATCCTCAGACTAATGGCCAAACCGAGCGAACTAATCAGACGTTGGAGACTTATTTGAGATGTTTTGTTTCTGCTGATCAGGATGATTGGGTGACTTTTTTGCCATTGGCCGAGTTTGCCCTTAATAATCGGGCTAGTTCTGCTACCTTGGTTTCGCCTTTTTTCTGCAATTCTGGTTTCCATCCTCGTTTTTCCTCGGGTCAGGTTGAGTCTTCTGACTGTCCTGGGGTGGATTCTGTGGTGGATAGGTTGCAGCAGATTTGGAGCCATGTGGTGGACAATCTGAAATTGTCACAGGAGAGGGCTCAGCGCTTTGCCAACCGCCGCCGCGGTGTGGGTCCCCGACTTCGTGTTGGGGATTTGGTGTGGCTGTCTTCTCGGTATGTTCCTATGAAGGTTTCATCTCCTAAGTTTAAGCCTCACTTCATCGGTCCTTATAAGATCTTGGAAATCCTTAACCCGGTGTCTTTTCGTTTGGATCTCCCGGCATCGTTTGCCATCCATAATGTGTTCCATAGGTCTTTGTTGCGGAGGTATGTGGTACCTGTGGTTCCTTCTGTTGAGCCTCCTGCTCCGGTGCTGGTCGAGGGCGAATTGGAGTACGTGGTGGAGAAGATTTTGGATTCTCGTATCTCTAGACGGAGACTTCAGTATCTGGTTAAGTGGAAGGGCTATGGTCAGGAGGATAATTCCTGGGTTGTCGCCTCTGATGTTCATGCGGCCGATTTGGTTCGTGCCTTCCACGCAGCTTGTCCTGATCGCCCTGGGGGTCTTGATGAGGGTTCGGTGACCCCTCCTCAAGGGGGGGGGTACTGTTGTGAACTCTATTTTTGGGCTCCCTCTAGTGGTCACAAGCGGTACTGTGTAGTGTTGTCTTTCTGCAGGTTGGCTTCATCACCTGGTTCGTTATCCTTGGTTGGTTTCCTATTTAGCTCACCTGGATACTCAGTTCCTTGCCTGCTATCAATGTATTCAGTGCTCTTCAGATTCCTGGTGACTACCTTGCTCCCAGTCTCTCCAAGACAAGCTAAGTTTTTGTTTGTTCAGTTTCTGATTATCAGCGTTCATCATGTTTTTTTGTCCAGCTTGTTAAAATGTGATTTCTTACTTGCTGGTTGCTCTAGGGGACTGAGTTACTCCCCTCACACCGTTAGTTGGTGTGGGGGTTCTTGAAATCTCAGTGTGGATATTTTGTAAGGGTTTTTTACTGACCGCATAGACCCCTTTTCTATTTTCTGCTATCTAGAATTAGTGGGCCTCTTTTGCTGAATCTGCTTTCACCCCTGTGTATGTGCCTTCCTCTTACCTCACCGTTATTATCTGTTGGGGGCTTCTATATCTTTTGGGGATTATTTCTCTGGAGGCAAGAGAGGTCTTTCTTTCTTTCTCTCTAGGGGTAGTTAGTTCCTCAGGCTGGCTCGAGACGTCTAGGATTTTAGACACGTTCACCGGCTGCCTCTAGTGTGGTTGGATAGGTTCAGTTTTGCGGTCAGTCCAGTTTTCCACCTCCCTAGAGCTTGTCCTATGTTTAGTCACCTTGCTGGAGTATTTGTGATCCTCAACCACTAAGGATCATAACACCTGCCGTAGGTTTGAAGTACTGCTTGGAGCCTAGTACTTCCTCAGCGTTCCGGCCACCGGCTACGCGCCTCAGTAGGATGTTGCCTCGTCTTACAGCACGACTCCTACTGGTATTTCTCCTTGTTGCGTTGATCTCGTTTCTCACTCAGCACAATGAACCTCGCTTCTTGTCCTTTCTTGGGGTACCGCCGCTATCTCGTGCAGGCGCGGTCCCGTAACGTTCTCTCTGTTCGCTAGGCCTCCGTCAGGATCCCACCCCTGACAGGGACCCCCCTGAGTCTCTCCCCGCAACACCCTCTGCCACAGGATGTTGCCTGTTCGATTCCCAGTCAGCTTCTGTCTAACTTCCTGCCTAACCCCCAGTTTTACCAGATTGTGAGGAGTGGCCTAATACATAGAACCCTTAGCTCCCCCTGGAGGCCAGACTGTGAAGTGTATTGGTGACTGTGATACCTGGTCAGAAGAACTCCTTCAGTGCCATCAGATGTACCGTAGCCCCCCTTAGCGGCGGAGCATCAGTACTGCAACGACCAGGACTCTGGGGCGCTGCACTGCAACCCCTTGAGGTCTTTGGGTTGCACCTAATCAACAATGGCCTGTACCTTTCCAGGATCCATCGGAAACTCATTGGCAGAAAGGATGATCTCCAGAAAGGAAAGCTCCTGGACACAAAACAAACATTTCTCGGGTTTAGCGAACAGAGAATTTCCCTGTAACCTGTGAAGAACAGCACGTAAATGACCAATGTGGGATTCCTTGTCAGGCAATTAAACAAGGATATCATCCATGTATACAACCATAAAGCGCCCGATAAAATCCGAAAAACATCATTCATGAAGTTTTGAAACACCTCGGGCGCGTTCTTGAGACCGAAGGGCATGACCAAATTTTCAAACAGACCCTCGGAGGTGAGAAATGTCATTTTCCACTCATCCCCTTCCGGAATGCGCATAAGGTTATATGCTCCCCTGAGATCAAGTTTGGATAACCACTTATCCCCAGACAATTGGTTATAGAGGTCAGGAATGAGTGGAAGAGGGTAGGTATTTCTTACGTAATTTTATTTAGCTGCCGGAAATCGAGGCATGGGCGTAAACCACCATCTTTTTTTCTTGGCAAAAAAGAATCCAGCGGCCCAGGTGAGACAGAGGGACGGATGTGACCTTTGCGTAGACTATCAGAGATATAGTTTTTCATAGTATGTACGTTCCGGGCCAGAAAGATTGTACAAATGGGCTTTGGGCAATTTAGAACCCGGAATAAAATTAATGGTACAGTCATAAGGACTATGTGGTGGCAAGACCTCAGCCTCTTTTCCGGAAAACACGTCCACAAAGTCCTTTAGGTACTCCGGAATATCCTACGGACTAATGGTAGACACCAAAACAGCAGAAAGACAACCATTGGAACAATTCGGACACCATTTAACAATATCACGAGATCCCCACTCTATAACAGGACTATGCCTCTGCAACCAGGGAAACCCCAACACCTGTCCCGTAGGAAGATTATTCATAAAACAAAATGAAATTCGTCCGTGGTGCAAAGAACCCACCTTGAGAAGGAACTCCTCAGAGACAAACCTAAGGACATTTTGAGCCAACAGTGTCTTATCAATGGTAATGATATGAATGGGAGTCTCTAGCTATCTGTCCCTAACTTTAACTTGGACATCAGACTAGAGTCAATGAAGTTCATGGAATATCCACAGTTCACAAAAGCTGAAGTGGATGCAAAACCACCTCCATAACATAGTTCCACATCTAACAAAACTTTTTGAAATGATGAAAATGGTACCTGAGGGTCTGGATGACCTCCTAGACAATCACCCAGACTCGGCAGCTTGTTACTTGATGGACAAGAGGGGCAATCCTTCTTCCAATGTTCTCGATCTCCACAATAAAAACATAATTTCCCATCACGTCATCGCTTCCTCTCTTTCTCCTTGAAGTAGGTGGCACCAACTTCCATAGTCTCCTTGAATGACATCACCTCAGACTTGGCAGGCAGCACAGGAATCTCATGCTGGACCACTCCTCTCTCCCGTAACCTCCGGTCCATACGAATGGCCTGGGTCATGGCCTCCTCCAGTGAACTGGGTGGCGTATGAAGGGCCAGCACGTCCTTGAGATGATCAGAAAGTCCACTCTCAAACAGGCATCTCAAAGCAGAGTCACCCCAAGACACCTCAAGAGACCACTGTCTAAACTCAGAACAATGCTGTTCAGCAGTGAGTTCATTCTGGGGGAGACCCATGATCATATCCTCTGCTACCCTGACCCGGTCTGGTTCATCATAAATCAGTCCCAAAGCCTCAAAAAATCTGTCCACAGACATACGTTCAGGGGCAGAAGCAGGTAGAGAGAAAGCCCACGACTGAGGTCCCTCCTGCAGTAAGGAATGATTATCCCCACCCACTGACTCTCCTATCCAGAAGATCGGGGTCTAAGAGAAAACAATAGCTTGCAACTCTCCTTAAACATACGGAACCCCTCCCTTTCCCCAGAGAAGGTATCTGGGAGCTTGACTGTAGGTTCAGGAGAGTGCAATGAAACATCAGCAGAGTTAGAGTGCTTACAGTCAGTCTGCAACAATTTTACGGTGTCAGAAAGCTCTCTTTTAGGTGGTCATGAGACGAGGCCAGGGCCCTCTGTTCCACAAATAGGTCTTGTATAATTAGTGTCAAACTCTCCATTTGATCCGCCAAGGTATGGAGTGGATCCATAGAAAACAGAGCAGAGAAAAAAAAATGCAGAAATCCCTTTAAATGTATTGGTCAGCTATAATGTCATGCTGCTGCAGTGCAGTATAGCGCAACCTCCACCAAGGGGAGCTTGAGACGGAAGTGAGACTGCACACACAGAGCAGCAGCACAGACACCACCAAGTGTCGAGAGAGTGGTCAGACAGGCCGAGTCAAAAAACAGTCTGAAGCAGAAGTACCAAAAGTAGCAGCAGTATACATGGTCAGGAACAAGCCAGGGGATTCAGCAATGGTCAGAAGCAGATAAGACAAAGACAGAAGGCAGAAGCGAGTCCGAATACGAGCCAAGTCAAAAACCAGAGAATCAAACCGAACAAACAGAGAAACACTGAGAAAAGGGCAGACAGAGGGAGTCAACATGTAGGATAGCTGCGGAGACACCATCACGTGTTTCTCAACGCAAGCAGTGAATAGCCAGACCTTTCCCCGGGAAGGAACAACCACGGGAAGGGCAGCATCCAATAAAGGAAAACATCCAATACAGGAAAACCACCTATGCCGAGCATGGTATCCATCCACAGACAGCTGTTTCGGGGTGTTTGCCCCTCACAACAGTGTGGAGTAGGAATCTGGCTATTAGGAGCAGTGCCTAGTAAAAGGCTGTGAAGGAACAGATGATTGGCCTCAGGGAGACCAAAACATCCAACACCGCGGAGACACCATCACGTGTTTCTCAACGCAGTGATCCAGAACACTGCCCCCATCCCTTATGGGAAATATGCAAATGCATGTAGGATAGCTGCGGAGACACCATCACGTGTTTCTCAACGCAAGCAGTGAATAGCCAGACCTTTCCCCGGGAAGGAACAACCACGGGAAGGGCAGCATCCAATAAAGGAAAACATCCAATACAGGAAAACCACCTATGCCAAGCATGGTATCCATCCACAGACAGCTGTTTCGGGGTGTTTGCCCCTCATCATTGTAGAGTAGGAATCTGGCTATTAGGAGCAGTGCCTAGTAAAAGGCTGTGAAGGAACAGATGATTGGCCTCGGGGAGACCAAAACATCCAACACCGCGGAGACACCATCACGTGTTTCTCAACGCAGTGATCCAGAACACTGCCCCCATCCCTTATGGGAAATATGCAAATGCATGTAGGATAGCTGCGGAGACACCATCACGTGTTTCTCAACGCAAGCAGTGAATAGCCAGACCTTTCCCCGGGAAGGAACAACCACGGGAAGGGTAGCATCCAATAAAGGAAAACATCCAATACAGGAAAACCACCTATGCCAAGCATGGTATCCATCCACAGACAGCTGTTTCGGGGTGTTTGCCCCTCATCAGTGTGGAGTAGGAATCTGGCTATTAGGAGCAGTGCCTAGTAAAAGGCTGTGAAGGAACAGATGATTGGCCTCGGGGAGACCAAAACATCCAACACCGCGGAGACACCATCCCGTGTTTCTCAACGCAGTGATCCAGTGATTGAGAAACACGTGATGGTGTCTCCGCGGTGTTGGATGTTTTGGTCTCCCCGAGGCCAATCATCTGTTCCTTCACAGCCTTTTACTAGGCACTGCTCCTAATAGCCAGATTCCTACTCCACACTAATGAGGGGCAAACACCCCGAAACAGCTGTCTGTGGATGGATACCATGCTCGGCATAGGTGGTTTTCCTGTATTGGATGTTTTCCTTTATTGGATGCTGCCCTTCCCGTGGTTGTTCCTTCCCGGGGAAAGGTCTGGCTATTCACTGCTTGCGTTGAGAAACACGTGATGGTGTCTCCGCAGCTATCCTACATGCATTTGCATATTTCCCATAAGGGATGGGGGCAGTGTTCTGGATCACTGCATTGAGAAACACGTGATGGTGTCTCCGCGGTGTTGGATGTTTTGGTCTCCCCGAGGCCAATCATCTGTTCCTTCACAGCCTTTTACTAGGCACTGCTCCTAATAGCCAGATTCCTACTCCACACTGATGAGGGGCAAACACCCCGAAACAGCTGTCTGTGGATGGATACCATGCTTGGCATAGGTGGTTTTCCTGTATTGGATGTTTTCCTTTTTTGGATGCTGCCCTTTCCGTGGTTGTTCCTTCCCGGGGAAAGGTCTGGCTATTCACTGCTTGCGTTGAGAAACACGTGATGGTGTCTCCGCAGCTATCCTACATGCATTTGCATATTTCCCATAAGGGATGGGGCAGTGTTCTGGATCACTGCGTTGAGAAACACGTGATGGTGTCTCCGCGGTGTTGGATGTTTTGGTCTCCCCGAGGCCAATCATCTGTTCCTTCACAGAGGGAGTCAACAGACACAGGGCAAGTCAGGGATCACAGCAGGACAAATCAAAAGCTACAAGAGTCAGGTACTAGTGATGAGCTAATATTCTTGATACTCGATATTTCACGAGCATGCTCGGGGGTCCTCCGAGTATTTTTTATTGCTCGGAGTTTTAGTTTTTCTTGCCGCAGCTGAATGATTTACATCTGATAGCCAGCATAAGTACATGTGGGGGTTGCCTGATTACTAGGGTATCCCCACATGTACTTATGCTGGCTAACAGATGTAAATCATTCAGCTGCGGCAAGAAAAACTAAAACTCAGAGCACTAAAAAATACTCAGAGGACCCCCGAGCATGCTCGAGAAATCTCAAGTAATGAGTATATTCGCTCATCACTATCAGGTACACATGTCAAAGGCAGAACTATAGCTGACACCGCCAGCAGGATGCATCGGAGCTAAATAGCAATCCTGAACCCAGAATGAGGCAGATCAAAGTTAACCCTTGACATGATCCGCCCGGAAAAAGGGCAGACAGGATTAAACCCTGGAATAGATCATGAGAAAGAGCCTACACTTCACTGGAAAGAGAGAACCCCACTAACCATAAGAGCTTAGACTTTACAAGCAAGAGATAGATGCGCTGACTATATTAGCTTACACTCTACAGGAGAGAGCGAACCATACTGACCATAATAGCTTACACTTTACAGGAGAGAGAGAGAGAAGGAACCATGTTGACCATAAGAGCCTACACTCTCCAGGAAAGAGAGAGAACTCCGCTGACCGTAACAGCTTACGGTATATTATACAGGAGAGAGAGAGAGAATAAGAACCAGGCTGACCATGAGAGCTTAGATTTTATTGGCAAGAGATAGATGTGTTGACCATAAGAGCTTACGCTCTACAGAAGAGAGAGAACCCCACTGACCATAAGAGTTTGCACTTTACAGGAGAGAGAGGAACCTGCGGACCATAAGATTTTACACTTTACAGGTGAGAGAAAGAGGACACCACTGACCATAAGAGCTTAGCCAGTGACTCTGGAGATGGAAAAGTATTCTGCCGTACAAACTGTGCTCCACTGATCTGTGATGGCCCAGGTACTGACTTCCACTGTACAAGTTATGATAATTTTCATACCTTCTATGTCAGCTATGACATCTAGCGGATTGTAATCCGCTAGATGTCATAGCTGCAGGGCATTATGGGGAGGCCTGCGTGGCAATGCAAAATGATCTTATCCCACTCTGATGCTTGAACAGTGGCACCACAGGTCTGAGGTAATGATCACTATCTTTATGTTCCCCTTTTTTTAACAGATCTTTCGACTACCCTTGGTGACTTAAGCCCCCATCACACTAAGCGAGATCGCTAGCGAGATCGCTGCTGAGTCACAAGTTTTGTGATGCAACAGCGACCTCAGTAGCGATCTCGCTATGTTTGACACGTAGCAGCGACCAGGCCCCTGCTGTGAGATCGCTGGTCGTGTTGGAATGGCCTGGACCTTTTTTTGATCGTTGAGGTCCCGCTGGGTAGCACACATCGCTGTGTTTGACACCTTACCAACGACCTCGTTGACTACAACGTCACACAGGACGTCCCTCATCGAGGTCTGAATCGTCATAATAGCTGCCATGTGACAGGGTCACAACGACCAACGACATCGTTGTACAGGTCGCTACAGGTCGCCGCATCGCTGCTGCGTCGTTGGGAAGATCTCACTGTTTGACATCTCACCAGCGACCACATAGCGACGCAGCAACGATCCCTGACAGGTCGTATCGTTGTCGGGATCGCTTTAGCGTCGCTAAGTGTAACGGGGCCTTTACACCGGTGATTTATCTTCTCTATATTGATCTAGTACTTACCCACTATCTATATGGATATATGTTATTTAGAAGGGCATTATATACTTACCTCTATTCCTTTGACCTGCGGTTCCATTTGCTTGGTAGCAGTCAATGTTTAATTCCTCCTTTGGATTATTTGTTGTATACTTTTTAAAACAATTTT
This sequence comes from Ranitomeya variabilis, assembly GCF_051348905.1. Lineage (NCBI taxonomy): Eukaryota > Metazoa > Chordata > Amphibia > Anura > Dendrobatidae > Ranitomeya > Ranitomeya variabilis. The sequence continues at coordinate 52,636,578 of NC_135235.1, read as the reverse complement.
GAATAAAAGACTATATTTTAATGAATTTTTGATTCTTGCATGTGCAGTGTTTCTCTCTATGTTCTATACTTTGTTAAAAATTACAGACCTCTCCATTCTTTGTAGGAGGGAAAACATACTTGTTTTCCCCACTGTATCTTTATTTTTCACTTTTTTTATATCTTTATTTTTAATGGGGGAAAAGGAGGATTGATTCAAATTTTTATGTTTTTTGTAAAACATTTTTTTTTACTTTTTTTTAGACCCATTCGTTCCCCATACACAGTAATGCCCTAAATCAGTATGGTGCCCCAACTCGGTATAATGGCCCCACAGTCCCTTAATGTGATGACTTCCACAATCCCCCACTCGGAATGATGGCACCCATAGCCCCCATTAAGTATGATGGCTCCTGCAGTTCCCCACTCAGTATGGTGCCCCCACTCAGTATGATGGTCTCCACAGCCCCCCACTCAGTATGATGATCTCCACAGCCCCCACTCAGTATGATGGCCCTCACTTAGTATAATATCACCACAGCCCCACATATATTATGGCCCTCACTCAATATGATGCTCCCACAGCCCTTACTCAGTATGATGACCCCCACTCGGTATGATGCTGCCACAGTCTCCTACTCAGTATAATGTCCCCACGATTACTGACATTTAAAGATTTAAAAAAAATGACTACTCAACTATCCTGGTGCCACCATTGCGCTGCTTGAGTCTGTGCAGTGTGTGGACTGAGGCACCACATAGCAGACGTCACTGCACCTACAGTGTGCTGAAACTTAGACTCACAGGTGCAGGATGAATGGTTGGTCTTAGAGCCTTTGACTCCATTTTCTACCATTTTATTCAATGGTATCCGCATTCTGAACAGCTGCAGGATGTGGATTCCGCTGAAATTGGTGATGATAGGAGAACCCCATAGTGGCCGCGTGATCTGCTACTATGGACAGAACGCCCCTGGAGAGGGAATTACCCTCTTCCCTCTGAATTAGAGTAGAGAGAGTCACTAATAAACAGTTCTAGTATTATATTATACCTTGAGGCTTGGTTGACTCAACCAGTAATGTGATGTGAGTTCAATCAGCATATTGAAATCTATGACTTCTCCATGGAGACAATGTTCCTAAGGGTGCGTTCAGGCATCCGTATAAGTCGGATCTAGATCGGACTGCAATGCATGGACCAGACGACGGGTCTCCTGTCCTAAACGTGACAGCTTTATGGAAATATACGCTGCTAAAAAAATAAAGGGAACACTTAAACAATAGAATCTAACTCCAAGTAGATCAAATTTCTGTGAAATCAAACTGTCCACTTAGGAAGCAACACCGATTGACAATCAATTTCACATGCCGTTGTGCAAATGGAACAGACAACAGATGGAAATTATTGGCAATTATCAAGACACCCTCAATAAAGGAGTGGTTCTGCAGGTGGGGACCACAGACCACATCTCAGTACCAATGCTTTCTGGCTGATGTTTTGGTCACTTTTGAATGTTGGTTGTGCTTTCACACTTGTGGTAGCATGAAGCGGACTCTACAACCCACACAAGTGTCTCAGGTAGTGCAGCTCATCCAGGATGGCACATCAATGCGAGCTGTTGCAAGAAGGTTTGCTGTGTCTTTCAGCGCAGTGTCCAGAGGCTGGAGGCGCTACCAGGAGACAGGCAAGTACACCAGGAGATGTGGAGGGGGCTGTAGGAGGGCAACAACCCAGCAGCAGGACTGCTACCTCAGCCTTTGTGCAAGGAGGAACAGAAGGAGCACTGCCAGAGCCCTGCAAAATGACCTCCAGCAGGCCAAAAATGTGCATGTGTCTGCACAAATGGTTAGAAACCGACTCCATGAGGATGGTCTGAGTACCCGACATCCACAGATGGGGTTGTGCTCACAGCCCAACACCATGCAGGACACTTGGCATTTGCCACAGAACACCAGAATTGGCAAATTCACCACTGGCGCCCTGTGCTCTTCACAGATGAAAGCAGGTTCACACTGAGCACATGTGACAGACGTGACAGAGTCTGGAGATGCCTTCGAGAGCGATCTGCTGCCTGCATCATCCTTCAGCATGACCGGTTTGGCAGTGGGTCAGTAATAGTGTGAGGTGACATTTCTTTGGAGGGCCGCACAGCCCTCCATGCGCTCGCCAGAGGTAGCCTGACTGCCATTAGGTACCGAGATCCTCAGACCCCTTATGAGACCATATGCTGGTGCGGTTGGCCCTGGATTCCTCCTAATGCAGGACAATGCCAGACCTCATATGCCTGGAATGTGTCAGCAGTTCTTGCAAGATGAAGGCATTGAAGCTATCAACTGGCCCGCCCCTTCCCTTCACCTGAATCCGATTGAACACATCTGGGACATCATATCTCGCACCATCCACCGTCACATTGCACCACAGGCTGTCCAGGAGTTGGTGGATGCTTTAGTCCAGGTCTGGGAGGAGATCCCTCAGGAGACCATCCGCCGCCTCATCAGGAGCATGCCCAGGCATTGTAGGGAGGTCATACAGGCACGTGGAAGCCACACCCAATACTGAGCATCTTTTCCTTGTCATGAGGCATTTCCACTGAAGTTGGATCAGCCTGTAATTTGATTTTCCACTTTGATTTTGAGTATCATTCCAAATCCAGATCTCCATGGGATATTCATTTTGATTTACATTAATAATTGTTATGTTTTATTGTTATGACCATATTCCACTATGCAATGAATAAAAAATTGCAACTGGAATATTTCATTCAGAGATATCTAGGATGTGGTATTTTAGTGTTCCCTTTATTTTTTTGAGCAGTGTATGAAGCTGCCACGCTCGGATTGAGAGACCTGCTGGCCAGTCCGTGCATTGTGGTCCTATCTTGGTCCAATTTATACAGCCGTCTGAATGCACCCTAAAAGTTACAGACATGCCTCACTGTCCTTCCGATAGGACCCATGTTGATGACATCAGTACACTGTCCATCCCTTTTTTCTCATTGGTGTTGGTATAGTAGGCCAGATAGTTCCACAGCTTCCTTGTTAACGCCTTACAATTGCTCCTTTCAGTCTACCTCTTGCTCTATTTTCCTCACATGTTCTCTAATTTATGTACACCTAGGAACAAATGAACAATTATAATAAAAGTAAAAGCTCAAAAAGCATATAATATATCAATCTACATTTTTTTCTTAGGAATCTCTGTAATTTTTAGTAATAGCTCATAAAAAAACAGTATATGGTTTTAGGGCAAAATACCACAAACTGTTTGCTAAAACAGCAAGGTCAAATGCAGTCAGTGATGTTTACCAGGAAACCTGGATGGAATGAATGGAATTTCAGCAAGCACGGTACATCTGTGACCCTATAATGTGGTGGCCCCCTTTTCAACACGTTCCTTCCTATATTTATGTCATCAGAAGATGACAATACCAAGAAAGGACTCTAGCAGCACTGTGCGAGGAGACGAACGCCAAGAAATCTGTGTAGGAACTTGGCACAATCACTGATGCTGGCACAGGCTCCAGCCCATCATAAGATTAGGGGGTTTTTTTACCTGCAGTTACAAGTTTGAGTCTCCAGTGCTGATTAATACAAAACAATGCCTTGGCATGATGCATCTTGTAATAAAAGTATTTCAAAGGTGTTTGTCAGCTGCAGGCAATGTGAAAAGACTAATGCAAAAAAGCAGCACGGACCTCACTCCTCATTTTATCTAAGAGGAATTACTTTTAAGGACAAGATATTATTCATATACCTGACTATAAAGTTCAGAGCCTCGCCCTCCAAGCTTTGTCTGGTGGCTTTGTCAACAATGGGGAAGCTGGGGGAATGACTGCTGCATAGAAATATATGAACCTGACACGCACGGATCGGGAAAGCCGCCGACCAGTCCCCGCATTGCCTTCGGATCTCATTAGAATCTATACTGCCGTCTGACTAAGCCATATATTGGCCATTTCTTCTCATATACACATGTGCATGCAGGGACGTAACTATAATAGGTGCAGAAGTTGCAGTCACATCCACTTCCTGGGGCCTAGAGAGGCCAGGTCAGAAAATGATTTAATGATGGGTGATTTAAATGTTATTTTTTTTGTCAACTCTTTATTTACTCCACTGTATATTTTAGCTCCCATAGTTCTGATCGCTGATGTTAGAGGTAGGTGTTGGCATAGATAGTGGCTTACGAAATTATTTACCCCCCTTTGACTTTTCACCAATTTTGTTACATTACAACCTGTGTTTAAATATTTTTATAATCTGTTTTCTGTCTGATGCATCAGCACTAAATAGTCTAACTTCGTGAAGCGAAGTGAGGAAAATATAAGCATAGATTGAATTTATGGGATCAAATAGCTAAAAATCGGCATGTTCATATGTATTCACCCCTTTTGCGATGAAGTCCTTAAAAATTTCTGGTGCAAGCAATTATCTTCATTAGTCACATTCTTACTGAAAGGACATCCACCTGTGTGCGATTTCAGTGTCACATGTCTGTCAGTATATACACTTTACCTTTTCTGAAAGGCCACAGAGGCTGCAACACTATTAACAAGAGGCACCACTAACCAAACACCAAGACCAAGGAGTAGGGTTGAGCGACTTTTATTTTTATAGGATCTGGTCGGGTTTTACGAAACCCGACTTTCTCAAAAGTCGGCTCGAGTGAAATCGGCCGATCCTATAAAAAAGTCGGGGTCGGGGTCGGCCGAAACACGAAACCCAATGCAGTGCAATGGGATACTATGGTTCCCAGGGTCTGAAGGAGAGGAAACTCTCCTTCAGGCCCTGGGATCCATATTAATGTGTAAAATAAAGAATTTAAATAAAAAATATTGATATACTCACCTCTCCGACGCAGCCTGGACCTTACCGCTGGTAACCGGCTGCCTTCTTTGCTTAAAATGAGCGCGTTCAGGGCCTTCCATGACGTCACGGCTTCTGATTGGTCGCGGCCGCCCATGTGACCGCCACACGACCAATCACAAGCCGTGACGTAATTCTCAGGTCCTAAATTCCTAGAATTAGGAATTTAGGACCTGAGAATTACGTCACGGCTTGTGATTGGTCGCGTGGCGGTCACATGGGCGGCCGCGACCAATCACAAGCCGTGACGTCATCTAAGGCCCTGAACGCGCTCATTCTTAGGAAGGAAGGCTGCCGGAAAGAAGCCGAGGGTGAGTATATTCCTATTAGGTATATACTCACCCTCGGACGCGCCCTGCTTCTTTCCGGCAGCCTTCCTTCTTAAGAATGAGCGCGTTCAGGGCCTTAGATGACGTCACGGCTTGTGATTGGTCGCGGCCGCCCATGTGACCGCCACGCGACCAATCACAAGCTGTGACATAATTCTCAGGTCCTAAATTCCTAGAATTAGGAATTTAGGACCTGAGAATTACGTCTCGGCTTGTGATTGGTCGCGTGGCGGTCACATGGGCAGCTGCGACCAATCAGAAGCCGTGACGTCATGGAAGGCCCTGAACGCGCTCATTTTAAGCAAAGAAGGCTGCCGGTTACCAGCGGCGATGTCCAGGGGCCTCCGGAGAGGTGAGTATATCAATATTTTTTATTTTAATTCTTTATTTTACACTTAAATGTGGATTCCGATACCGATTTCCGATATCGCAAACATATCGGAACTCGGTATCGGAATTCCGATACCAGATTCAGAAGATCGCCGACCTCATGGCCGACCCCACACAGGGGTCGGGTCGGGTTTCATGAAACCCGACTTTGCCAAAAGTCGGCGACTTCTGAAAATGGCCGACCCGTTTCGCTCAACCCTACCAAGGAGATCTCCAAACAAGAAGACCAAGGAGATCTCCAAACAAGTCAGGATTGGTTATAAAAAAATCCCAATCTCTGATGATCCCCTGGAGCACTATCAAATCCATTGTTGTCAAATGGAAAGAACATGGTACCACAACAAACCTGCCAAGAGATGGCCATCCACTCAAACTCTCACCCCGGGCAGAGAGGCAGAACAGAGACCAAAGGTAACCCTGAAGGAGCTGCAGTGTTCCCAAGTAGAGACTGGAGTATTTGTCCATACGACCACAATAAGCCATGCACTCCATAGAGGTGGCCTTTATGGAAGACTGGACAGAAAAAAGCTTTTACTTACACACAAAAATTCTAAGGCTCATTAAGCGTTTGCCAAAAGACATGTCACGGTGGCTAGGCCTGGTCCGTGACCCTGCTGAGGGGCGCACAATCAAAGATGGTGGTATGATGCTGATGTTATGGTGCAGTGTAGTGCCGGTCGCGGTCAATAACGAGGACACCAGGTTGCAGTCTCTTTACCTCTTTACTGAAGGCTTCTGAGTCCTCAGTCCGGAATACGGTTAACCGGGCTGCGCAAGTCCAGCCGGTCCGATGGCACCTCCAGAGTTCCCTTTGCAGGTGGAAATCTGTGCCTACCTTTCTGCGCTTGTGTGTTGTGGTCCTCCCCTGCTGTGCTTACGGGATAGTACCCCACAACTGTTGTGTCTGTTTCTCGTGTTCCCTCACAACTCGATCCTGATGTTCTCCCTCTACGTCCCCCTGATCTTACGGTTAGGACGCACCCGTATGACGGGGAGGCTCGGAGCTCTTCCGGGACTCCAGCGTCGCCCCACTCCTGTTGTTACCCCCCTGTGTCTTCCTGGGTCTGGGTGAGACAGCCCGCCTGTAACTGACTGTCCTGCCGTAGGTTTGAAGTTTGGCTTGGAGCTCTATACTTCCTCGGCGTTCCGGCCACCGGTTATGCGCCTCAATAGGATGTTGCCTCGTCTTACAGCACGACTCCTACTGGTATTCTCCTTGCTGCGTTGATCTCGTTTCTCACTCAGCACAATAAACCTCGCTTCTTGTCCTTCCTTGGGGTACCGCCGCTATATCGTGCAGGCGCGGTCCCGTAACATTCTCTCCGGTTGCTAGGCCTCTGTCAGGATCCCACCCCTGACAGGGACCCCTCCGAATCTTCCCCCACAACACCCTCTGCCACAAGGTGTTGCCTGGTTCCAACCCAGTCAGCTTCCTCCCTAACTTCCTGCCTGACCCCCAGTTTTACCAGTATGTGAGGAGTGGTCTAATGAATAGAACCCTTAGCTCCCCCTGGAGGCCCGGCTGTGAAATGTATTGGTGTCTGTGATACCTGGTCAGATGAACTCCTTCAGTGCCATCAGACGTGCCATAGCCCCCCTTAGCGGCGGAGCATCAGTACTGCAACGACCAGGACTCTGGGGCGCTGCATCTGCTTAGGTGATTTAGGTGAGACAGCCAACCTAAAAATAACTGTCCTGCCGCTGTTTGAAGTAATGCTTGGAGCCTAATACTTCCTCGGCGTTCCGGCCACCGGGTACGCGCCTCAGTAGGATGTTGCCTCGATCTTACGGCACGACTCCTACTGGCTTTATCTCCTTTTTGCTGCGATCTCGTTTCTCACTTCTCCACAGTAAACCTCGTTTCTTTTCCTTTCTTAGGATGCCACCGCATTCGAGTGCAGGCGCGGCTCCGTAACGTTCTGTTCGCTAGGCCACTGTCAGGATCCCACCCCTGACAGAGACCCCCCTGAATCTTCCCCCGCAACACCCTCTGCCACAGGATGTTGCCTGGATCCAACCCAGTCAGCTTCTCACTAACTTCCTATCCAGCCCCCAGTTTTACCAGATTGTGAGTGGCCTAATGCATAGAACCCTATGCTCCCCCTGGTGGCCAGAATGTGAAGTGTAAAGTGTGACTGTGATACCTGGTCAGGTGAACTCCTTAAGTGCCATCAGACGTACCATCACTCCCCTTAGCGGCGGAGCGTCAGTACTGCAACGAGCAGGACTCTGGGGCACTGCAATACTCCTTCCATTTCAATATGATCACTTGCACAGTGCTCCTTGGGATGTTTAAAGTTTTGAAAATCATTGTGTATCCAAATCCAGCTTTAAACTTCTCCACAACAGTATCACGGACCTGCCTGCTGTGTACATTGGTCTTCATGATGCTCTCTGTGCTTCAAACAGAACCCTGAGACTATCACAGATCAGGTGCATTTATACGGAGACTTGATTACACAGAGGTGGATTATATTTATCATCATTAGGCATTTAGGACAACATTGGATCATTCAGAGATCCACAATGAACTTCTGGAGTGAGTTTGCTGCACTGAAAGTAAAGGGGCCGAATAATATTGCACACCCCACTTTTCAGTTTTTGAATTTCCACAAAAATTTAAAATAACCAATAAATTTCGTTCAACTTCACAATTGTGTTCCACTTGTTGTTGATTCTTCACCAAAAATTTACATTTGGTATCTTTATGTTTGAAGCATGATATGTGGGAAAAGGTTGAAAAGTTCCAGGGGGCCAAATACTTTCACAAGGCACTGTATGTATATAAGAAGATGATTTGTCTCATTTTCTTTTTAAAGAATAACTACATAAGTGAAGATCGAGCACCTTGTATATATTATTTGATATCAGTTATCACTTATCATTCACGTCTCTCCTGCACTCATCATGCATCCTCAAATAACTGCTCAAATCTGTCTATAGTTTTGTCTTCAGTGAGGGATCACATAGAGAATGCACAGGGGAGTACTGCTGAAGAATGCACTTAACACATTATTTAATGCCCAGAATTAGTGTTATTCCTCGTACACATACGATTGCTTATTCTGAATTGTTGCTTAGAAGTGCAGTTATGCTTTAAATAAGCTTTAAATTTTAGGAAATCAGTGATGTGAAAACCTCTGACAAATAACTTCTGCTACCTATGCTATGAAAGCAAATAACAAAAAGGCTTGATCCAAATATGGTCTCCGGTTGTTCTTTAGGTTGGGTGTGCTCCTGTGATGTCATTGAACCAACAAAGAAACAAACCCTTTCAAAGTGAGCTCCTCTTTTAATGTGGTGACACAGAATAAAGAGTCTTCTCAGTAACTAGATGGATCTTTATCTATTGGAGCCTAAAGAAGGGAAAACAAGTTTGTTTAACTTCCTGTGTTCCCTAGGGCCGTAGGAACGTCTTTACACGAAGAAGGAGGAGATATCAGACGAACCAGATTAATTGTTCTTCTGGGATTGTTACAATTAAAAGTTAGGAGAAACACATACAAACATAGCAGATCCTGTATAAATAATAGTCATACTTGTATGTATCACATTTTGAAGATTTGGTGCATAATTCATCATTTTAATTTTTTTTTAGTCATTTTTCTGTTTTTTTGTCCTGGGAGTCGTTGACATTTTTTAACTACAAATTTTTAAAAATGGCTCACATCGTTCATGAATTTTGCAGAAAACCCAAAATGCTCTTTATTTTTCTCTTTAACATTTTTTGCTACTTTTTGCTAAAATGTTGCAAAATGTTAGACATACGGTTGAAACCAGAAGATTACATACACTATATAAAAAGACACATTTGCATGTTTTTCTCAATATCTGACATGAAATCAGAATAAAACTTTCCCCTTTTAGGTCAATTACCATAATTATTCATATTTGCCAAATGCCAGAATAATGAGAGAGAGAGAGAATATTTTAATACATTTTTATTACTTACCGCAAAGTCAAAAGTTTACATACATTAAGATTACTATGCCTTTAAACTATTCTGGACTGTCCATATGATGACCTCATGTGTTTGGAAGTATCTGTTTTTTGGCAACATCTGAGTTAATTAGAGACAAACCTGTGGATGTATTTTAATACACACCTGAACACACTGCTTCATTGTGTAGCATCATGGCAAAGTTTAATGAAATCAGCCAAGATATCAGGAAGAGAATTGTGGACTTGCACAAGTCTGACTCATCCTGGTACAATTTCAAGATACCTGAAGATGCCTCGCTCATCTGTACAAACAATTATGCACAGGTAAAAACAAGATGGTAATGTCCTCCCATCATACTGCTCAGGAAGGAGACAGGTTCTGTGTCCCAGAGATGAACATGCTTTGGTCCCATATGTACAGGGTGGGCCATTTATATGGACACACCTAAATAAAACGGGAATGGTTGGTGATATCAACTTCCTGTTTGTAAGTAATAAAAATGCCTTAAAACATTATCTCATTATTCTGGCATTTGGCAAATATTAATAATTATGGTAATCCTAGTTGACCAAAAAATGGGAAATGTTTATTCTGATTTCATAACAGATATTGAGAAAAACATCCAGATGTGTCCTTTCATACAGTGTATGTAAACTTCTAGTTTCAGCTATACATAAAATCATTCCCTGAGGAAACTAGAGTACATTTGCACAAAGAAGCGTGGTGGGCTCATCTTACACTCCCTCACTTATGGGTAAGCAATATTTTTTACATTAAGCAGCATTTTTCACCTAAGGTCATGGTCACTTGGCTTGTAGAATGGAATGTTTCTTTAAATGTACTGTCATGTAAGGTGTTTTGCTTAGTGTTTCATATGATACTTGGATTTTGATGTTCTCCCTATGTACCCCTTCTTAATGCAGTATGTATATAATGGTAATATTTGTAATATTTTTCAATAAATTATATTTTCATTTTATTGGTGGTTTGTGACTACTCCGGTGTTTGTTCTTCTTTTGTGACCATAATAGAATGCTGTATATGAGGGAGTTCAGGTGCTGGCCTTACTTTATATGGGGAAAACTTGATAACAGCTTCCTTAAAAAGACCAGCATGGTGGAAGCACCTGTACACCCAACAACCATGGATAAAGAGAAAAATGTGCATTTACAGAAGCAAGAAGAGCAAAGGAAAAAGACCCAATTATGCAGGCTAGATAAACTAACTCCAGTTATACTACATAAATTATTCTGTATATCTACTTCTGTTTAAAGAGTGATTTTTACCTGCAATGGTAATTACATGTTGAAGAGAGTGATGAACACTGGAGGTGCTGGAGATGTCTATCATGGCCAATGGATGGCACAGGGTAGGGTTTACAGAGGAGAGTCTGAGAACTTGGGTTGAGACCAGTCATGACAAACCTCTGACCTTGCTTGACTGTGAATTAATAGTATATTTTCTATTAGACCTTATACTTACAATTTTGTTTCAGTCCCCTACTAAGCTTTGTTATTGATTTCATGCATAGAGAAAGAAAGAAGCTGGCAAACTTCCTTTAAGTAGGTTTTACCAAAACTGAAAGTTCTTCACTTTCCGTAAAATAGGGGATAACTTGCTGATGCCTTGAGGTCTGACCATAGGGAGACCCCGCCATCCTGACATCGTTGGTCTGGATCCTTGTTAACATAGCTCTGCAGAGCCTTGTTTTGAATAGAGAAGAAGTGCTCATGCTCAATCTCCACTCTATTTATTGCTTATCGTCCTACAGTACTCGATTATTTCCAGCAGTCCTTTTGACATTTATTGGAGCAGAGACTGAGCATGTGGGGCTCTGCAGAAACAAATTTTCGAGCTCCCTTCAGTCTCAGCTGCCAATGATCAGCAAATCATCTACTATCCATTGAAAATAATATAACGTGCAATATTGGGAAAACCCTTTTTGTGCTTTACTGTGTCTGATTCCCTGATCTTGTTGCCAGACCTTGGATTTGTCCTGACTATTTGTGTGTGTTATCCCTTTTGTTCTTGGTACTCTCTGACTTCAAGTACTTGACCCCAGACTTGGCCTCTGACTATCCGTTTCTTCTATCCCCTTATCTTGACGTACCCTCCTGGCTTTGGACCCCTGACTGTTACTTGACCATGCTTTTGAATTGCCCCTCTGTGTCTATGAACCCTCCTGGTATCTGACCTCAGACTTCCTGACTATCCTGTCTCACAGCTTTTCTGTAAGTAGTGACTCAGTGTTATGTTAATACTAAGGTGATATCAGAAGGCACCCTGTATACCAGTAAAGTTTTTACAACCTTAGGCTCTGCTCACATCACATCAGAGCCTTAGTGGCATATGTTGGGAGTATTTATCGAAACACAGTATATTTCTGATCAAAGGCTCTGAAAAATACTCAGTTGCATTATGATATGTCTCCCATGGAACCATATTGTAAAAAAGATCCAGTATGTAGTATGAATCTTTATTGGATAAATCAAAATTGAATGGTGCAGTCTATTAGTCAAATCAATTTGGTAGAACATGTGAATTGAGACATCCTTCCATGATGTATGCCAAATCAGATCTCATGTTTTGCACTGAGGAGGGGCAATACCCCGAAACACGTGTCTGTGAATTGAGATTCTGGTTTGGCTTTAATCCTAAGTCATGTGGCAAGGCTCGGTAAAGGTTTGATATTGACTTTTAGGATTGCTACTGGCACTACAGTTCAAGTCCTCTTTCTCTCTAAAGAGGCAATTTGCGTATGCCAAAATATCACTCGTAAAAGAGCATGTGCCATAAAAGAAAGAAAAGGGATGGCGCTCCATTATAATTGGAAATCTAAAAATCTAATACAACAGCTAAGCAATCTCATCTTCGAACTCACTTTGCTGGTTTTTGGTAAATCGTAGCCACAACTCTTAATTATCAACTATGTAAACCACTTGCTTCCAAGCAGCTCTTCATCGAAAAAGTAAGAAACGGATACTCCCGATGCAGTAAACTCATATCCAAACATAAAAAATTATGGTGAATAAAGATTGCCTTGGATTCCTTGTTCAACAGAGTTTTTCACTCTTCGACTCATTTTTGATTTATCTGAAAATGATGATTTGATGAAGGGACCAGTACGTTCCAGAGACTCTTAGTTGAAGAAAATAAAAAACTCTATCAAATGAGGAATCTGAGGTGCCCTTTATTCATTGGAATTTTTTTGGAACTGGATTCAAGTTGTGCCATAAATACCATGATCGATGTTTGATCATTGGGAATCCCGCCTTTGCAAGTCCTACTTTTACTAAACTTTAGATGTAGATGCCATTAGATGTGTGAATAGACCAATGGTCACACATGTGCCCTCTTTGTTAGCCCCATAAATTTTATATGTCATGGCAGGATGAAAGCGTAACCACTGTTCCGTTCAAACTCAGGATGATCATTCTGATGATGAATGAAGAAACCCAGGCAGCCAGATATTTATCAACCATGGATCTATGATTAATGCTCTTCTTTTATAACCTTTGTAAGCCAATGTTAGATCAAAAGAACCCTTCGGATTTATTCTTCGTGTGTTCCAACGTGAGCTGAGAACAACCTCACATACAAATATTGTCATCACGTATTATAATCGATGGTCTCTTTGTTTTGGTTCCTCTAAATTGTAGAGACCTTAATATTCAAAATTTCAGCTTCGGATAAACACGATAACGTTGAAACGTACACAACTCTCGATTTCTTAGAAGATAGAGAAGATATGTACTTTGATTACTGTATATTTTTGGAATGTATATTTTGTCTCTAGAGGAGGGTCACTCTTTTTACCAGCAAGTCTCTACTAGACATCGAGAGAACGCCCGAGGAAAGCAGGTGCAACTATGGCAACACCTAAAATATTCAAAGAATCACACAAGATAGAAGGGCTATCTTGATTTCTATCTGTAATGTTTTTTAAAAAATGCATATTTTCTATTAGTCACAACTAATCATCCAGCTGCTGTGCTAAAAAACTCCAATGTTTTTCAGGAAAATGCCTGGCCCCATGCAACAACGTCAACAGAGGTTAAAATGCTATTAGTTGGGAATTCATGGTTGTCAATGTAGATTAGTTTTGAACTATTATTTTTTCCGCTCTCAGCCCTTACACCAATATTCAGTCCGTCTGCCCATGTAAAACATCACACAATCACCCGCTCTTTACCAGTTCTTCTATGACTGTTACCCAAGAATAACTCCCTAACTGTGACCCTTTCTCGCTCCTGTTCTACAAGTTGGAGGTGTCTAGCATAACATACATGGGTAAATGTAGATGCCCAGTGTCACTTACAAATAATCTAGACCAGTGTTCCCTAAACTCCAGTCCTCACGCTCTCCAACACGTCATGTTTTCAGGATTTCTTTACTATTGCACAGGTGACTCAATTATTATCAAGGCATCAGAAATTGCCACAGGTTCTTTCCTCCCTGCAATGTTATGGAAATCCTGAAAACATGATCTGTCACAGGCCATAAAGACTAGAGTTTGAGAAACACTGGTCCAGACTCTAGGGTCTCAACTTTTGTGTATGTACATCAAGAACTACATAGGGGTACTCTCAATGCCTTCATGCTGATGATATATTAACCTTGAGGGCACTTTGAGGACTTTTTTTTTGCGTATTTGTCTTGGTTGTGTTAAGAAACACAGGTCAAGATAAACCAATGGGATAGAATTTGAGGTTGAGAAAACCCTCACTACTAATAACATCAAAGAGCTCTTAGCTTAAGCTAATTAAAGTGGTTGTACCATTATTGTAAGTTATCACCTATCCACAGGATTGGTGATAATGATGGTCACTGGGGAACCACTGCAGTCAATTGACTGAAATGGTTCTTCTCAGGTGGACATGGGAGAGGGATGTCTGTTCTGAGCATCCTGCTTAATTGGTCTGATTCCTCTAATAATATTTAGTGAGGTACCCATTGTTATTTTAACGACCGCCGATACGCCTTTTAACGGCGGCCGCTAAGGGTACTTAAACCACAGCGCCGTTAATTAACGGCGCTGTGGAAAAAGTGAATAGCGCCCCCCAGAGTCGGATTTTCTCTGGGGTCTCAGTTGCCGAGGGTAGCCGAGACCCCAGAGAACATGATTCGGGGGGTTTTTACTGACCCCCGAGTTGCGATCGCCGGTAATTAACCGTTTACCGGCGGTCGCAACAAAAAAAAAAAAAACGCGATTTGCCTTTTAATTTCTCTGTCCTCCGATGTGATCGCACATCAGAGGACAGAGAAATAGGGTCCCCGATGGCCCCCGACAGCCCCCCAATACTCACCTATCTCCCCCGGTGCTCCTCGTGGCTCCCGATGGGCGCCGCCATCTTTTTTCCGGGAAAAAATGGCGGGCGCACGCGCAGTGCGCCCGCCGCCCGGCACCCGGAAGATCTTTGGGGTCTCAGCTGCCGGGGGTAGCCGAGACCCCAAAGAACATGATCGGGGTCGGTTTGCACCGACCCCTGTTTTGCGATCGCCGGTAATTAACAGTTTACCGGCGACCGCAAAAAAAAAAAAAAGTGATCTGTAATTCTCTGTCCTCTGATGTGATCGCACATCAGAGGACAGAGAAATAGGGGGATTCGGGGACCCTAACATACTCACCCGGTGTCCCTGGGTCCTCTTCTGTCTTCTCCTGCCAGCCGGTTTTTTCCTTATGGCGGGCGCATGCGCAGTGCGCCCGCCATCTGCTGCCATCTGCCGGCCGGCAGAAGAAGACGAGTTGGGGCTAAAATTAGGGTTAGGGTTAGGGTTAGGGTTGGGGCTAAATTTAGGGTTGGGGCTAAATTTAGGGTTAGGGTTAGGGCTAGGGTTAGGGTTGGGGCTAAATTTAGGGTTAGGGTTAGGGCTAGGGTTAGGGTTAGGCTACTTTCACACTAGCGTTTTTTGGCTTCCGTCGCAATGCGTCGTTGGAGAAAAAACGCATCCTGCAAAAGTGCTTGCAGGATGCGTTTTTTCTCCATTGGCTTGCACTAGCGACGCATTGCGACGGATTGCCACACGTCGCATCCGTCTTGCGACGGATGCGTCGTGCTTTGGCGGACCGTCGGCACAAAAAAAGCTACATGTAACTTTTTTGTGCGACGTGTCCGCCATTTCCGACCGCGCATGCGCGGCCGGAACTCCGCCCCCGCCTCCCCGCACCTCACAATGGGGCAGCGGATGCGTTGAAAAAACAGCATCCGCTGCACCCGTTGTGCGGCGCTTACAACGCTAGCATCGGTATGTCGGCCCGACACACTGCGATGGGCCGAGTACGACGCTAGTGTGAAAGTAGCCTTAGGCTTCTTTCACACTTGCGTCGGTACGGGACGGTCGCAATGCGTCAGCCCGACGTACCGACGCACGTTGTGAAAATTGTGCACAACGTGGGCAGCGGATGCAGTGTTTCTACGCATCCGCTGCCCAGTCTATGTCCTGGGGAGGAGGGGGCAGAGTTACGGCCACGCATGCGCGGAAATGGCGGACGCGACGTACAAAAAAAAGGTTACATTGAACTTTTTTGTGATGACGGGGGCTAAAGTTATGGTTAGGGTTGGGGCTAAAGTTAGGGTTAGGGCTAAAGTTAGGGTTAGAGTTGGGATTAGGGTTAGGGTTTGGATTAGGGTTGAGATTAGGGTTACGTTTGGGATTAGGGTTGGGATTAGGGTTACGTTTGGGATTAGGGTTTGGATTAGGGTTAGGGATTAGGGTTAGGGGTGTGTTGGATTTAGGGTTTTGATTAGGGTTATGGTTGGGTTGAGATTAGGGCTGTTTTGGGGTTAGGGTTGTGATTATCGTTAGGGTTGTGATTAGGATTATGGATCGGGTTGAGATTAGGGTTAGGGGTGTGTTGGAGTTAGGGTTGGAGTTATAATTTGGGGGTTTCCACTGTTTAGGTACATCAGGGGGTCTCCAAACACGACAGCCAATTTTGCGCTAAAAAAGTCAAATGGTGCTCCCTCCCTTCTGAGCTCGGCCGTGCGCCCAAACAGTGGTTTACCCCCACATATGGGGCATCAGCGTACTCGGGATAAATTGGACAACAACTTTTGGGGTCCAATTTCTCCTGTTACCCTTGTGAAAATAAAAACTTGGGGGCTAAAAAGCTTTTTTGTGGGAAAAAAAAATATTTTTTTATTTTCACTACTCTGCATTATAAACTTCTGTGAAGCACTTGAGCATTCAAAGTTCTCACCACATATCTAGATAAGTTCCTTAGGGGGTCTAGTTTCCAAAATTTGGTCACTTGTGGGGGTTTCTACTGTTTAGGTACATCAGGGGCTCTGCAAACGCAACATAACACCCACAGACAATTCTATCAAAGTCTGAATTCCAAAATGGCGCTCCTTCTCTTCCGAGCTCTGCCGTGTGCCAAAACAGTGGTTTACCCCCACATATGGGGTACCAGAATACTCAGGACAAATTGGAGAACAAATATTGGCATCCAATTTCTCTTGTTACCCTTGTGAAAATAAAAACTTGGGGGCTAAAAAATCTTTTTTGTGGAAAAAAAAAATATTTTCTATTTTCACTACTCTGCATTATAAACTTCTGTGAAGCACTTGGGCATTCAAAGTTCTCACCATATATCTAGATAAGTTCCGAGAGGGGTCTAGTTTTCAAAATGGGGTCACTTGTGGGGGGTTTCTACTGTTTAGGTACATCAGTGGCTCTGCAAACGCAACATAATGCCCGCAGACCATTCTATCAAAGCCTGCATTTCAAAATGGCGCTCCTTCCCTTCCGAGCTCTGCCGTGCGCCCAAACAGTGGTTTACCCCCACATATGGGGTACCAGCATACTCAGGACAAATTGGACAACAACTTTTGGGGTCCAATTTCTCTTGTTACCTTTGTGAAAATAAAAATTTGGGGGCTAAAAAAATATTTTTTGTGGGAAAAAAAATATTTTTCATTTTCACTACTCTGCATTATAAACTTCTGTGAAGCACTTGGGCATTCAAAGTTCTCACCACATATCTAGATAAGTTCCTTGGGGGGTCTATTTTCCAAAATGGGGTCACTTGTTGGGGGTTTCTACTGTTTAGGTACATTAGGGGTCTGCAAACGCAACATAACGCCCGCAGACAATTCTATCAAAGTCTGCATTCCAAAATGGCGCTCCTTCCCTTCCGAGCTCTGCCGTGCGCCCAAACAGTGGTTTACCCCCACATATGGGGTACCAGCATACTCAGGACAAATTGGACAACAACTTTTGGGGTCCAATTTCTCTTGTTACCCTTGTGAAAATAAAAACTTGGGGGCTAAAAAATCTTTATTGTTAAAAAATATATATTTTTTATTTTCACGACTCTGCATTATAAACTTCTGTGATGCACTTGGGCATTCAAAGTTCTCACTACACATCTAGATAAGTTCCATGGGGGGTCTAGTTTCCAAAATGGGGTCACTTTTGGGGGGTTTCTACTGTTTAGGCACATCAGGGGCTCTCCAAACGCGACATGGCGTCCGATCTCAATTCCAGTCAATTTTGCATTGAAAAGTCAAATGGCGCTCCTTTGCTTCCGAGCTCAGCCATGCGCCCAAACAGTGGTTTACCCCCACATATGGGGTGTCGGCGTACTCAAGACAAATTGTACAACAACGTCTGGGGTCCATTTTCTCCTGTTACCCTTGGTAAAATAAAAATTTGGAGGCAAAAAGATCATTTTTGCAGAAAAAATGCGATTTTTTTATTTTCGCGGCTCTACGTTATAAACTTCTGTGAAGCACCTGGGGGTTTAAAGTGCTCACCACACATCTAGATAAGTTCCTTAAGGGGTCTAGTTTCCAAAATGGTGTCATTTGTGGGGGGTCTCCACTGTTTAGGCACATCAGGGGCTCTCCAAACGCGACATGGCATCCGATCTCAATTCCAGCCAATTCTGCATTGAAAAAGTCAAACGGTGCTCCTTCACTTCCAAGCTCTGCGGTGCTCCCAAACAGTGGTTTACCTCCTCATATGGGGTATCGACGTACTCAGGAGAAATTGCACAACAACTTTTGTGGTCTAATTTCTCCTGTTACCCTTGTGAAAATAAGAATTTGTGGGCGAAAAAATCATTTTTGTGAAAACAAATGCGATTTTTTATTTTCACGGGTCTACGTTATAAACTTCTGTGAAGCACTTGGGGGTTCAAAGTGCTCACCACACATCTAGATAAGTTCCTTAATGGGTCTAGTTTCCAAAATGGTGTCACTTGTGGGGGGTTTCCACTGTTTAGGCACATTAGGGGCTCTCCAAACGCGACATGGCGTCCGATTTCAATTCCAGCCAATTCTGCATTGAAACAGTCAAACGGTGCTCCTTCACTTCCAAGCTCTGCGGTGCGCCCAAACATGGTTTACCTCCACATATGGGGTATCGGCGTACTCAGGAAAAATTGCACAACAAAATTTGTGGTTAAATTTCTGTTTTTACACTTGTGAAAATTAAAAAAAATGGTTCTGAAGTAAAATGTTTGCAAAAAAAAGTTAAATGTTCATTTTTTTCTTCCACATTGTTTTAGTTCCTGTGAAGTACGTAAAGGGTTAATAAACTTCTTGAATGTGGTTTTGAGCAGCTTGAGGGGTGCAGTTTTTAGAATGGTGTCACACTTGGTTATTTTCTATCATATAGACCCCTCAAAATCACTTCAAAGGTGATGTGGTCCCTAAAAAAAACATGGTGTTGTAAAAATGAGAAATTGCTGGTCAACTTTTAACCCTTATAACTCCCTAACAAAAAAAAAATTGTTTCCAAAATTGTGCTGATGTAAAGTAGACATGTGAGAAATGTTATTTATTAACTATTTTTTGTGACATATCTCTCTGATTTAAGGGCATAAAAATACAAATTTTGAAAATTGCAAAATTTTAAAAATTTTCGCCATATTTCCATTTTTTTCATAAATAATCGCAAGTAATATCGAAGAAATGTTACCACTAACTTGAAGTACAATATGTCACGAAACAACAATCTCAGAATCAGCGGGATCCGATAAAGCGTTCCAGAGTTATAACCTCTTAAATTGACAGTGGTCAGAATTGTAAAAATTGGCTCGGTCATTAAGTACCAAATTGGCTCTGTCACTAAGGGGTTAAAGGGACTCTGTCACCTGAATTTGGAGGGAACAATTTTCAGCCAAAGGGGCGGGGTTTTCGGGTGTTTGATTCACCCTTTCCTTACCCGCTGGCTGCATGCTGGCTGCAATATTGGATTGAAGTTCATTCTCTGTCCTCCGTAGTACATGCCTGCACAAGGCAATCTTGCCTTACGCAGGCGTGTACTATGGAGAACCACCCTTCCATTCTGGGCAGTAAAGTTGTCACTGTGTATTGAAACTTCAGAATGTTTTGCTCGTCTGTAAAGCTGTGCAAATTATAGTGCCTCTTTCTAAAAGAAGAGTAGAGAGTTCATCTGCTGTTGCAGACAGTCTCTGCCTTATTTCTGACTACTTTAGCTACCTGCAGGTCCATGTTACCCTTCAGTTTGCTTTACAATGGCACCTGCTTGTGGCATTAGTGGAGAACTGACAACTTAAGATTGTGGAAGTAACATTCAGACAGTAATATACATAAAACAGGGTCGGTATGATGACTGGTAAAGTGATATCTGTTTGCCAACAACATAGTTTCTTATTTCATTGCTTGTGTCAGTTTTTAGTGCGTAGAAAAAAATATTGACTCTCACTGGCAATACGAATATTTTATTCAGGGTAACCAAATTCATGAAATCTAAAGAAATAGGTTCACCTTACCCACCCACCCACCCAAAGAAAGCAACTTGGGTTATGTGTTTGGTTTTAGCCATTGCTTTAGCTATGCATCATTTTGGTAGGTGTTAAGATGAGGACCAGGAGAAGTACAGATTATTCAATACTTTTTACCAAGCACCAGACTGTCTTTGCCAACCAAACAGACATTGAAAAGAAGAGGGCAGGTGCCATTTGACCACTACTCTATTCAAGTCCCTCTTCCCTGTGATTGTTCCATAAGGTAGAACCACTCCTTATATAAGGGTTACCCTTTAAAGCGAACCTGTCAACAGGAATTTGCTAATTAAACTACAGACACTGTCAGGTTGGCAGTGTTATACTGATTAAAATGATACCTGACATGAAGAAATCCGTCTTGTGGTTCTTGTGTAATCAGTGTTAGAAGTTTTCAGTTAATGAGATGCCCATGCTATGAGGCGGGACTGTAGGCAGAGTCTTATCTTCCTGCTCTAAGCCAGAGAAACCAAGGAAAGACCTGCCCACAGGCCACCGCAAAGCACAGTCTGTCTCTATGATGAGGAACATGTTTATGCTTCGGGGCAACTTGTGGGCAGGTCTTTCCTTAGTTTCTCTGGCTTAGAGCAGGAAGATGAGACTCTGCCTACAGTTCCAACCCAGAGCACGGGCATCTCATAACTGAAAGCTCCTCACACTGATTACACAAGAACCACAAGACGGATTTCTTCACCCCAGGTATCATTTTAATCAGTTTCACACTGCAAACCTGACTATGCATGTAGTTTAGTTAGCAAATCCTCCTGACAGGTTCTCTTTAACTTCTTTAAGAGACCATTGAAAGTAATTGTTAGTAATGTTGCTAGTAATCTGCAATTTACGTGTGTATGGGTGATGAGAGACAAAGGTTTTTTTTTATCTCTAAAATTCCCATAATAACACCAGTTCTCCACAAAAATATGAAATGCATAAAGCAACAATGGAACAACACAAGATAAATGTTGTATACTCGCTTGATTTTCTTTTTAAAGGGTTTCCCAAACTTTAATCCCTAACTGGATGATTTTGCATTCCTACACTTTAGTTTTTTTCTTCTGCTCCTTTCAGGAGCAATAAAGAAAATAAGAATTTTTACATAACATAGCCGTATGAGGGTTTTTTCTTTTTACAGTATGAATTGTGGTCTTGAATTACACCATTCTATTTAACCTATAAAGTACTGAAAAGCAGGAAAAAAATTCCAAATGAGGTGAAACGATTAAAATTATGCAATTTAGCCATTGTTTATTGTGTTTAATTTTTTCATCGATCATGGTGCGGTAAAAATAATTCGGCAACATGACTAGAAGCGAGTGGCTGCAAGGAGAATAAAACTGCTCCACTAAGGCAGCCAGGCAGGATTTAATGTTATTTACCTGCAGATTACCATTATATCTGCAGGTAAATATCTTTTGTGGAGGTGACAGGTTCGCTTTTAATGATTTGAACTTGTGATCATTAGATTCTTTTTACTCTATACTAATTAATTATTACAGTATTTCAATATACAGAAAAAAATAAAATTCTGTACATTATAGGAGGGCTAAGATGGTAACTTTCAGCTCAACCCATCTGCAACTGGTGATTGCATTGTGGCAGGTGGCGATAGGCCCTGATGTGTGCGCCACTGGCAATTAGTCCTTTTAAATATCATTTCTAAAGACAATCGGATAAAGCTCGGAGTGCTATTGTTCTAGGCAGGTGCTATCTGTGCAATGCAGCTGGCATCTGCCTGTTATAGTGCAGGCTTGGGACTTACTATTACACACTATTAGGTCTAATGTCAGGAATTGATTAATGTTGATGGTGTAACTGTAGGATAAGCTAACAGAATAAGATAATTGGGAGTTCAACTGCTAGAACCCTCTTCATTGCAGCCTTTTTATTACCAGGCATAGCACCATACATTGGTCAGTGACTGTGCCTGGTAGTACTTGAATGGCACTGAGCTGTGGGTCCAGGTACAGTCACTACACAATGTATAGGACTGGAGCTGATAAACACTAAATTCTGGAGCACTCAACCAAGCAACACGGCCCCTTCAATTAGCTAATTAGTGGGTTACCCTGAGTTAGACCCTATAACAGGATGAACAAGTGAGAAGACTCACACAGTTAATGCCTAAGAGAGTGTCTGCAAGCGAACACTGCCACCTATTGGTCAACGATGCTAGGAAAAGGGAAAACAGAGAGAATTGCATTAGCAGGAACTAAAGAGTGAAGGGCATGTTCCCTGGGCCAAGAAATTAGAAGAGACACCAGGTCAGGTGATAGCTATTTCTCAGGAATTATAAAAGTTCAGGGTGGGCAATGGAGTGGAGATGGCACTTGAACCTGTAGCAGTACAGATGTGTGGTGCAGTGAGATTGGTTTATAGCCACCATTACAAGTGACCTGACCCAAGTGAAGAATCGAGTAACCAGATCCGAGACAAGAATCGAGTGACCAGACCTCAGTGAATTATTGAGTGGCGAGAGCCGAGAGAGGAACAAAGGGACAGAGACCAGAGCTAAATGAATGGAGCCAGAACCAAGCGAGCGGGACCAAAGCAACATGAAGTGAGTTGGCAATGTTACAGGGACATTTATGAGATCTGCAACGTGAGGTGCAGGAGTATGGTACACAGGAGACTGGTGACATGCTTCAGGGGACGGAGGAGGTCAGTGCAACATGTGCTAGAAGTGACTCAAGAAGAAAGGACTTGCAGTCTAATGGTGTAGTAGCGTAGACTCCCGTTTGAATTTGGACAGGGTGTGTCATTACCACCAAAGTAACATGATAACGACAACGTATTCAAATTGTTGAATTAGATTAATAAATAATCTTTGGTTAAGTTACCGCTGTGCCCTCATCTTCTGCGCTGTTGCATCTCAAAGACCTGTTTACAACCCCACCAATCTAAAAATGATGGCCTAGCCTAGGGATAAAACAACAATATTAAAGGCTCAGAGAACCCCTCTAAGCTAGACTAATTTTACCACAACCACCCCTATGCCCACAGCTATGGCTGTAAAACCCTGTGCACAGCTTATACCCAAGATGTCTAAGTAAAATATAGACCTATACTTCGTAACTATCTAGTAAAGAGTGGAATTGTGTAAGAATAATTTGTCACATTTCTGGGTGGTTTTTCAACATCTTCATCTCCACTCGTCCTACTATAAACCACTAACTCTCCTAAATTTTATTACTCAGAGTCATTACACTTTTCATTACAAATTTATTTTACAGGGATTGAATAATTTGAGATATGATTCATTCCTAGGACTTTCTCTGGTATGCAAAACACTCCCTACGGCCATACGATGTACCATAAGTGAGTGTGAATGTTAGCAATAGTTATGAATCATGATAACCACTGTGGACCAAATATTACATGACTATATGAAATGACTAAGAGCAGAGAACTGCACCTGCCCCTAGCCAGGAGAAGACCTGACATGTACCGGTGTCAGGCTAGAACATTTCAGGTGATGTTGACACACTGCGCCGTGATGGGGCAGCTTTCCACATATAGAAAATATATGCATGTCCACTCCAACTGCAATTTAATTGTTGTTTTCATGGTATTTTTAGAGCAAACCCATTGGTTGTTATTCACCCCATAAGGTCCCAAAAAGCATCCTATTGTTTGAAGCATGTGATGCTCGTTCGAACTCACCTGTGTCAACTAACAGGTGTGGGCATTTCGTGTCTTTGTGTGCCACACTAAGCATGGAGAACAGAAAGAGAAGTAAAGAACTGTCTGAAGACTTGAGAAGCAAAATTGCTGAAAAATGTCAACAATCTCAAGGTTACATGTCCATCTCCAGAGATCTCGATGTTCCACGCGGTGTGCAACATAATCAAGAAGTTTAAAATCCATGTGTAATGGCAGCACTCCTGCGTGCCTCCTCCTCTCCCTGGAGGGATGCCGACGTACTCACCATCCGGCTGCACTCCTGTTGCAGTTATCTTGGATAGTGTGCGTGCGGCGCCCCCACTGCCGCAGGGCCGAGGGGTACCCGGTACCGGGCCTCTGAGTCTCTGCTCTGGGGTTGTCACGGTGGCTAGGCCCGGCCCGTGACCCTGCCGAGGGGCGCACAGTCCGATGATGATGTGGATAGTGGTGGTGCGGTGCAGTAAATAACGAGGACACAGGTTGCAGTCTCTTTACCTCTTTACTGAAGATCTCTGGGTCCTCAGTCCGGAATCCGGATAACCAGGCTGCGCAAGTCCGGCCGGTCCAATGGCACCTCCAGAGTTCTCTTTACAGGTGGAAATCTGTGCCTTCCTTCTAGCGCTATGTGTTGCGGTCCATCCCTGCTGTGCTTACGGAAAGTCCCCACAACTGTTGTGTCTGTTTCTTAAGTTCCCTCACAACACGATTAGATGATGTTCTGCTAATCCTCCGTCCCTCCCTGATGTTACGGTTAGGACGGCACCCGTTTGACGGGTAGGCTCGGAGCTCTTCCGGGACCCTAGAGTCGCCCCTCTCCACAAGTTGCCCCCCAAGACTGCATAGGTGATTTAGGTGAGACAGCCCGCCTGAGACTGACTGTCCTGCCGTAGGTTCGAAGTATTGCCTGAAGCTGTATATAGAAATACTTCCTTCGGCGTTCCGGCCACCGGTTGTTTGCGCCTCAGTAGGATGTTGCCTCGGTCTTACAGCACGACTCCTACTGGTATTCTCCTTGTTGCTTTGATCTCGTTTCTCACTCAGCACAATCTATCTCGCTTCTGATCCTTCCTTGGGCACCGCCGCTATGCTGAGCAGGCACGGTCCCGTTACGTTCTGTCCAATTGCCAAGCCTCTGTCAGGATCCCACCCCTGACAGGGGCCCTACCGAATCTTCCCCCACAACACCCTCTGCCACAAGGTGTTGCCTGGTTCCAACCCAGTCAGCTTTCTTTTCTAACTTCCTGCCTGACCCCCAGTTTTACCAGTATGTGAGGAGTGGCCTAATGAATAGAACCCTTATCTCCCCCTGGAGGCCCGGCGGTGAAATGTATTGGTGTCTGTGATACCTGATCAGATGAACTCCTTCAGTACCATCAGACGTACCATGGCTCCCCTTAGTGGCGGAGCCACAGTACTGCAACGACCAGGGCTCTGGGGCGCTGCACTCCCCCCCCGGTTAAATCCAGTACTCCTGGACTGGGAAGAAAACAACAATACAGGTTAGCAAAAAGACATACAATTTTGGTTGAGTGCAATAACAATAAGCATTTTTTTGAACAGAGCTTCCCTTTATGGGAGGTGAGGACACTTGAACGTTACAACATGGTTAAATATTATAAATTACAGACTATAAATAACTTCTGTTACCCAACCGGGTATTCTACTCAATGCAAATTTTTGAACAATACTTCAACATTGCCTTTAAGGACGTACACTCAGCATCCGCTAAAGACCTTCTTATAATCACATTATAAGGCAATTTAACTTTACATTCTCCTTCTTTAAGTCTGCAGGACCGCCTGTCCTAACGGCACCAGACCTTCTGCCTCTCCTTTCTGTACAGGACCGCCCCTTTCAGCCCGGGCCTTCTGCCTTTTCAACTACTATACACAGTATAGAACATAACATACTTTCAGTTTAGGAACACTGAGCCATCTTCATATGGCTCCTAGGAGGACTCAGGGTTCACCTTCTATCCTCATTTTCTATCAACGTTATCAATATTTTCTTAAAGAATTAACTTCCATCATTACTTTCTTACTAGCAATTATGCAGGACACTATGTCTACCCCTACGGGTCTGCTGCATCTCTCTTCTGACTTTCTTTTAGAGAACATTATCTGCATTTCTTTACAATTAACCAGTTCGATACATATAACTTTTACATGTAAGCATTATCATCTCTTTCTTTCATCAAGTTAGTGGCATATATATCTTGTACATATCAGCAGCATCATTAACTTTCTCTTTTAAGACATCATTAGCACTTTACTGTTTTAAGGCAGTATTACTCGTAAGTACACAGGTGAACATCCCCTTTAAGAGGGGACCAAATCTTTAGGAGGTAGCGCATCTTCTCCAGCTACCAGTCCATACTCAGCAAAGGCTCCGGTGCGGTATCTTCGCAAAGAGTCTCTTTCTAAGTAAAACCAGTAGGGTGCACCTTTAAGAAGGTGCAAACTATTTACAAAAAGTTTGTATCATGCACTGTTCATGATGGCGGCAGTTCTTGATAACAGGTAACAAAAGTAGAAAAACAAACCAAACAACAGGGATCCCGGGTCAACAAAGGGATCCCCTTAGGAGTTAACCCTAGACGGGTTCAGCAGCAAATCAGGAAACGAACAGTTAACTATTTACATTCAATGTAGTATCTTTCTTACTGGAACCACGCAGGCGGCAGCACCGGTGGAGGCAACCCCTCAGGACATTGCGCACCACCTGGTACTGCATAAGGGGGAGTGTTGTCCCATCTGGGGGTCTGTGTACCCACCGTCTTCCGTCCTGGTGCAGCAGGAACACCGACCACCTGAGGAAGCGCCTCCTTGGCCACAACAGCGGTGGTGGTGGCAATACTGCAGGTCGTGGTCTCTACAATTGTACAAGTGGGAGTGACCACGGTGGTCTGGGTGGTGGTCGTGGGTCGACCACAAGGCGGTACTTTGGCTATAGGGGACGGCTTTTCCGGCACCTTGGTCGGGGGTCCCGTCGGCTTCTTCCTGCGGACGTTCAAAGCGAACCACCCCTTCTCCCCAAAGTGCCTGGTGTAGGTAACGCTGTCCCCCGGGTAGAGGTCCCGATCGGGGTGGCCCTCTCTGAGATGAGACTCCACATCCCGGCGGTTGACAAAGACTTCAGCGTATAACCCCGACTCTTTAATGAAGCCCCAGCCTCCGCGGAGCTTAAAGTCAACTACAATGCCCTGCCTGCGCAGGGCCTGGTGAGTGGTGGGGTCCTTGCGGGCCCGATCCTTGACCGCCAGATCTTTTTGATGGTGGGCCTCCAGGCCAGCCTGGTACTCCTTTTCTCGCTCCCTCCACTGCCGTTCTAGCTGGACCTGGTATTCTTCCCAGCTTAGGGCCTGCACCATCTCTCCCTCCTGGGTCTTCACCCCAGGGAACCCCATAAGATTGGATCCGGGGTTCACCCAGTGGCACACGGTGCGCTCCGCGCGGACCTCACAAGGCAAGGGAGTGGGTGCGATCGGGGCTCTCATGCGGTGTTCCATGCCCGTGGCCTCCTCCCATGGTAGTAGGCGTTGGAGTTTATGGGTCCCAGGGAGAGGGGGTGCTGCAACGGGGCCCACTAACAAATCCTCCTCCGGCGGGACAGGGTCGGCGGACTCACCAGCCGGCGTAGGCTCCTCCTCCGCGACGGGTTCCGCTGGTGGTGTCAGCGAGGACCTTGGCAGCAGTATAGGGTCCGATGTGGGAAGGCTGCTGTCCGGCGCCGCCTGGCGCAGAGCCTGGGCCTTCATCTGCAGTTGAAGAAGCTGGTCGAGTAAGCTCCCCATCTCGACCTGCAGGAATTCGGTGCTGTCCACGGAGAACTGGCCGCTGCGCTCATCCGGGTAGTCGGGGGAGACTTCCGCTTCGACCCCACTTTCGGTCTCGGAGCTGCTGGCCATGGCGTCCTCCACTCGTGTCACTCCCTGGTCTTTTTCCCGCTCTCTCCTTCGTGGGCGGTTCCGTTTTCTCTGTCTCCGCCCTCCATTGAGGATTAGGAGGCGGATCTCTGCTGCTGACGGACACGTCCTCACAGTGCAGAAATATTTAGACTGGGCGGCCATTGTCCTTCGCGCTCTCCAGCTTGTCTACGCCCACTCCACGCCCCTCTTCTTCTCCTGCGCTTCTTCTCAGCGCTGCAATGGCGGCGGTTTTGGCGGTAAATGGCACAGCACAGTCTTTGCAATAAAGTACAGTCCAAGCACAATAAATCACAGTTCCAAGGCACACATGACCTGATTCTTCAGGCTTAAGTAGATCCTGTTCGTGACGCCAAAAATGCGGCGCCCCCACTGCCGCAGGGCCGAGGGGTACCCGGTACCGAGCCTCTGAGTCTCTGCTCTGGGGTTGTCACGGTGGCTAGGCCCGGCCCGTGACCCTGCCGAGGGGCGCACAGTCCGATGATGATGTGGATAGTGGTGGTGCGGTGCAGTAAATAACGAGGACACAGGTTGCAGTCTCTTTACCTCTTTACTGAAGATCTCTGGGTCCTCAGTCCAGAATCCGGATAATCAGGCTGCGCAAGTCCGGCCGGTCCAATGGCACCTCCAGAGTTCTCTTTACAGGTGGAAATCTGTGCCTTCCTTCTAGCGCTATGTGTTGCGGTCCTTCCCTGCTGTGCTTACGGAAAGTCCCCACAACTGTTGTGTCTGTTTCTTAAGTTCCCTCACAACACGATTAGATGATGTTCTGCTAATCCTCCGTCCCTCCCTGATGTTACGGTTAGGACGGCACCCGTTTGACGGGTAGGCTCGGAGCTCTTCCGGGACCCTAGAGTCGCCCCTCTCCACAAGTTGCCCCCCAAGACTGCATAGGTGATTTAGGTGAGACAGCCCGCCTGAGACTGACTGTCCTGCCGTAGGTTCGAAGTATTGCCTGAAGCTGTATATAGAAATACTTCCTTCGGCGTTCCGGCCACCGGTTGTTTGCGCCTCAGTAGGATGTTGCCTCGGTCTTACAGCACGACTCCTACTGGTATTCTCCTTGTTGCTTTGATCTCGTTTCTCACTCAGCACAATCTATCTCGCTTCTGATCCTTCCTTGGGCACCGCCGCTATGCTGAGCAGGCACGGTCCTGTTACGTTCTGTCCAATTGCCAAGCCTCTGTCAGGATCCCACCCCTGACAGGGGCCCTACCGAATCTTCCCCCACAACACCCTCTGCCACAAGGTGTTGCCTGGTTCCAACCCAGTCAGCTTTCTTTTCTAACTTCCTGCCTGACCCCCAGTTTTACTAGTATGTGAGGAGTGGCCTAATGAATAGAACCCTTAGCTCCCCCTGGAGGCCCGACGGTGAAATGTATTGGTGTCTGTGATACCTGATCAGATGAACTCCTTCAGTGCCATCAGACGTACCATGGCTCCCCTTAGTGGCGGAGCCACAGTACTGCAACGACCAGGGCTCTGGGGCGCTGCATGCGTGATTGCACTTCCTGTGTCTTAAAGGGGTAATGTGTGCACTCCTAAGATGTCCAAAGCCAGTTCCTGGATGACATCTGGTATTTAAGGCACCTCCCTTATTGGAAGGTGCATGTTCAACATCAAGGACTTTAGTGTCTAGCTTGTCTTTAAGCCGCTAAATCCATTGTCAGGTCCTCGCTGTACCTGAACCTGTTTCCCTGGGTCTAAATGCCCAGGCCTGAACCCTGTTTGTCCTGCATCTACCTATCCTTGTATTTGTCCTGAGCGAACTTGGCTCTGTCTGACCTGAGTGTACCTTTTGTATTTCTCTTATGGGTATCTTATTCTGTCTGTCTTGAGTGAACCTGGTCCTGCCTGTCCTGTGAGAACTGACGATTTCCTGTCTGTCCACACCTGCGGATCCCTGCCTGTCCGCATCTGTGGTTCCATGCCTGTCCGCTCCGTGGCTCCTTGTCTGCCTGCATTTGCGGTCCAGTAGCTCTCCTGACAGTGACCCAGTACTTCCTGAAGCTGTTTCTGTTCATCCAGTCTGAACTGCGTTCTATCCATTCCTGTATGACAGTCATGCATGCCTGCACCTGCCTGCCTGTATATCATAATAGCAACAACAACAACAACAAAAATGGAGTTCTATACACAAGTTGTAATAATAAAAGTATATTTTTATTACATAACTTAGTTAACAATAAATTAACAATAAGTACAAAAAGGAAGCAGCAAGGAGACCCTAGTGAAGAACATCCTAGTCCCAGGCATAGGTATATATAGTCATAGTGTCACCATGGTATTTAGTAAGAAGCACCAAAAAATAGTATGGTGGGTACCCATAAATAGCTAGCTTGCATTAGCATATAATATAAATCACCATACTTAAATAACTAGCGATAGTTTCCATAAGAACAAGTGTCACCCAAATGGAGAGGAAACTAAGGCAATTAAAGTGCATATGTCTTACCCATGGTGTAAGAAACCAGCACCTGGAATCCTGGATAGAACCCCTAACGCGCGTTTCGCGTAGCTTTCTCAAAGAGGCCTCTGTTGTGTATAGAACTCCATTTTTTTTTTGTTGCTATTAAGATTATTGGGAGTATACCTCACTGTCCTTATACTTACATGGGTATATGTTATGGTCTGGTGATTTAGGAGCGACATGCGACGAGCTCTGAGCAGGTGGTAACTATACTGACCGCAGTTTCTGATCTTAACACAACACTAAAAGTAGCCGTGGGATGTTCCTGTCACTCCCTAGACACCTCGTCACAGCCTGAGAGCTAACTACCCCTAAAGGTAGAAACAGGAAAGCTATCTTGCCTCATAGAAATTCCCCAAAGGATAGACAGCCCCCCACAAATAATGACTGTGAGTGGAGAAGGAAATGACATACGTAGAATGAAACAAGATGTAGCAAAGGAGGCCACTTCTAGCTAGATAGATAGTACAGGAAAGAACACTGTGCGGTCAGTAATAAAAACTAGAAAAAGTCCACAGCAGAGAATGCAAAAATCTCCACACCTGACTAAAGGTGTGGAGGGCAAAATCTGCTGCCCAGAGCTTCCAGCTTAGCTGAATTGATCCATACTGATAAGCTGGACTAAAGAGAAAAACATAGAATGTGCTGAACAATAAGTCCACAACCAGTGGACTGCAAAAGGACAAGCAAGGACTTATCTTTGCTGAACTGGTCAGAGTGTCAGGGAAATCCAAAACAGCTGTGACTCCAAGCAGGAACAATTGACAACTGGCATCGACTGAGGGATAAGGCCAGACTAAAATAGCCGAGCCAGAAAGACGATCAGTGGAAGCAGCTGCTGATGCTAAATCCAAGAAGCAGCCATTCCACTCAAAACCACCGGAGGGAGCCCAAGAGCAGAACTCACAAAAGTGCCACTTACAACCACCGGAGGGAGCCCAAGAGAGGAATTCACAACAGTACCCCCCACCCTTGAGGAGGGGTCACCGAACCCTCACCAGAGCCCCCAGGCCGATCAGGACAAGCCAAGGACTTATCTTTGCTGAACTGGTCAGAGTGTCAGGGAAATCCAAAAGAGCTGTGACTCCAAGCAGGAACAATTGACAACTGGCATCGACTGAGGGATAAGGCCAGACTAAAATAGCCGAGCCAGAAAGACGATCAGTGGAAGCAGCTGCTGATGCTAAATCCAAGAAGCAGCCATTCCACTCAAAACCACCGGAGGGAGCCCAAGAGCAGAACTCACAAAAGTGCCACTTACAACCACCGGAGGGAGCCCAAGAGCGGAATACACAACAGTACCCCCCCCCCTTGAGGAGGGGTCACCGAACCCTCACCAGAGCCCCCAGGCCGATCAGGACAAGCCAAGTGAAAAGCACGAACCAAATCGGCGGCATGGACATGTGAGGCAACAACCCAAGAATTATCCTCCTGGCCATAACCCTTCCACTTGACAAGATACTGAAGCCTCCGCCTCGAAAAACGAGAATCCAAAATTTTCTCAACCACATATTCCAACTCCCCCTCAACCAACACCGGGGCAGGAGGATCATCAGAGGGAACAACGGGTACCACATATCTCCGCAACAAAGATCTATGGAAAACATTGTGGATGGCAAAAGAGGCTGGAAGGGCCAAACGAAAAGACACTGGATTGATAATCTCAGAAATCTTATAAGGACCAATAAACCGAGGCTTGAACTTAGGGGAGGAAACCTTCATAGGAACATGACGAGAAGATAACCAGACCAAATCCCCCACCCGAAGCCGAGGACCAACACACCGACGGCAGTTAGCAAAACGTTGAGCCTTTTCCTGAGACAACGTCAAATTGTCCACCACATGAGTCCAAATCTGCTGTAACCTGTCCATCACAGAATCCACACCAGGACAATCAGAAGGCTCAACCTGCCCTGAAGAAAAACGAGGATGGAAACCAAAATTACAAAAGAAAGGCGAAACCAAGGTAGCCGAACTGTCCCGATTATTAAGGGCAAACTCGGCCAACGGCAAGAAAGCCACCCAATCATCCTGATCAGCAGACACAAAGCATCTCAAATAGGTTTCCAAGGTTTGATTAGTTCGCTCAGTTTGGCCATTTGTCTGAGGATGGAACGCCGAAGAAAAAGACAAATTAATGCCCATCCTAGCACAAAAGGCCCGCCAAAACCTAGAAACAAACAGGGAACCTCTGTCAGACACAATATTCTCCGGAATGCCATGCAAACGAACCACATGCTGAAAAAACAATGGAACCAAATCAGAGGAGGAAGGCAATTTAGGCAAAGGTACCAAATGGACCATTTTAGAGAACCGGTCACAAACCACTCAGATAACAGACATCTTCTGGGACACAGGAAGATCCGAAATAAAATCCATGGAAATATGAGTCCAGGGCCTCTCAGGGACAGGCAAAGGCGACAGCAACCCACTAGCGTGGGAACAGCAAGGCTTAGCCCGGGCACAAGTCCCACAGGACTGCACAAACGAACGCACATCCCGCGACAAGGAAGGCCACCAAAAGGACCTAGCAACCAAATCTCTGGTACCAAAAATCCCAGGATGACCAGCCAACACTGAACAATGGACCTCAGAAATTACCTTACTTGTCCATCTATCAGGAACAAACAGCTTCCCCATAGGACAGCGGTCAGGTTTATCAGCCTGAAATTCCTGAAGCACCCGCCGTAAATCAGGGGAGATGGCAGATAGAATCACCCCTTCCCTAAGAATGCCAACCGGCTCAAGGACTCCAGGAGAATCAGGCAAAAAACTCCTAGAGAGGGCATCCGCTTTAACATTCTTATATCCCGGAAGATATGAGACCACAAAATGGAAACGGGAGAAAAACAGGGACCATCGAGCCTGTCTAGCCGCTTGGCCGACTCGAGGTAAATCAGATTCTTATGATCGGTCAAGACCACAACGCGGTGCTTGGCTCCCTCAAGCCAATGTCACCACTCCTCAAATGCCCACTTCATAGCCAACAATTCCCGATTGCCGACATCATAATTGCGTTCCACAGGCGAAAACTTTCGGGAAAAGAAGGCACACGGTTTCATCAAGGAACCATCAGAATTCCTCTGTGACAAAACGGCCCCTGCCCCAATCTCAGAAGCGTCAACCTCAACCTGAAAAGGAAGAGAAACATCCGGCTGACGCAACACAGGGGCAGAAGTAAATCGGCGTTTAAGCTCCTGAAAGGCCTCAACAGCCGCAGAGGACCAATTCGTCACATCAGTGCCTTTCTTCGTCAAATCGGTCAGGGGCTTAACCACACTGGAAAAGTTGGCAATGAAACGGTGATAAAAATTAGGAAAGCACAAAAATTTCTGAAGGCTCTTCACAGATGTGGGTTGAATCCAGTCATGAATGGCTTGGACCTTAACAGGATCCATTTCTATAGACGAAGGAGAAAAAATAAACCCCCAAAAAGAGACCTTCTGAACTCCAAATAGGCACTTAGACCCCTTCACAAATAAGGCATTATCACGAAGGATCTGGAATACCATCCTGACCTGCTTCACATGAGACTCCCAATCATCGGAAAAAAATCAAAATATCATCCAAATACACAATCAAGAATTTATCAAGATAATTGCGGAAAATATCATGCATGAAGGACTGAAATACAGAAGGAGCATTAGAAAGCCCGAAAGGCATCACAAGGTATTCAAAATGGCCTTCGGGCGTATTAAATGCAGTTTTCCATTCGTCACCCTGTTTAATACGAACAAGATTATATGCCCCTCGAAGGTCAATCTTGGTAAACCAACTAGCCCCCTTAGTCCTAGCAAGTAAATCAGAAAGCAAAGGTAAGGGGTATTGGAATTTGATGTGATCTTATTAAGAAGGCGATAATCAATACAGGGTCTCAAGGAGCCATCCTTCTTGTCAACAAAAAAGAATCCTGCTCCCAATGGTGATGAAGACGGCCGAATATGCCCCTTCTCCAAAGACTCCTTGACATAACTCCGCATGGCGGCATGCTCTGGCACAGACAGATTGAAAAGTCGGCCCTTAGGGAACTTACAGCCAGGAATCAAGTCAATAGCACAATCACAGTCCCTATGTGGAGGAATGGAACTGGACTTGGGCTCATCAAATACATCCTGGAAATCTGACAAAAATTCAGGAACATCAGAAGAGGGGGGAGAGGAAATTGACATCAAAGGAACGTCACTATGTACCCCTTGACAACCCCAACTAGTCACAGACATAGATTTCTGTTATGGTTCTCAATGGCAAGAGAACATAGCCCCAGCAAACATAAGAACTAGCTCTTGGAAGGATGGAAACTAAACTGACCATGAACTAAACCTGCCGCACAACTAACAGTAGCCGGGTAGCGTAGCCTGCGTTTTATCCCTAGACGCCCAGCGCCGGCCGGAGGACTAACTAATCCTGGCAGAGGAAAATATAGTCCTGGCTCACCTCTAGAGAAATTTCCCCGAAAGGCAGACAGAGGCCCCCACAAATATTGGCGGTGATTTTAGATGAAATGACAAACGTAGTATGAAAATAGGTTTAGCAAAATTGAGGTCCGCTTACTAGATAGCAGGAAGACAGAAAGGGCACTTTCATGGTCAGCTGAAAACCCTATCAAAACACCATCCTGAAATTACTTTAAGACTCTAGTATTAACTCATAACATCAGAGTGGCAATTTCAGATCACAAGAGCTTTCCAGACACAGAAACAAAACTACAGCTGTGAACTGGAACAAAATGCAAAAACAAACAAGGACTAAAGTCCAACTTAGCTGGGAGTTGTCTAGCAGCAGGAACATGCACAGAAAGGCTTCTGATTACAATGTTGACCGGCATGGAAGTGACAGAGGAGCAAGGCTAAATAGCGACTCCCACATCCTGATGGAAACAGGTGAACAGAGAGGATGATGCACACCAGTTCAATTCCACCAGTGGCCACAGGGGGAGCCCAAAATCCAATTTCACAACAGTACCCCCCCCTCAAGGAGGGGTCACCGAACCCTCACCAGAACCACCAGGGCGATCAGGATGAGCCCTATGAAAGGCACGGACCAAATCGGAGGCATGAACATCAGAGGCAGTCACCCAAGAATTATCCTCCTGACCGTATCCCTTCCATTTGACCAGATACTGGAGTTTCCGTCTGGAAACACGGGAGTCCAAGATTTTTTCCACAACGTACTCCAACTCGCCCTCAACCAACACCGGAGCAGGAGGCTCAACGGAAGGCACAACCGGTACCTCATACCTGCGCAATAATGACCGATGAAAAACATTATGAATAGAAAAAGATGCAGGGAGGTCCAAACGGAAGGACACAGGGTTAAGAATCTCCAATATCTTGTACGGACCGATGAACCGAGGCTTAAACTTGGGAGAAGAAACCCTCATAGGGACAAAACGAGAAGACAACCACACCAAGTCCCCAACACAAAGCCGAGGACCAACCCGACGCCGGCGGTTGGTAAAAAGCTGTGTCTTCTCCTGGGACAACTTCAAATTGTCCACCACCTGCCCCCAAATCTGATGCAACCTCTCCACCACAGCATCCACTCCAGGACAATCCGAAGATTCCACCTGACCAGAAGAAAATCGAGGATGAAACCCCGAATTACAGAAAAAGGGAGACACCAAGGTGGCAGAGCTGGCCCGATTATTGAGGGCAAACTCCGCCAAAGGCAAAAAAGCAACCCAATCATCCTGATCTGCAGACACAAAACACCTCAAATATGTCTCCAAGGTCTGATTCGTCCGCTCGGTCTGGCCATTAGTCTGAGGATGGAAAGCAGACGAGAAAGACAAATCTATGCCCATCCTAGCACAGAATGCTCGCCAAAATCTAGACACGAATTGGGTACCTCTGTCAGAAACGATATTCTCCGGAATACCATGCAAACGGACCACATTTTGAAAAAACAGAGGAACCAACTCGGAAGAAGAAGGCAACTTAGGCAGGGGAACCAAATGGACCATCTTAGAGAAACGATCACACACCACCCAGATGACAGACATCTTCTGAGAAACAGGAAGATCCGAAATAAAATCCATCGAGATGTGCGTCCAGGGCCTCTTCGGAATAGGCAAGGGCAACAACAATCCACTAGCCCGAGAACAACAAGGCTTGGCCCGAGCGCAAACGTCACAAGACTGCATGAAGCCTCGCACATCTCGAGACAGGGACGGCCACCAGAAGGACCTTGCCACCAAATCCCTGGTACCAAAGATTCCAGGATGACCTGCCAACGCAGAAGAATGAACCTCAGAAATGACTTTACTGGTCCAATCATCAGGAACAAACAGTCTACCAGGTGGGCAACGATCAGGTCTATCCGCCTGAAACTCCTGCAAGGCCCGCCGCAGGTCTGGAGAAACGGCAGACAATATCACTCCATCCTTAAGGATACCTGTAGGTTCAGAATTACCAGGGGAGTCAGGCTCAAAACTCCTAGAAAGGGCATCCGCCTTAACATTCTTAGAACCCGGCAGGTAGGACACCACAAAATTAAACCGAGAGAAAAACAACGACCAGCGCGCCTGTCTAGGATTCAGGCGTCTGGCGGACTCAAGATAAATTAGATTTTTGTGGTCAGTCAATACCACCACCTGATGTCTAGCCCCCTCAAGCCAATGACGCCACTCCTCAAAAGCCCACTTCATGGCCAAAAGCTCCCGATTCCCAACATCATAATTCCGCTCGGCGGGCGAAAATTTACGCGAGAAAAAAGCACAAGGTCTCATCACGGAGCAATCGGAACTTCTCTGCGACAAAACCGCCCCAGCTCCGATTTCAGAAGCGTCGACCTCAACCTGAAAAGGAAGAGCAACATCAGGCTGACGCAACACAGGGGCGGAAGAAAAGCGGCGCTTAAGCTCCCGAAAGGCCTCCACAGCAGCAGGGGACCAATCAGCAACATCAGCACCCTTCTTAGTCAAATCAGTCAATGGCTTAACAACATCAGAAAAACCAGCAATAAACCGACGATTTAAGTTAGCAAAGCCCAAAAATTTCTGAAGACTCTTAAGAGAAGAGGGTTGCGTCCAATCACAAATAGCCTGAACCTTGACAGGATCCATCTCGATGGAAGAGGGGGAAAAAATATATCCCAAAAAGGAAATCTTTTGAACCCCAAAAACACACTTAGAACCCTTCACACACAAGGAATTAGACCGCAAAACCTGAAAAACCCTCCTGACCTGCTGGACATGAGAGTCCCAGTCATCCGAAAAAATCAAAATATCATCCAGATACACAATCATAAATTTATCCAAATAATCACGGAAAATGTCATGCATAAAGGACTGAAAGACTGAAGGGGCATTTGAAAGACCAAAAGGCATCACCAAATACTCAAAGTGGCCCTCGGGCGTATTAAATGCGGTTTTCCACTCATCCCCCTGCTTAATTCGCACCAAATTATACGCCCCACGGAGATCTATCTTAGAGAACCACTTGGCCCCCTTTATGCGAGCAAACAAATCAGTCAGCAGTGGCAACGGATATTGATATTTAACCGTGATTTTATTCAAAAGCCGATAATCAATGCACGGCCTCAAAGAGCCATCTTTCTTAGCCACAAAGAAAAAACCGGCTCCTAAGGGAGATGACGAAGGACGAATATGTCCCTTTTCCAAGGACTCCTTTATATATTCTCGCATAGCAGCATGCTCAGGCACAGACAGATTAAATAAACGACCCTTAGGGTATTTACTACCCGGAATCAAATCTATGGCACAATCGCACTCCCGGTGCGGAGGTAATGAACCAAGCTTAGGTTCTTCAAAAACGTCACGATATTCAGTCAAGAATTCAGGAATCTCAGAGGGAATAGATGATGAAATGGAAACCACAGGTACGTCCCCATGCGTCCCCTTACATCCCCAGCTTAACACAGACATAGCTTTCCAGTCAAGGACTGGGTTATGAGATTGCAGCCATGGCAATCCAAGCACCAACACATCATGTAGGTTATACAGCACAAGAAAGCGAATAATCTCTTGGTGATCCGGATTAATCCGCATAGTTACTTGTGTCCAGTATTGTGGTTTATTGCTAGCCAATGGGGTGGAGTCAATCCCCTTCAGGGGTATAGGAGTTTCAAGAGGCTCCAAATCATACCCACAGCGTTTGGCAAAGGACCAATCCATAAGACTCAAAGCGGCGCCAGAGTCGACATAGGCGTCCGCGGTAATAGATGATAAAGAACAAATCAGGGTCACAGAAAGAATAAACTTAGACTGTAAAGTGCCAATTGAAACAGACTTATCAAGCTTCTTAGTACGCTTAGAGCATGCTGATATAACATGAGTTGAATCACCGCAATAGAAGCACAACCCATTTTTTCGTCTAAAATTCTGCCGTTCACTTCTGGACAGAATTCTATCACATTGCATATTCTCTGGCGTCTTCTCAGTAGATACCGCCAAATGGTGCACAGGTTTGCGCTCCCGCAGACGCCTATCGATCTGGATAGCCATTGTCATGGACTCATTCAGACCCGCAGGCACAGGGAACCCCACCATAACATCCTTAATGGCATCAGAGAGACCCTCTCTGAAATTCGCCGCCAGGGCGCATTCATTCCACTGAGCAAGCACAGCCCATTTACGGAATTTCTGGCAGTATACTTCAGCTTCGTCTTGACCCTGAGATAGGGACATCAAGGCCTTTTCCGCCTGAAGTTCTAACTGAGGTTCCTCATAAAGCAACCCCAAGGCCAGAAAAAACGCATCCACATCGAGCAACGCAGGATCCCCTGGAGCCAATGCAAAAGCCCAATCCTGAGGGTCGCCCCGGAGCAAGGAAATCACAATCCTGACCTGCTGAGCAGGATCTCCAGCAGAGCGAGATCTCAGGGACAAAAACAACTTGCAATTATTTTTGAAATTTTGAAAGCAAGATCTAT
Organism: Ranitomeya variabilis; assembly: GCF_051348905.1. NCBI lineage: Eukaryota > Metazoa > Chordata > Amphibia > Anura > Dendrobatidae > Ranitomeya > Ranitomeya variabilis. The sequence goes on along the minus strand of NC_135235.1, from coordinate 52,597,370 downwards.
TCCCCGAGAAAAATTCAGGCAAAGGAATTCTAGGTTCAGATATAGGAACATGAACAACAAAATCTTGTAAATTTTGAACTTTCGTGGTGAGATTATTCAAACCTGCAGCTAAACTCTGAATATCCATTTTAAACAGGTGAACACAGAGCCATTCCAGGATCAGAAGGAGATAGAGAGAGAAAGGCTGCAATATAGGCAGACTTGCAAGAGATTCAATTACAAGCACACTCAGAACTGAGGAAAAAAAAAAAAAAAAAAAAAAAAAAATCTTCAGCAGACTTCTCTTTTCTCTCCTTTCTCTGTTAATTAATTTAACCCTTTTTAGGCCGGTCAAACTGTTATGGTTCTCAATGGCAAGAGAACATAGCCCCAGCAAACATAAGAACTAGCTCTTGGAAGGAGGAAACTAAACTGACCATGAACTAAACCTGCCGCACAACTAACAGTAGCCGGGTAGCGTAGCCTGCGTTTTATCCCTAGACGCCCAGCGCCGGCCGGAGGACTAACTAATCCTGGCAGAGGAAAATATAGTCCTGGCTCACCTCTAGAGAAATTTTCCCGAAAGGCAGACAGAGGCCCCCACAAATATTGGCGGTGATTTTAGATGAAATGACAAACGTAGTATGAAAATAGGTTTAGCAAAATTGAGGTCCGCTTACTAGATAGCAGGAAGACAGAAAGGGCACTTTCATGGTCAGCTGAAAACCCTATCAAAACACCATCCTGAAATTACTTTAAGACTCTAGTATTAACTCATAACATCAGAGTGGCAATTTCAGATCACAAGAGCTTTCCAGACACAGAAACAAAACTACAGCTGTGAACTGGAACAAAATGCAAAAACAAACAAGGACTAAAGTCCAACTTAGCTGGGAGTTGTCTAGCAGCAGGAACATGCACAGAAAGGCTTCTGATTACAATGTTGACCGGCATGGAAGTGACAGAGGAGCAAGGCTAAATAGCGACTCCCACATCCTGATGGAAACAGGTGAACAGAGAGGATGATGCACACCAGTTCAATTCCACCAGTGGCCACAGGGGGAGCCCAAAATCCAATTTCACAACAGATTTCCAATCCAGCACTGGATTGTGTACTTGTAACCATGGAAAACCCAGTACAACAACATCATGCAAATTATGCAACACCAGAAAACAGCAATCTTCCTGATGTGCTGGAGCCATGCACATAGTCAGCTGAGTCCAATACTGAGGTTTATTCTTGGCCAATAATGTAGCATCAATACCCCTCAAAGGAATAGGGCTCTGCAAAGGCTGCAAAGAAAACCACAGCGCCTGGCGAATTCTAAGTCCATTAAGTTCAGGGCAGCGCCTGAATCCATAAATGCCATGACAGAAAAGGATGACAATGAGCAAATCAGGGTCACAGACAGGAGAAATCTAGGCTGTACAGTACTGATGGTAACAGATCTAGCGACCCTCTTAATATGCTTAGGGCAATCAGAAATAGCATGAGCAGAATCACCACAGTAAAAACACAGCCCATTGTGACGTCTGTATCCCTGCTGTTCTGCTCTAGTCAAAATCCTATCACATTGCATAGGCTCAGGACTCTGTTCAGAGGACACTGCCATATGGTGCACCACTTTGCGCTCGCGCAGGCGCCGATCAATCTGAATGGCTAGAGACATAGATTCGCTCAAACCAACAGGCGTGGGGAACCCCACCATAACATCTTTAAGGGCTTCAAAAAGACCCTTTCTGAAAATTGCTGCCAGAGCATCCTCATTCCATTTAGTGAGCACAGACCATTTTCTAAATTTCTGGCAGTATAATTCTGCCGCTTCCTGTCCCTGACACAGGGCCAACAAGGTTTTTTCTGCATGATCCACAGAGTTAGGTTCGTCATACAATAATTCGAGCGATTGAAAAAATGCATCTACATTAAGCAATGCCGGATCCCCTGACTCAAGGGAGAATGCCCAGTCCTGAGGGTCACCACGCAGCAGAGAAATGTGTTATGATCCTAATGGCAGAGGATCTCAGGAGTACCAGCTAAGTCTGCAAACACAAAAAACCAGCTCATAGGGAAGTGGTAACTAGGCTGACCGTATACCTGATCCTAGCACAAACAACTAGCAGCAGCCGGGGAACGTACCTACGTTGGTTCTAGACGTCTCGCGCCAGCCGGAGAACTAACTAACCCTTTCAGAGAAAATAAGACCTCTCTTGCCTCAAGAGAAAAGACCCCAAAGTTAAATACAAGCCCCCGACAAATAATAACGGTGAGGTAAGAAGAAATGACAAACGTAAGAATGAACTAGATTTAGCAAAGAGAGGCCCACTGACTAATAGCAGAAAATAGAAAGATGACTTATACGGTCAGCAAAAAACCCTACAAAATATCCACGCTGAATATCCAAGAACCCCCGCACCGACTAACGGTGTGGGGGGAGAATAACAGCCCCCCTAAAGCTTCCAGCAAAATAAGCAATCACATTTTAAACAAAGCTGGAACAAAATAAGGAAATTCAAATGCACAAAAATAAGAAAGCAGGACTTAGCTTATCTTGCAAAATCAGGAGACCAGGAGACAGGAGAAAACAGACATGGTCTGATAACAACGAATCCAGGCACAATACAGAGAATCCAGGAAGTTTATATAGGCACACCCAGGCCAAACGGACCAGGTGAGTGCCAGCCTGGGGAATGACACTCCAGGTGCCATACCGCTAATGACCACAAGAGGGAGCCAAGAACTATAGTTCACAACAGAAATGACTATTTTAACTTGCTGAATGGGGTCACCAGAGGAACGGGGTTTCAGAGCAAAAAACAATTTGCAGTTATTTTTAAAGTTCAAAAACTTGGATCTATCCCCATAAAACAAATCTGGAGTAGGAATTCTAGGCTCTAAAGCCGGAGTCTGAACAACATAATTTTGAATACTCTGTACTCTTGCAGCAAGCTGATCCACATGAGAAAACAAACCCTGAACATCCATGCCCACGCCAAAATCCTGAACCACCCAGAGATTAAGAGGAAGAAAAAAGACAAAACAGACTAAAGAAAAAAAAATGGCTCAGAACTTTTTTTTTTTTTCCTTCTTTTGAGATGCATTTAACTCATTTTGGTCCAGTTGTACTGTTATGGTCTGGTGATTTAGGAGCGACATGCGACGAGCTCTGAGCAGGTGGTAACTATACTGACCGCAGTTCCTGATCTTAACACAACACTAGAAGTAGCCGTGGGATGTTCCTGTCACTCCCTAGACACCTCGTCACAGCCTGAGAGCTAACTACCCCTAAAGGTAGAAACAGGAAAGCTATCTTGCCTCAGAGAAATTCCCCAAAGGATAGACAGCCCCCCACAAATAATGACTGTGAGTGAAGAAGGAAATGACATACGTAGAATGAAACAAGATGTAGCAAAGGAGGCCACTTCTAGCTAGATAGATAGTACAGGAAAGAACACTGTGCGGTCAGTAATAAAAACTAGAAAAAGTCCACAGCAGAGAATGCAAAAATCTCCACACCTGACTAAAGGTGTGGAGGGCAAAATCTGCTGCCCAGAGCTTCCAGCTTAGCTGAATAGATCCATACTGATAAGCTGGACTAAAGAGAAAAACATAGAATGTGCTGAACAATAAGTCCACAACCAGTGGACTGCAAAAGGACAAGCAAGGACTTATCTTTGCTGAACTGGTCAGAGTGTCAGGGAAATCCAAAAGAGCTGTGACTCCAAGCAGGAACAATTGACAACTGGCATCGACTGAGGGATAAGGCCAGACTAAAATAGCCGAGCCAGAAAGACGATCAGTGGAAGCAGCTGCTGATGCTAAATCCAAGAAGCAGCCATTCCACTCAAAACCACCGGAGGGAGCCCAAGAGCAGAACTCACAAAAGTGCCACTTACAACCACCGGAGGAAGCCCAAGAGCGGAATTCACAACAGGTATCTATATATATAATTGTCTAAGGGTTTTTCCGTCTGTCTGTCTGTCTGTCTGTCTTTCTGTCTGTCTGTCTGTCTGTCCTGGAAATCCCGCGTCTCTGATTGGTCGAGGCCGCCAGGCCTCGACCAATCAGAGACGGGCACAGCATGGCGACGATGATGTCATAAAGGTTGCCTCGACCAATCAGTGACGGGCACAGTCTGCCGTGAATTCGCCTCGACCAATCAGCGACGGGCACAGTATCGACGTAGATGTCATAATGGTTGCCATGGCGACGATGATGTCATAAAGGTTGCCTCGACCAATCAGCGACGGGCACAGTCTGCCGTGAATTCTGGAATCATCATTGTCCATATACTACGGGGACATGCATATTCTAGAATACCCGATGCATTAGAATCGGGCCACAGTCTAGTAGTCAGATATTCATCTAGATTTACATATGTTTCGTATGGGATCCATGTCATATCTGTGAGTGTTTTTGTATTACTGCCTGTATATCAGCTGGGCCCGCCAGGACCTGCCTGCTTGTATACGAGCTATGTCTGCTAGTACCTGCCTATTTGTATATCAGCCATGCCCGCCAGCACCTGCCTGTCTGTATACTAGCCATCTCTGCCACTACCTGTCTGCCTGTGAATCACCCGTGCCAGTCAGTATACCTGCTGTGCCTGCCAGAAAATACATGTCTTTATACCAGCTGTGTCTGCCAGTACCTGCCTCCCAGTGAATCAGCCATGCCAGTCAGTACACCTGCTGCACCTGCCATGTCTGTCCCTTTGGATGTCAGTTGACATGCATCTGAGGTCTGTCCTGCAGTAGCACCTGGTGTCCATACAGAGCCAAGTCTCAGCTCACCATCAGGAGATCTAGTGAAGTCGGGTGTTTGCTTAGCCACGTCCCTCCAGGTCCTCCTCGGTCCACGGCACAGTGGATCCACTATCCAGGCTCAAGCGTAACACCATGGCACTGTAGCTAATCTCCCTGGACCTGGACAGCAGAAAAAATTGATGAAAGGTTGCAACTCAGGATAGACTGAATGGTAGATAAGCAGACCCAATCAAGCTCCAAATAAATTCAAACTGTCCTGCAGGCTCAGGTTGCATCGGTGTCAGTGCATATTATACATCAGAATTTGAATGACATGGAATGCTATGGCAGGAGACAAAAGGAGGACTCTATTGCTGACACAGAGACATAAAAAAACTAGACTGCAATTTGCCAAAATGTACATGTGTAAGCCAAAATCTATCTGAGACAGTGTCTTGTGGACAGATGAGACCAAGATAGAGCTTTTTTGTAAAGCACATCATTCTACTGTTCACCAAAAACAGAATGAGGCTTACAAAGAATAGAACACAGTACCTACAGTCAAATGTAGTGGAGGTTCAAAGATGTTTGGGGGTTGTTTTGCTGTCTCTAGCACTGGGTGCCTTGACTGTATATAAGGGATAATGAAATATGAAGATTACCAAATAATTTTAGGTCGCATTGCAGTGTCCAGTGTCAGAAAACTGAGTTAGCTTCCTAGGTTTTGGGTTTTTCAGCAAGACAATGATTCGAAATATCCTTCAAGGAGAACCCAGAAATGGATGCAAACAAAGCACTGGATAGTTCTGAAGTGGCCAGTAATGAGTCCGAATCTAAATCCCATTGAACACCCGTGGACAGATCTTAAAATTGCTGTTGGGAGAAGGCGCCTTCAAATATGAGAGACCTGGAGCAATTTAAAAAAGAAAAGTGGTCCAAAATTCCAGTTGAGAGGTGTAAGAAGCTTGTTGACTGTTATAGAAAGTGATTGATTGCAGTTATTTATTCCAAAGGGTGTGCAATAGTGATGAGCGAATATACTCGTTACTCGAGATTTCCCGAGCACGCTCGGGTGTCCTCCGAGTAATTTTTAGTGCTCGGAGATTTATTTTTTTCACCGCAGCTGGATGATTTACAGCTACTAGCCTGCTTGATTACATGTGGGTATTCCCTAGCAACCAGGCAACCCCCACATGTACTTAGCCTGGCTAATAGCTGTAAATCATTCAGGCGAGGCGATGAAAACTAAATCTCCGAGCACTAAAAAATACTCGGAAGACCCCGAGCGTGCTCGGGAAATCTCGAGTAGTGAGTATATTCGCTCATCACTAGTGTGCAACCAAATATTAAGATGAGGGTGAATTTTGTCAGATCCATTTTTGGGGTAAATTTTGTCCAATTTTCCCATTTCTTCTTAGTCTTTTTGTGTTGTTCCAATATACACAAAGGAAATAAACATACCGTATTTTCCGGCGTATAAGATGACTTTTTAACCCCTGAAAATCATCTAAAAAATCGGGGGTCGTCTTATATGCCGGGTTCGGCATGTGCAGGGAGCGGTCCTGGATGGTTCCCAGGGTCTGGAGGAGAGATGTGACCGCGACGTCATCTCAGGTCCTTCGCTCAATGCATCCTTAGGAACTGAGGGCGCCGCTTGCACCGCTGAGAGCCGGGGGCCGTCGGAGGGTAAGTATATCCATATTTTTTATTTTTATTCTTTTTTTTTTTTTACATGAATATGGATCCCAGGGCCTGAAGGAGAGTCTCCTCTCCTCCAGACCCTGGGAACCATCCGGACCGCACACGCCGTATTAGATGACTGGGCGTATAAGATGACCCCCGTCTTATACAGCGAGTATATCCCAAACTCCATATTTTATATGAAAAAGTTGAGGGTCGTCTTATACACCCGAAAATACGGTATGTATAACAAAACATGTGTAATTGCAATAATTTTCTGGGAGAAATACTTCATTTTCTGGATCAAGGGAGCTCACACTCTCTCCCATCACTGTATATTGATATACCTTTTTGTAACTGTATAGAAAGTGTTTTCAATTATGCATTCAGAAAAGAGTGCATATGCAGCACCCCAGAGTCCTGGTTGTTGCAGTACTGATGCTCCGCCGCTAAGGGGAGTGATGGTACGTCTGATGGCACTGAAGGAGTTCACCTGACCAGGTATCACAGACACCAATACACTTCATAGTCTGGCCTCCAGGGGGAGCTAAGGGTGCTATGTATTAGGCCACTCCTCACAATCTGGTAAAACTGGGGGTTAGATAGAAAGTTAGTTAGAAGCTGACTGGGTTGGAACCAGGCAACATCCTGTGGCAGAGGGTGTTGCAGGGGAAGATTCAGGGGGGTCCCTGCACTACATCGCGGCGGTATCTCAAGAAAGGACAAGAAGCGAGGTTTATTGTGGAGAGTGAGAAACGAGATCAAAGCAGAAAGGAGATAACACCAATAGGAGTCGTGCTGTAAGATCGAGGCAACATCCTATTGAGGCGCGTAGCCGGTGGCCAGAACGCCGAGGAAGTATTAGACTTCACACAATACTTCAAACAGAGGCAGGACAGTTAATTTTAGGTTGGCTGTCTCACCAAAATCACCTAAGAAGACATAGGGGGCAACTGTGGGAGAGGGGCGACGCTAGGGTCCCGGAAGAACTCCAGGCCTTCCCGTCATACGGGTGTGTCCTATCCATATCATCTGGGGGACGGAGAAGAACATCAGAACAGACATAAGTTGTGGGAAATAACATCAGAAGCAGACACAACAGTTGTGAGGACTATCCCGTGGTGCTCAGCAGGGAAGTACTACAACACACAGGCGCTAGAAGGTAGGCACAGATTTCCACCTGCAAAGGGAACTCTGGAGGTGCCATCGGACCGGCCGGTCTCATACAGCCCTGTTAACCGTACTCTGGATTGAGGACCTTGAAGCCTTCAGTAAAGAGGTAAAGAGACTGCAACCCTGTGTCCTCGTTATTCATCGTGACCTGCACCACCACTTACAACTTTCATTGGACGCCCCTTAGCAGGGTCACGGACCGGGTCTAGCCACCATGACAACCCCAGAACTGAGACAGAGAAGCCCGGTACCGAGTACCCCGCGGCCCTACGTCTGGTGGCGCTCCACATACTCCTTTTATTTTTAGATGCGCTCATATAGGAGAAACATGCCACTATTTGCCTATGCAGTGGTAAATGTCGGAGCTTTCAGTCAGAGGCAGAAGCCATGAAATCTTCCAGGTCTATAGCTCCAACTGAGGGCTCAAACGTGAGACGTTTTTTTTAAATAAACCAATATTCATAGCAGTAAATTATTCCGGTGTCCAGTCTGGTCTTCAATGGCAGGCAGATGGGGCTGGATTAACTTCACTGCCATCTGCCCACTATCCTTGGCATCTCTTATGCTTATCAGGCCCCACAATGTCAAGACGCTGATGGGCTAAGTAAGCATAAAAGGTGCTTGGCCAAAGACGGCGGATACAGAATTGAAGTCTGCCTGGCCCCAGCTGCCAGGAAGGACCAGACTGGACAACAGACCAAAGCTGTGCAAATCTTTTTACTCATCTTTATAAAGCAGCAAGAAAACCACTAATGGAGTTGTCCACTGCTGATGGCAATGGGTCATAGGACTTGTGGCCTGATCTCGTTATTATGTCTGATATTGTCCTCACATGATGAACCCTTTGTGGTCTAGAGAAAAAGTATAACTCTGTTTTCCTTGTCCACACCACCATCAATCTAAAAAACAAAACAACTGAAACCATAAATCAGTTGGACTATTAGTTTGCTTGAGTCCAGAAAGGCTGCAAGTAACAATTTGTCAACAGTGCGACAAGTCCAATTGGTTTCTATTGGTTTTTAGCTTAGATTCTCTCCAGTTCATCTCAAGACCAAGCCAAGATTTTTCCCATGGGGTAGAAGAAAAATCAAACTAGTCCATTCATGCGTTCATCCTCAAGTTTATAAATTAATACCGTGAAATGTTTTATAGTATGAAAAAGTGAAGGATAAAATAAGGCTCCATTCAGAAGAAAATGTTACACAATGTTTTAGGAGTTTTTCATCTGTAAAAAAAGTGCTCCCTGTGTTCACTATTGCAATATGGTTTCTGCATTGTAGCAGATCAATTGCTGTTATCTACCTGTCACATTTTTTCTCCACCCAAGGGAATGTGTAAGTTGACCCCTGCTCTTACTAGAATGGTGGTCCTGATCTCCAGTTCTTCCTCACTCCTCCTAAGAATTAATTAAATGGCATGGTTAGACATGTGTGGTGTCATTTCATTCACTGTCTATGTGACTGATGGAGATAGCTGAGCGCTGTGTTCCTTCAGTCCAATTGACAGTAAATCGAGCAGTGTCGCGGATGTTTGAGCATGCCCCTCTGTTCATTTCTAAAAATAAGGAAGAACGGGGGATCAGGATCACCATTTTTCTGACTGTGGAGGTTTCAGTAATCAATCATTTATTGATATAGCAAAAAAATATTGTTTTTTGGTATCTAAATCCAATTCAGACCAATAAACATACAATATAAAAGTCAACCGAAATTACCGATATGGGTTATTTCATCCGTGGATTGTTTGGAAGTCATACGTGATGGTCGATGGCAGACTATTTTTATGTACTAAGATTTGATCTGTCAGGATGGATTTTTTTCCAGCTGTTGTTGGGTAAAAATTAAAGTATATGGCGTGACTGTCCAAATTTGCCTCTTTGTGTTGGGTTTTTCATGTTTTCTTTTTTTACTGTCTTCGAGTTTAGTCTGCCTTGATGATGATCAGATAATGATGATGGACATCATGGTCCTTTGTGGCCAAATTTACTTAACAAGACAATTATGTATTAAGTATTTACTAGGTCATAGGAGATTTATATATTCCCAATCTACAATTGTCCTGCAAGGTTTTGATCCTTTTCTTTAATAAAATGTCCAAGTTTAGCAAAAGGGTCGCTTATCCATAGGTATTGAGGCTCAGCCACGAGCCATAAGTACTACAGTAGTTCCAGTCATAGACAAGAGTGTCTGCTGATCACGTTTTTTTCGGGGACTACCTTTTTAAGAGTCGTTTATGAGCTAATAATTGTTTAGCAGAACGATATTCACTTTACAGCTGCTTTGTAGCTGCGGAGATCTAGATTACAGTAATCCTCTTGTGAATTTCACCTTTCTTTGTAATAAGTTATTGTCACTAGATACAGTGGAGCAGCCCGGTTTCTATTATGGTGTAGTGAACAAAAGACATCTAAAGTCCTGAGCTATGTCTTTGATTCTGTTTTTCCGGTGTTTAAGGTTATATGATACTCCGCGCAGAGTAACACAATCATAAAGTATTTTATGTCTGCGGCTCAGAGTTGAGGTTGCATTGACTTAGACAATCGTATGCTCTAATATATTACACATCTATCATGATAAAAAAGAGAAAAGAATTTGGATGTAAATTAATTTTTTTATCGGACTTTGCACATTAAAATTAATAAAAGGCTCCTACAAAATGAGAAATATCAAGGTCTATTTGATACGATTTGGAAATATTTTTTACTTTAAAGGGAAAATGTCATCAGAAAATGACCTATAATTCAAATTATTATTTTTTTTTTACATTAAATGAAATTTTTCAAAATTGTTGATTTTTTTAAATATTACTATTTAGATGAAAAAAATATAATAGTTCACAATTTTACATCTATGTCTGATATTATGCTCACACTTCTTTTTCTGCACAGATCAATTTTTATCATTCTTGCTGTGTTATCATTATAGTCAGTACTATAGGGCCAGCAATCACAATAGGTGTTGTTCAAAGCTCACCTACTCTCCCTCTCTGTATATTGGCCTCTGCACAGGCCGCAGAGCATGCCCACAACAATCACCCCACAAAAAACAGTAAGACAACTCCTGACTATTACAATAATATGCACAAGTAAGTCAAACTGTTTGTTTTGGTTTAGACCCTGGTAAAAGGGGTTTTCCTCGGGATTACCCCTTTTGTATGCCCTCTACCAGACCGGCACCACTCCAAATGCCCCCTTGTGATCCTGTGACATTGTTTATGTTCCATGAGCACTGCAGCCTGCCAGCTCAGACAGACAGAACAGTGTGTTTTTTTCTTATTATATATTGAACACAGGGATTTTCAAAGAGAGTTGTCCATTCTTAACAGAATAAGAAGTGAAATATAATGTGAAATATTGGTAGTAAGAGCAGATAGTTCGGAAGCCATCTATAAAGGGTAACTAATAGTGATGAGCGAGTGTACTCGTTGCTCGAGTTTTCCGAGCATGCTCGGGTGTTCTCCGACTATTTTGGGCGTGCTCGGAGATTATGTTTGTGTCCCCGCAGCTGCATGATTTGCAGCTGCTAGACAGCCTGAATACATGTGGGGATTCACTAACAAACAGGCAATCCCTGCATGTGTACAGGTTGTCTAGCAGCCGCAAATCATGCAGCTGCGGGGACACAAATGGAGCGCCCCCACTGCCGCAGGGCCGAGGGGTACCCGGTGCCGGGCCTCGGAGTCTCTGTTCTGGGGGTATGTGGTCACGGTGGCTAGGCCCGGTCCGTGGCCCTGCCAGTCAGTGGGAGACGTCCGGTGACAGAGTGGTGAATGATGATGTAGTTGTGAAGTGCCGGTCGCAGTAAATAACGAGGACACCAGGTTGCAGTCTCTTTACCTCTTTACTGAAGATCTCTAGGTCCTCAGTCCGGAATCCGGATAACCAGGCTGCGCAAGTCCGGCCGGTCCAATGGCACCTCCAGAGTTCTCTTTGCAGGTGGAAATCTGTGCCTTCCTGCTAGCGCTATGTGTTGTGGTCCTTCCCTGCTGTGCTTACGGAAAGTCCCCACAACTGTTGTGTCTGTTTCTTAAGTTCCCTCACAACTCGATTAGATGATGTTCTGCTAATCTTCCGTCCCTCCCTGATGTTACAGTTAGGACGGCACCCGTATGACGGGTAGGCTCGGAGCTCTTCCGGGACCCTAGAGTCGCCCCTCTCCACAGGTTGCCCCCTATGTCTTCGTAGGTGATTTAGGTGAGACAGCCCGCCTATGACTGACTGTCCTGCCGTTGATTTGAAGTATTGCTTGAAGCTAGATTTATAAATACTTCCTCGGCGTTCCGGCCGCCGGTTGTGCGCCTCAGTGGGATGTTGCCTCGGTCTTACAGCACGACTCCCACTGGTATACTCCTTCTTGCTTCGATCTCGTTTCTCACTCAGCACAATCCATCTTGCTTCTAATCCTTCCTTGGGCACCGCCGCTATGCTGAGCAGGCACGGTCCCGTGTCGTTCTCTCAAGTTGCCAGGCCTCTGTCAGGATCCCACCCCCGACAGGGGCCCTACCGAATCTTCCCCCACAACACTCTCTGCCACAAGGTGTTTCCTGGTTCCAACCCAGTCAGCTTTCTGATCTAACTTCCTGCCTGACCCCCAGTTTTACCAGTATGTGAGGAGTGGCCTAATGAATAGAACCCTTAGCTCCCCCTGGAGGCCCGACTGTGAAATGTATTGGTGTCTGTGATACCTGGTCAGATGAACTCCTTCAGTGCCATCAGACATACCATAGCTCCCCTTAGTGGCGGAGCCACAGTACTGCAACGACCAGGACTCTGGGGCGCTGCACTCCCCCCCCGGTTAAATCCAGTACTCCTGGACTGGGAAGAAAACAACAATACAGGTTAGCAAAAAGACATACAATTTTGAAAATGCAATAACATTAAGCAAGTTTTGAACAAGGCTTCCCTTTATGGGAGGTAAGGACACTTGAACGTTACAAACATAGTTAAACATTATAAATTACAGGCTATAAATAACTCCTGTTACCCAACCGGGTATTCTACTTAGTGCAAACCTTCGAATAATAAGTTAACATTGCCTTTGAGGACGTATACTCCCTATCCACTAAAGACTTATTTTTAAAACATTATGAAACTGACTTCTTCTTTAAGGGCGTACAGGCTAAACCCACTAAAGAATTATTCTGAACGTTATAATAATAATTAACTTTTTCTCTTTTATTCTCCTACTTTAAGTCTGCAGGACCGCCTGTCCTAACTGCTCCAGGCCTACTGCCTCTCCTTTCTATACAGGACCGCCCCTTTCAGCCTGGGCCTACTGCCTTTTCAACTACTATACACAGTATAGAACTGTTATGACCCCAGTGGACAGGGTCTCAGAGGAACGTGTAAGTCTGCGAGATTCAAAAATCCAGCTCATAGGGCTGTGGTAACTGGGTTGACCAAATAGCTACTCCTAACGCCAACACTAGAAGTAGCCGGGGATCATGCCTACGGATCGCTAGATGACTCGCGCCAGCCGGAGAATCTAACTACCCCTAGGAGAAGAAAACAAAGACCTCTCTTGCCTCCAGAGAAAGGGACCCCAAAGCAAGATACAAGCCCCCCACAAATAATAACAGTGAGGTAAGAGGAAATGACAAACACAGAAATGAACCAGGTTCAGCAAAGAGAGGCCAGCTTACTAATAGCAGAATATAGCAAGATAACTTATCTGGTCAACAAAAACCCTATAAAAATCCACGCTGGAGATTCAAGAACCCCCGAACCGTCTAACGGTCCGGGGGGAGAACACCAGCCCCCTAGAGCTTCCAGCAAAGGTCAGGATACAGATTGGAACAAGCTGGACAAAAATACCAAACAAAACAAAAGCAAAAAGCAAGGAAGAAGACTTAGCTTGAAATACAGGAACCAGGATCATAGGACAAGAGCACAACAGATTAGCTCTGATTTCAACGATGCCAGGCATTGAACTGAAGGTCCAGGGAGCTTATATAGCAACGCCCCTGAACTAACGGCCCAGGTGAGGATATAGGAAAAGACAGAAGCTCCAGAGTCAAATCACTAATGACCACTAGAGGGAGCAAAAAGCAAAATCACAACAGTACCCCCCCTTAGTGAGGGGTCACCGAACCCTCACGACGACCACCAGGGCGATCAGGACGAGCGGCGTGAAAGGCACGAACTAAATCGGCCGCATGAACATCAGAGGCGACCACCCAGGAATTATCTTCCTGACCATAGCCCTTCCACTTGACCAGGTACTGAAGCCTCCGCCTGGAGAGACGAGAATCCAAGATCTTCTCCACCACGTACTCCAACTCGCCCTCAACCAACACCGGAGCAGGAGGCTCAGCAGAAGGAACCACAGGCACAACGTACCGCCGCAACAAGGACCTATGAAACACGTTGTGGATAGCAAACGACACAGGAAGATCCAGGCGAAAGGATACAGGATTAAGGATTTCCAATATCTTGTAAGGACCAATAAAACGAGGTTTAAATTTGAGAGAGGAAACCTTCATAGGAACAAAGCGGGAAGAAAGCCACACCAAATCCCCAACACGTAGTCGGGGACCCACACTGCGGCGGCGGTTGGCAAAGCGCTGAGCCCTCTCCTGTGACAACTTCAAGTTGTCCACCACAAGATTCCAGATCCGCTGCAACCTATCCACCACAGAATCCACCCCAGGACAGTCAGAAGGTTCCACATGACCCGAAGAAAAACGAGGGTGGAAACCAGAGTTGCAGAAAAACGGCGAAACCAAGGTGGCGGAACTAGCCCGATTATTAAGGGCAAACTCAGCCAACGGCAAGAAGGTCACCCAATCGTCCTGATCAGCAGAGACAAAACACCTCAAATAAGCCTCCAAAGTCTGATTAGTTCGCTCCGTCTGTCCATTAGTCTGAGGATGGAAAGCAGACGAAAATGACAAGTCAATGCCCATCCTACTACAAAAGGATCGCCAGAATCTGGAAACGAACTGGGATCCTCTGTCTGACACAATATTCTCAGGGATGCCGTGCAAACGAAACACGTTCTGGAAAAACACAGGAACCAGATCGGAAGAGGAAGGCAGCTTAGGCAAAGGAACCAAATGGACCATCTTGGAGAAGCGATCACATATCACCCAGATAACAGACATGCCTTGAGACACCGGAAGATCAGAAATGAAATCCATGGAGATATGTGTCCAAGGTCTCTTAGGGACAGGCAAGGGCAAGAGCAACCCGCTGGCACGAGAACAGCAAGGCTTAGATCGAGCACAAGTCCCACAGGACTGTACAAATGACCGCACATCCCTAGACAAGGAAGGCCACCAAAAGGATCTGGCCACCAGATCTCTGGTGCCAAAAATTCCTGGGTGACCTGCCAACACCGAGGAATGAACCTCGGAAATGACTCTGCTGGTCCACTTATCAGGCACAAACAGTCTGTCAGGTGGACAAGAATCAGGCCTATCAGCCTGAAATCTCTGCAACACACGTCGCAGATCTGGAGAAATAGCTGACAAGATAATACCATCCTTAAGAATACCAACAGGTTCAGCGACTCCAGGAGCATCAGGCACAAAGCTCCTGGAAAGAGCATCGGCCTTCACATTTTTTGAACCTGGTAAATACGAGACAACAAAGTCAAAACGGGAGAAAAACAATGACCAGCGGGCCTGTCTAGGATTCAGGCGTTTAGCAGACTCGAGATACATCAGATTTTTGTAATCAGTCAAGACCACCACACGATGCTTAGCACCCTCGAGCCAATGACGCCACTCCTCAAATGCCCATTTCATGGCCAACAACTCCCGATTGCCCACATCATAATTTCGCTCCGCAGGCGAAAACTTCCTAGAGAAAAAGGCGCAAGGTCTCATAACAGAGCAACCAGGGCCTCTCTGCGACAAAACGGCCCCTGCTCCAATCTCTGAAGCATCCACCTCAACCTGAAAGGGAAGCGAGACATCAGGCTGGCACAAAACAGGCGCCGAAGTAAACCGACGTTTCAACTCCTGGAAAGCCTCCACGGCAGCAGGAGCCCAATTAACCACATCGGAGCCCTTCTTGGTCATATCCGTCAAAGGTTTCACAATGCTAGAAAAGTTAGCGATAAAACGACGGTAGAAGTTAGCGAAACCCAAGAACTTCTGAAGACTCTTAACTGACGAGGGCTGAGTCCAATCAAGAATAGCTCGAACCTTGACTGGGTCCATCTCCACAGCAGAAGGGGAAAAAATGAACCCCAAAAAGGGAACCTTCTGTACACCAAAAAGACACTTTGAGCCCTTGACAAACAAAGAATTTTCACGCAAAATTTTAAAGACCATCCTGACCTGCTCCACATGCGAGTCCCAATTATCAGAAAAAACCAGAATATCATCCAGATAAACTATCAAAAATTTATCCAGATAGTTCCGGAAAATGTCATGCATAAAGGACTGAAAAACTGAAGGGGCATTAGAGAGCCCAAAAGGCACCACCAAGTACTCAAAATGACCTTCGGGCGTATTGAATGCGGTTTTCCATTCATCCCCTTGCTTAATGCGCACAAGGTTGTACGCACCACG
This sequence comes from Ranitomeya variabilis, assembly GCF_051348905.1. Lineage (NCBI taxonomy): Eukaryota > Metazoa > Chordata > Amphibia > Anura > Dendrobatidae > Ranitomeya > Ranitomeya variabilis. Next base: position 52,581,278 of record NC_135235.1, on the reverse strand, counting down.
AAGGTCTATCTTGGTAAACCACTTGGCACCTTTAATCCGGGCAAACAAGTCAGACAACAGCGGCAAAGGATACTGAAATTTGACAGTGATCTTATTTAAAAGCCGATAGTCAATACAAGGCCTCAAAGATCCGTCCTTTTTAGCCACAAAAAAGAATCCCGCACCAAGAGGGGAAGAAGACGGACGGATGTGTCCTTTCTCCAGAGACTCCTTGATATATGAACGCATAGCGGTATGTTCAGGTATCGACAGATTAAACAGTCTTCCCTTAGGAAATTTACTGCCTGGAATCAAATCTATTGCACAGTCACATTCCCTATGAGGAGGCAATGCACTGGACCTGGACTCGCTAAAGACATCCTGATAATCAGACAAATACTCCGGAACTTCCGAAGGCGTAGAAGAAGCAATAGACACAGGCAGGGAATCCTCATGAATACCACGACAGCCCCAACTAGACACTGACATAGCCTTCCAGTCAAGGACTGGATTATGGGTCTGTAACCATGGCAGCCCCAAAACAACCAAATCATGCATTTTATGTAGAACGAGAAAACGTATCACCTCGCGGTGTTCAGGAGTCATGCACATGGTAACCTGTGTCCAATACTGCGGTTTATTTTCTGCTAATGGCGTAGCATCAATACCCCTAAGAGGGATAGGATTTTCTAATGGTTCAAGAATAAAACCACAGCGCTTAGCAAATGAGAGATCCATAAGACTCAGGGCAGCACCTGAATCTACAAACGCCATGACAGGATAAGATGACAGTGAGCAAATCAAAGTTACAGACAGAATAAACTTAGGATGCAAATTACCAACGGTGACAGGACTAACAACCTTAGATATACGTTTAGAGCATGCTGAGATAACATGTGTAGAATCACCACAGTAGTAGCACAAGCCATTCCGGCGTCTATGAATTTTCCTCTCATTTCTAGTCAGGATTCTATCACATTGCATCAAATCAGGTGTCCGTTCAGACAACACCATGAGGGAATTTGCGGTTTTTCTATCACATTGCATCACATCAGGTGTCTGTTCAGACAACAACATGAGGGAATTTGCGGTTTTGCGCTCCCGCAACCGCCGGTCAATTTGAATAGCCAGGGACATGGTATCATTCAGACCTGTGGGAATGGGAAAACCCACCATAACATTCTTAATGGCCTCAGAAAGGCCATTTCTAAAATTAGCGGCCAGTGCACACTCGTTCCAATGTGTCAGCACGGACCATTTCCGAAATTTTTGGCAATACACCTCAGCCTCGTCCTGGCCCTGAGACATAGCCAGCAAGGCTTTCTCTGCCTGAATCTCAAGATTGGGTTCCTCATAAAGTAAACCGAGCGCCAGAAAAAACGCATCAATATCAGCCAATGCCGGATCTCCTGGCGCCAACGAAAAAGCCCAATCTTGAGGGTCACCCCGTAAGAATGAAATAACAATTTTTACTTGTTGAGCAGAGTCTCCAGACGAACAAGGTTTCAGGGACAAAAACAATTTACAATTATTCCTGAAATTCCTAAACTTAAATCGGTCTCCTGAAAACAGTTCAGGAATCGGAATCTTGGGTTCAGACCTAGGATTTCTGGTAACATAATCTTGTATACCCTGCACACGAGCGGCAAGCTGGTCCACACTTGTAATCAAGGTCTGGACATTCATGTCTGCAGCAAGCTTAAGCCACTCTGAGGTAAAGGGGAAAAGAAAAAAAAAAAAAAAAAAAATGAGAGAGGGAAAAAAAAACCTCAACATTTTCTTTCTTATAATCCCACTTCTGCAATGCATTAAACATTTAATACTGGCCTGGCATACTGTTATGACCCCAGTGGACAGGGTCTCAGAGGAACGTGTAAGTCTGCGAGATTCAAAAATCCAGCTCATAGGGCTGTGGTAACTGGGTTGACCAAATAGCTACTCCTAACGCCAACACTAGAAGTAGCCGGGGATCATGCCTACGGATCGCTAGATGACTCGCGCCAGCCGGAGAATCTAACTACCCCTAGGAGAAGAAAACAAAGACCTCTCTTGCCTCCAGAGAAAGGGACCCCAAAGCAAGATACAAGCCCCCCACAAATAATAACGGTGAGGTAAGAGGAAATGACAAACACAGAAATGAACCAGGTTCAGCAAAGAGAGGCCAGCTTACTAATAGCAGAATATAGCAAGATAACTTATCTGGTCAACAAAAACCCTATAAAAATCCACGCTGGAGATTCAAGAACCCCCGAACCGTCTAACGGTCCGGGGGGAGAACACCAGCCCCCTAGAGCTTCCAGCAAAGGTCAGGATACAGATTGGAACAAGCTGGACAAAAATACCAAACAAAACAAAAGCAAAAAGCAAGGAAGAAGACTTAGCTTGAAATACAGGAACCAGGATCATAGGACAAGAGCACAACAGATTAGCTCTGATTTCAACGATGCCAGGCATTGAACTGAAGGTCCAGGGAGCTTATATAGCAACGCCCCTGAACTAACGGCCCAGGTGAGGATATAGGAAAAGACAGAAGCTCCAGAGTCAAATCACTAATGACCACTAGAGGGAGCAAAAAGCAAAATCACAACAAGAACATAACATTACTTTCAGTTTGAAATCACTGAGCCATCCCTATATGGCTCCTAAGAGGACTCGCTAACTAACCCCGTACAGGTTCACTTTCTGTCCCCAGTCTTCTAACAACATTATCAACATTTCTTCACAATAAACTAATTTTCTACATATAACTTTTACATGTAAGCATTATCATCACTTTCTCTTTAAGACATTATTGCCACTTAACCATTTTAAGGCAACACTTGTTCATAAGTGCTACAGGTGAACTTCCCCTTTAGGAGAGGACTAAGTCTTTACGAGGTAGCACATCTTCTCAAGCTACGAGTCCGTACTCAGCAAAGGCTCCAGTGCGGTATCTTCGCAAAGAGTCCTTCTTTAAGTAAAACCAGTAGGGAGCACCTTTAAGAAGGTGCAAACTATTTACAAGCAGTTTGTATCATGCACTGTTCATGATTGCGGCAGTTCTTGATAACAAAGCAGAAAATAGAAAATAACCAAAAACAATAGGGACCCCGGGTCAACAAAGGGATCCCTTTAAGAGTTAACCCTAGACGGGTTTAGCAGCAAAAAGCAGGGAAACAGTTAACTATTTACAATCATTAAAGCATTCTTGCTTACTCAGTCTTCTTGTGCAGGGGATGGTCTCCTTCCAGGCCTCACCCGGCCAACGGGTCGCCTTGGTGTAGCAAGGGCCGGTCCTGGCTCCAGCAGTGACAGGATCCCACGTCGGGATGACCTCCTTGCTTGTGGGCGAGCGCGACCCAGAGGCACGCGGTGGACCCGGACCTCCTGATGTTCCTCGGGGGCTGGTTCTGGCACCTTCTCTGCAGAAGGCTCATCCTCCAGCGTTCCGGTAGCAGCCTGCAGGGCGACGCACCGCTGGACGCCTCGGGCCATCCAGTCTGTTCCACCCGTTTCCCTCCTCCACCGGGTGTAGGTCACGGCGTCGCCGGGCTCTAGGTCGGAGTCATACCTTCCTGCGCAGGGCTCGACTTCCTCACGGTCAACACGGACCTGCAGTGGCTCCCCGATCTCCTGGATAACTCACCTTCCGTGTCGGGAGTTAAAGGATACCACCACACCCCAGTGTGACGGCGGGGTTTCTTCCACGCTGGTCAGGTCAATCTGGGCTGCGGGCTGGGGTCTGTTCCGCCAGGCTGCCATTAGACACCGCAGGTGTTCTGCCTCCGGCAGGATCCTCAGGCCCTGTGCCTGCAGCTCACACTCTGCCGCGGTCTGGATGGAGAAAGCAGGGGACACCGGAGACAGGCGGACCTCCGTAGGTTGGCCCAGCCGAGCGATCACACGGGCGTCGGCTTCCAAGCGGTAGGCTATCTTCCGGGCCTCGGCTGCAGCCACACACTCCTCAGACGGCGGCCAGGGGGGTCGGCCCATCGTTGGCTCCGCAAGGGTCAGCTCCCGCAATGATGGTGTATCCGGGGCTGCATCGGGTCGCGCTGCCTCCTGCTGAGTCTGGTCATTCCCACGCGGTGCTCCCAGCGTCGCCATTTTCGCTTCCTCTCCAGTGTCTTCTTCCCGCGGTCTCTTTCATGGGCGGCCCCGTCCCCATGGTCTCCACCCTCCAAACAGGATCAGGAGGCGGACCTCGGCTGTTGACGGACACGTCCTCAGGACACAGAAATATTTAGACTGGGCGGCCATTGTCCTTCGCGCTCTTCAGATTGTCTACGCCCACTCCACGCCCCTCTTCTTCTCCTGCGCTTCTCCTCAGCGCTGCAATGGCGGCGGTTTTGGCGGTAATCCTTGTAGTAATGGCAATGCACAGTCTCTCAATAAAACACAGTCCAAGCACAACAAATCACAGTTCCAAGGCACACATGACCTGATTCCTCAGGCTTAAGTAGATCCTGTTCGTGACGCCAAAATGGAGCGCCCCCACTGCCGCAGGGCCGAGGGGTACCCGGTGCCGGGCCTCGGAGTCTCTGTTCTGGGGGTATGTGGTCACGGTGGCTAGGCCCGGTCCGTGGCCCTGCCAGTCGGTGGGAGACGTCCGGTGACAGAGTGGTGAATGATGATGTAGTTGTGAAGTGCCGGTCGCAGTAAATAACGAGGACACCAGGTTGCAGTCTCTTTACCTCTTTACTGAAGATCTCTAGGTCCTCAGTCCGGAATCCGGATAACCAGGCTGCGCAAGTCCGGCCGGTCCAATGGCACCTCCAGAGTTCTCTTTGCAGGTGGAAATCTGTGCCTTCCTGCTAGCGCTATGTGTTGTGGTCCTTCCCTGCTGTGCTTACGGAAAGTCCCCACAACTGTTGTGTCTGTTTCTTAAGTTCCCTCACAACTCGATTAGATGATGTTCTGCTAATCTTCCGTCCCTCCCTGATGTTACGGTTAGGACGGCACCCGTATGACGGGTAGGCTCGGAGCTCTTCCGGGACCCTAGAGTCGCCCCTCTCCACAGGTTGCCCCCTATGTCTTCGTAGGTGATTTAGGTGAGACAGCCCGCCTATGACTGACTGTCCTGCCGTTGGTTTTAAGTATTGCTTGAAGCTAGATTTATAAATACTTCCTCGGCGTTCCGGCCGCCGGTTGTGCGCCTCAGTGGGATGTTGCCTCGGTCTTACAGCACGACTCCCACTGGTATACTCCTTCTTGGTTTGATTGATCGTTTCTCACTCAGCACAATCCATCTCGCTTCTAATCCTTCCTTGGGCACCGCCGCTATGCTGAGCAGGCACGGTCCCGTGTCGTTCTCTCAAGTTGCCAGGCCTCTGTCAGGATCCCACCCCCGACAGGGGCCCTACCGAATCTTCCCCCACAACACCCTCTGCCACAAGGTGTTTCCTGGTTCCAACCCAGTCAGCTTTCTGATCTAACTTCCTGCCTGACCCCCAGTTTTACCAGTATGTGAGGAGTGGCCTAATGAATAGAACCCTTAGCTCCCCCTGGAGGCCCGACTGTGAAATGTATTGGTGTCTGTGATACCTGGTCAGATGAACTCCTTCAGTGCCATCAGACGTACCATAGCTCCCCTTAGTGGCGGAGCCACAGTACTGCAATGACTAGGACTCTGGGGCGCTGCACAAACATAGCACGCCCAAAATACTCGGAGAACACACGAGCATGCTCGGAAAACTCGAGTCATGAGCACACTCGCTCATCACTAGTAACTAAACGTTTGTGATATATTTGTAGACCCTATTATAACCGATATAAGCTGCACTATTGATTTAGAATCATCCAGCAACTGTAGGGTTTAAAATGGCTATACCAGACAGGGAGCAGTTAGCTCAGCCGCAGCAGATACTGGGGAAGTTGTTATTGTGTCCTGGACATCCAAAAGTAAGGTGTTTGTTAGAGAGTCAGACTGAAATCAGACAAGCTGTATAGACCAGTTCTTCCTGGGAAGCGATTGCTGTAATCATAGAAGCAGTCAGAACAGCCAGGAGCATGTTTATTACCTCAAGATAGAAGTGAGAGAGCTACAGCACTGGAATCATCCCCCTCTGCCCACCTCACTGCATGAGAAAGGTACAGTTCTGCTGACTTTAAGACACTGTGTGTGAAGAGACGTTATCTGTAAAGAGAAGTTATCTGTGAAGAAACTTTCATATATGTTGATGAAACATTGCATGAAGAGAAGTGATTCTGTGTGATGAAAAGAAGCTTGAATAAAACCCCGGTGATCAACTTCCGCTCAGAACTGTATCATAGCTGTGTGCCTGTAAACTGTTACCTCCCTTCTACTGTGAAGAATTATAATTAATGGGCACCCTGAGTAAGATTTATTTCTCCAGGATTCCAAAAACAATTCATCTTTCCTTTGTAACGCCCTCATATCCTGAGTAGCGTGCATGTAACATTATTCAATACCATTGATCTATTGGGAGGTTGGTCCTGAGACCCCCATGGAAGGCTCAAACTAAGAGACAAAGGTGCTTAGTTTATGATTCACACAATTAAAATGGTGCAAGGGTTCAACAGAAAATCTATAGGTCCTTACACTGTTGTGTGCATGCTGGGACAGAAACTGAGTGTTCCAGGCAGCATATGGCATTCTATGTGGGGTATCTTAGAAAGTTGTTGTGAAAATAATAATAGTTCATGATGCTCCTGTCATCATCCTGAGTTACAGTATGTACTAAAGTCTCCATCTTAAAGGGTTGTCCGGGGCAAACATACTGATAGGATATCTGTAATATAGACCATCAATATGAGATTATTTAGATCCGGCCACTGCTGGAGCAGATGTCAGCTAATCAATGAGGGTGCCGGGTGTCAGATACCCACCAATTTTCTATTGATTACCTATCCTACAGATTAATCATCAATATGTTAGTCCCAAACAAGCCCTCTAATGTTCAACTCTTCTGGTTGTCATTTCACACAGTTGTAAAACTGAATGTCAGACATATCCTGTCAACTGAGCTGGTAAAATGCAGTGTCAGAAATACTGCCCAAATTAAAGGGAACCTGTCACCCCGTTTTTTCGGTATGAGATAAAAATATTGTTAAATAGGGCCTGAGCTGTGCATTACAATAGTGTAGTTTGTGGACCCCGATTCCCCACCTATGCTGCCTAAATACGTTACCAAAGTAGTCGTTTTCGCCTGTCAATCAGGCTGGTCAGGTCAGATGGGCGTGGTGTCTTCCCCCACATCTTGCGTAGTTTTCTGTTGGTGGCGTAGTGGTGTGCGCATGTCCAAGGTCCCAAATCCTGCACAGGGGTGTGAAAATAGTAGCGATGTCCGTTATTCCATTGGTGGTCGGTGGGCGCGGCCATCTTGCTTTGGCCGCGCGTGCGCAGAAGCGGCGCTCTGCTGGCCGCGGCTTCAGGAAAATGGCCGCGGGCATCCGCGCGTGCGCAGATGGCTATCGCGGCGGCCATTTTCGTGAAGCAGAGTTCGCATCTCGGCTTCACGAAAATGGCCGCCGCGATAGCCATCTGCGCACGCGCGGATGCCCGCGGCCATTTTCCTGAAGCCGTGGCCAGCAGAGCGCCGCTTCTGCGCACGCGCGGCCAAAGCAAGATGGCCGAGCCCACCGACCACCAATGGAATAACGGACATCGCTGCTATTTTCACACCCCTGTGCAGGATTCGGGACCTTGGACATGCGCACACCACTACGCCACCAACGGAAAACTACGCAAGATCTGGGGGAAGACATCACGCCCATCTGACCTGACCAGCCTGATTGACAGGCGAAAACGACTACTTTGGTAACGTATTTCGGCAGCATAGGTGGGGAATCGGGGTCCACAAACTACACTATTGTAATGCACAGCTCAGGCCCTATTTAACAGTATTTTTATCTCATACCGAAAAAACGGGGTGACAGGTTCCCTTTAAGTTTTCTGTACAATATCTAGATCGATGACCACTCAAGACACCAGAAGTCAATAGGTGAATACAGTAGCTATGGGCAAATCAACAATGAAGTCACTGGACCATGTCTTCAAATCAAGCAAAATTTAACCGGTGATGAAAAACGTCTTGCCACATAGTTTGGTCTTTTCAGTGGTAACATACAGATGCTAAACCTGGACGATAAAAAAAAAAAAAGACAGAAGAAGAATCAACGCCTTCGAAATGTGGTGCTGGAGAAGGATTTTATCAATACCATGGATAGTAAAAAGGACAAACCAATCAATTTTGAAACAAATCAAGCCAGACATGTCACTCGAAGCAAGAATCACCAAGCTACGACTTGCCTACTTTCTACACATAATATGAAGAGTGCAGTCACTGGACAAGGACATCATGGTCTGAAAAATAGAAGGAATAAGACAAAGAGGAAGACCGGCAATCAAGATAACAGCTGAGAAGACCCTGGTGGATCTATCAAGGCTTGCACAAGATCGATGTTCCTACAGAACCCATCAAGTCACCTGGATCTGCCCCTTCTTTATCCTTATGAAAATGTGGTATGATTGATGATAAAGTGCTGTTTGGGGGCCTTTAATGCACTGAATGCCAGGATTTTAACGGTACTATGAAGATTTTAACCAGCATTTTACGAAGATCTAAAATCCAGTATTTTTATTGGACAAAGTTTGTAATATCTAATGTAGGAAATATGACATGTGAACCCATCTAGATCTGTCAGCTTGTATTGATAAGGTCCTATTTGAAAAACAACAATTTGTTTTAAAGTGGTAGTTTGTGCATTATGCTCATGTTAGAGCCTGTTCTCATCAGAGGCACGTGTCACAGTCTAACATAGTATGTATGGACTGTTTACTAATTATTACCCAGCTGACAACGTGCGCACTTATGAGTGTCATAGACATGCTCCATCCTGTTCACCAGTGGACTGAAAAGTTATGAAATAGTGTCCCCCAATCACATAAAGTCTGTATATTAATACCCAGTGTCCTTTGGATTTTGGGTGATATGTGCCAGTATATATTTTCTTTTTGTCTTTATATATTATTTACAGTGGTTTTCAATTGGCAAGCTATACAACTGTATGCACTCTCATTGAGGTGGTATGAATCGAGCATAACCTATACATTAATTGGTAAAACAGTGCCGAATGACAAGTTGGTGTGAGATTTTAGTGTGACTGATATTTTCAATTAGCTCCAAAAGTTTGGAGACCACATGGAGTATTGTGGGCTCCTCAACGAAGGTTCATGAATTGATACCGATCGAATTGGTGTAGTTATAACCAATACAAATCCGTTTAACTTATAATGGATGCCGTCATTTGTAATTAGTGTCCTAAATAAAGTAACCCGCCCCCACCACCGTATGTGCATCATGCACCTCCCTAGAACCCCTTTATATCCTGCATACCTTTATGAAATAGTTTTATAAAGTCCCGCTCTTGGCAACACCTCTGTGCCCATAGTAGCCACCCTTTCGCCTTTGATTGACACAGATTATTATTATTATTATTATTTATTATTATAGCATCATTTATTCCATGGCGCTTTACATGTGAGGAGGGGTATACATAATAAAAACAGGTACAATAATCTTGAACAATACAAGTCACAACTGGTACAGGAGGAGAGGACCCTGCCCGTGAGGGCTCACAATCTACAAGGGATGGGTGAGAGTGCAGTAGGTGAGGATAGAGCTGGTCGTGCAGTGGTTTGGTCGATCGGTGGTTACTGCAGGTAGTAGGCTTGTTGGAAGAGGTGGGTCTTCAGGTTCTTTTTGAAGGTTTCGATGGTAGGTGAGAGTCTGATATGTTGTGGTAGAGAGTTCCAGAGTAGGGGTGATGCACTAGAGAGAGATGACTTCTTCATGCCACCTGTAGGAGACGTCAATCAAATGCAATGGATTGGTGAATGCAAGCAGAGAGCGGTGGTACCGGGTGCAGTTCGGAGACACTCGTCAGACCACTCTATTTGCAATCTATTTTTCAACGTTATACCAAATCATTGTGAAGATGTAAAGGGAGTGTAGAGACGTACATTAAGATTTATATAAGGTGGTGGCAGCACTATAAAATAGGAAATCATGCTGACAGATTCTCTTTAAAGCGTCTCAGCCCATTGGGGGCTTCTTGGGATACCACAAGATATTGTGCTTTCTATACAAACTAAGAATCCATCCAAGCTAATTAACACTTTAGTGAGTAAAGTGACTCAATAAACTCATGTATTCCCAATCAGTCACCAATTAGTTGAGAACCAAGAGCATGCTTTCTTGAGGTATATCCATCTAAGTTTTAGAGGTTTGCCCAGCATGTGCACAAGCTCCTACTGTCTACGTTTTTCTTTGGAGGTGTTTTAAATTAAAGAATTCTTCCTCAGTGACAAATTATCTTTAAAGAGGACTGGTCATCAAGCCAAAAGTTTATTTTAGTTTTTTTAAATCCACCATACGGATCCAGAAATATGGGCCTTTTATTGTCTTTATCAGAGGGCGCGGCATACAGGATCCTCTGGGGCGTGTCTTTAGGCTTCTCTGCATAATTACCCTGCGAGCAAAATCCCTTTGATAAAGACCATAAAAAATTGTACTGAATAAAAAGGCTAATATGTCTGAAATTGTATGGCAAATTTAAAAAAAAATTACCCAGGGAAAGAGGAAGAATTAAATAAGAACTAAAACTGGACACTTTTGACCTCTTTAAGGAGAACTTGCCTGCTCTCATAACATTTTGGTTTTAATATTCATGAGCGTCTCTTCTTAGAGCTCGACTGTGCCTTTCCTCTGTTATTTTTCATGAATATTTATGAATAAATTGACAAATGGGTGTTACCCTTCTACTTGAAATGGGCATATCCATATATCTCTTCCTTGCTTCAGTTTGTTTAGGATGACAGGTGTTTTTAATTGACTCATTTGTCTGCCCTATCACCTTTCAGGTGCGGCTTTATATTTTTTCCCCTGCTGGTGATAGTATCATTTGGATGTCCGGCCATACTTCTATTATTTAAGTCAGTCAGTGAAAGATCAGCTAGGGTTTATCACTTTGCTGTACCTATCTTCTGTTTCTTGTTAGGAAGTAGGCGGCATATTTTCTAACAGTATGTATTTAATCCTTTTTTTTGTATCTCGTAGTTTGCTTTATTCACTCTGGGGTCTCTTTCTATTTCAGCACACTTTCCCTTCTGTAGGTAATTTGCACTCTGCTCTGGCCTCTTTATGAGGAACGTGAAGCGCTTGATGGCCGCTCAGACGGCATAGGTCCTAGTAGCCATTGTTTAGTCTGTATTAGGGCTATCCAGGCATGCATAGGAACCATTAGGGACAGCGGGGGTCAGAATCTCTAGTCTCTACGCGCCGGCAGGGTCAGTTACAGTTTTTAGTGTGTTACCCATTTTCCCAAGTGAGTTGCTATTCTATCATATCAATGGTCTGACTTTGTGGTTACTGATCGGATGGTGTCAGAGTGTGTTGGGTTGAATTTTACTTTTTGGATTGCTACTCCAATAGGTGGTACTAGTGCTTAAATCGTCTTCCTCTGCTTGGCACTCTCTGCAAGGAGAGACGTTGCCCCTTAGAGAGTGTGTAGGGAGACGTCTCCCAACTGGTAACACGCAGTTGTCAATGTATTCATTTCTAGGAGGAAAAACAGAGGAACAATTCAATGCAGAGTTTTAAATCCTTGTTGTTTCATGACAGGTCTGAAACATCTAGCTGGAGATAATATAACTATCACTGAGTATAAAGGCTTTATTATTCTGCGATTTATACATTAAATACCATTTAAATTTTAATGTTCAAATAATTTTTAAAATATTATACTGTTTTACTTCCAAATTGATTCAGTCCTATCTTAATAAATGACAAGCTTAATGCCAAACCAGACAAGTGTGAACATATAATATCAGTCTAAACGACGGATTTCCTGCATCCATTTATGGCAAAATGCAAACCTATATCATTTTTTTTAACACAAATCCGCCCTTTATCCACGTCTAAAAAGTATATCTAAATAAAATTGCAAGTGACTAAGTTATCCTGAGGGAGAGAAGTAAAATAACGCATTTCCGGATTTAGCAAATACTTGTAGGAGGAATAGAAAAGAATTTTAAGTTATTTAACATGAACTTGGGACACCTGGACATCAAACCTGAATCTTGGGATTTTATGGGGGAGAGTTATGAAAGAGTCTAAAATAAAAACTGTCATGGTCAATCGCGGGGCAGCTTCCATTCCTTATAGTGCGCTGGCAACACGAAAGCTGCACTTGGATTGGTATTCATAAATCTGCCCTTGTGACGTTTTCTTTTTTAAATATTTTGTTATTTTTTTGCTTTTTAACAATATAGAGGGCTTGAGAGAGGAATGATAGGAAAAGAAGTAAGAAAAGAAAAAATAAGAATTGTGAGTATGGGACATTTTTTTTTTGCAGCTAGAAATAGAAAACTGAGTCAGAGTGAGTGGAGGTGGGCTTGGTTGTATGTACGACACCAGAAGCGAGACATCTTTCGGCACGTGCACCACACATGTAGTATATCATATTTGGAGGCGTACCCCTGGCTAGAAAACCAGGAGCCACGTGGGGACCATGCACCAGAGTATAAGGACTTTATATGCAGATTCCATCTCGGTAGAGTTTGTGGAGCAGGAAGCGATAACGTTCCACTCTTCATTCCAGGATGTTCTGTCTCATGTAATAAGAAAGTCCACCTCCCATTTATTTACACAACTCTGTATGGTATGATGGTTAACGCTATTCAATAGAGAATAGATGACGGAAATCAGACTACTGCCCTTGTGACACTGTAAGGTGGCGTGGGGCAGTAGCAGTGGGCGAGGTACTCATCTCTTGCGCCCTGACACAAGTCCTGGTTGGGTGTGTTGATTTATACTGTGGGGCCACTACCCCCATGCAGGCCACATGTACCCGATGCCTTTGGTTTCCCAGAACCAAATGTTTAACAGTTTAGTGAGGGAGACCACCATTCAAAAATAAACTTGTCACAAAATGCGAACTTGGTAGGGAATATGTAAAGTAGATAGCGGGTACACATCTTGATGAATGTTTCTTTCACAACACCGAGCATTTTCCACACACACAGATTCCTTCCTCTTCTCTCTATTATCCTTTATCTTTAACCTTTACTCTTTTCTTCACCACAGCCCAGCTGAGTACTACAGTCCAGTTTGTAAGTGTCCTTTGCTTAACCTGCTTTTCTACATCCTTTTCTAAGGAAGCTACTTTGCCACTATGGCCGGTATTTATCTCTGCTGCCTCTGACGCTCTGGAACACCTGCCCAGGGCACTCTCATTGTCTCAGGTACTCTGTCCCGTTGACGCCCGTTAAGTTACAAACTCTAGGCTGTTCTGCCAGGTGTCCTGACCCAGTACCCATCTCCGATCACTCTGTTCCTTCCATCACCTTTCTTCTACTTCTCTACACAGGATCTTGTATTGGTCTCCTCTCTCTGTAGGGACACCAATGTCATGCGGCACTGCTCAAACTAGACCTTAGGTCTTTTCTCTGCCACCACCAGGTCCTTTCTGTTATTCAGACCGGAATTGTCTCTTTCCATTTAATTTAGCCCCTCCCACACTGGGCTAGTCTCAACCATTAACTCTCATTGTCCATTCTATCAAACACTACACATTTTTTGATAGACACAATTTACCGGTACATTAAACATTACAATAACACTTCTTCCTTCAAGGGGGAACGTGGGCAGTATGTCCCTTTCCTTACAACATTTTTAATATTACATTGGTGCAAATTTTCTAAGGCTTACAGCAAAAGATGGCGCCGTCAATGTAGACGAGGGTGTCAAATCTATCACAATGGCCCATGCTGTCTGATGTCATTGCATGTTTGGCACGTTCCCTTTTTTTTTTTACTCCTTTTTGGGTGGTATACTCTCAGTATCTTGTGCCTAAATCTGTTCCATGCCAATAATAAACAGGACATTTTTATGACTCATTTTCTAATCACTTTTAAAAAAAGTATACCTTCTATTGAAAAATACTGAACCCAACATTAAAATGGAATATAAATGTATATAGTCTTTATACATCTAAAATCAGATAAATAAGTATTGGAGAAATGCATATATTGAAGATTAAAGGCTGAATCCTGACAAAGAAAAATGATGGGATATCACAGACCCCTGCATATATGAGACATCACATCAAATAGATCCCTTCCAGTATACCACATGTAAAAAGCACAGTATAATGTGTGATAATATTGCACGCACATCCAATAGAACCTCCAATGGCAGGCTGTCTTGAAAATAAAAGCAAAAATAGACTGTGTAAATGTAGCTAGTAAAAATAGAAACTGTTTAACAGGTATCACAGGTAAATGGGTAGAAATAAAGTAGATCTAATGTTAGCAAGTGGTTTGGATAGAAGCAGGGTGTCCATATGTCCACCACAACTAATGCCTGTTTCGCACAATGTGCTTCATCAGGTGGTGGATGTTAACTGGTAGTTTTTTCGATCAACAAATGAAATAGAATAGGACTTACATGGGTGAGGCACTAATATAAGGCACTGGAAAATTTATAGGCACCCAACCATGGGTCACGTCAGATCATTAGAGCTTCAGATGACTTTGTGTGGAAAAGTACAAAGTAAAAGGTGACCTTAAAAACAACCTTAAAAAACCTCATTACCAGACTTCGAGCAGAGCTATACTGTTTCCCTATAGGGATAATGATTGTGCAACAACGGCAAGAATTCTGAACCTGTTGATATTACGGATATGATGGATCTGGTTTCATTTGTTTGATAACAGTCCGAAGAAATCGTCATGGTCCTATTGGCTTTTTAAAGATACAACTTTGGGGTATTCTGCCTTTTAGGGGTAGCACAATGTGATCACAATGCCAGTTTGCAGAGATTCTGTTATCACACACTAATATGAAGGATTGACTGCTCCCAAATGCTTTCCCTTGTCTGCAGTCATCTCGATGCCAATTCTTGGAGCTGAGTCATGTCTGGCAGTCTGGTTGATAGAGACGTATTAATAATATTGAGTCTCTACAATAGGGTCGTCTGGAGGTTCGAGCCTAACAGAAAATCAGTCTAGAACTACCCAGCTCAGGGCAACAACGGCACCAAAGTGATTACATAGTAGGGGCAAATTGGAATGAAAGAACACACTCTGAATTTTTCTATTACTGGGATATTGAAGGGGTTTTTCACTTTTATTAAAATTTACCAATGGGATGCCATCCTGATAAAAGAATAGAAGAAGCTGTACTTGCCCTTGTAATCCGTCCCCAGGTCCAGTGCTGTTGTTCTGACAGTCTGCTCCAGATTAGAGTAACCTGATCGCTGAGACCACTGATTGACTGCAGGCTCAGATGACTCGAGATCTGGACGTCCTTACTTCAGGTCCAGCTGAGACCGATGGAGCATCACTGCTGGATTGTGGGGGGGGTGAGAATAACATCTTTTATTCCTTTATCAAAATGGCATCCTTTTCATAAATAACTGAAAACCCCTTCAAAGGTGTCCATCAGGTAGAAAAATATATTTCCAAGTGCTCAGACTGGTTAAAATTCAAGAAAAAAAAAACACTTATCCAACTGATCCCAGGAGTTCCAATTCTCATCCCGTCCCGGCTTGTCTTTTACTTCATAACCCCATCTAGCTCAAGGATGGGCAGTTCATTTTCTCATTTTCTCATAGCCACATGATACGCCGAGACTGTGTTGAAGAGATAAACCAACATGATGAAATTACTTTTGCTCAATACTATTATTATTTTTAATTAGTTTCTATTACTTAATATCAAACAGAATTGAAGCAGTATTTCAAAGTTTAAAAGTTATCCCCTATCTACATGTGTGAATGCAGTAGTGGTCGATCATGCGCGCTGCCCCTGCATTTATTCTTATGGTGATGAAGGTTAGGGTGAGCGGCTATCTCCGACGTCTAATTAAGAATGAATCGGGCAGCTATGTGCATGATAGACGTCCACTGCATAAACACAGAGCTATTCAGAGCTCTGGCTCTGTTGGTGGGCACCCCAGAAGAAGCTCAGGGTGAAACGCGCGTCGGGGTGAGGGAGAACGTCTGGACTATCCTGCTCCACGTGTGGTCCCCATAGTATGAGGTAATATGATCCAGATACTTTGTAATTCAGCAGTTATTTTTACATTATAAGTTGTAATATGCACTTCAGTTACCATCGGGCCACCCTCTTTTTCCTGCACCTTCCATTTCTTGCAGTACCCAAGTCCTTACCATGGGCTCTTTTTGTAGGCTCTTATGCTTTAGTAGAATTATATTATATAATTATTATTGGGATTTGATGGCAGAGCATGTGATTTTCTGATGTAGGACTGGGTCACAGACAGTATATCGTTAATATTTGTCATTATTCTATTAATTGATCAGGATAGCACCGTAGTACCCCTTACAGGGTACATTGTGTGTTCTATAGTCTTTAGCCTTTTTTACTGTGATTATTATTTTATAAGGAGATAATAAAACGTTTTGGTTTTAAGCATAGTTTTGGATCTCTTCCTCTGACCGGCTATTTTTACTGGTTTTGTTGTTGTGCATTTATTTGAAGGGCCAGCTTGGTTATTTATGGACATTTTTTTAATTATTCCAAGTGTGAATATGTGCAAACTAAGAGAGTCACTATATATAACTATTAACTATAGAATTAAAGCTGCGCTCTGAAACACTATAATGTGTAAACACTGAGTATATGACATTGGAACTGCAATACTGCTGTAGAAAACATGTAAAAAATAGTAGTAGTGACACAGAACAGATCAGCCCGTTCTTGATAGGTGTGTCTAATTTTTTAAACCAATTGAAAAAGTCAGCGGCTGGATGTTTTCATGGTATTATCTCTTATCCTCCGGTGATGAGAATCTGATTTGCTGAAACTTGTTTGCTCAGGAAGTGCAGGACTCCATCATCACTACAGACGTAGGTTCAGCCCCAGATACTGCACATGTTTTGTGAGAAAATATCACTATAACAACCAGCTTAGGTTCTGATCTTCTCTGAACATGTGATAAAGTTGTATGCAAATCCTAAGAACCTAGCGGCCATAGTGGTGATGCTGGGACCGGTGATGGAGACGTCAGTGTGAAGAGAAACACATGAGACGTCTGGGAGAGGTCTATCTATCTTTCCATCTATCTATCAGTCACATTACTTTTCTATCTATCTATCTATCTATCTATCTATCTATCTATCTATCTATCTATCTATCTATCTATCTATCACATACAGAAGCTTCTCACAATATTAGAATATCATCAAAAAGTTAATTTATTTCAGTTCTTCAATTCAAAAAGTGAAACTCATATATTATATAGAGCGGTTACAAACAAAGTGATGTATTCCAAGTGTATATTTCTGATAATATTGATGATTATGGCTTACAGCCAATGAAAACACAAAAGTCATCATCTCTGTAAATTAGAATAATTAACGAAAAAAAACACCTGTAAAGGCTTCCTAGCCATTTAAAAGGTCCCTTAGTCTGTTTCAGTAGCTCCACATTCATGGGAAAGACTTCCAACTTGACAGATGTCCAGAAGGCAGGCATTGACACACTCCACAAGGAGGGTAAGCCACAAAAGGCCAGTGCTAAAGAAGCTGGCATTTCACAGAGTGCTGTATCCAAGCATATTAATGGAAAGTTGAGTGGAAGGAAAAAGTGTGGTAGAAAAAGTGCACAAGCATCCGGGATAACCGCAGCCTTGAAAGGATTGATAAGAAAAGGCCATTCAAAAATTAGTGGAAGATTCAGAAGGAGTGGACTGCTGCTGGGGTCATTGCTTCAAGAGCCACCACACACACAGACGTATCCAGGACATGGGCTACAAGTGTCGCATTCCTTGTGTCAAGCCACTCATGACCAATAGACAACACCAGAAGCGTCTTACCTGGGCCAAGGAGAAAAAGAACTGGACTGTTGCTCAGTGGTCCAAGGTGTTGTTTTCAGATGAAAGTAAATTTTGCATTTCATTTGGAAGGTTCCAGAGTCTGGAGGAAAGTGGAGAGGCCACAATCCAAGCTGCTGGAGGTCTAGTGTGAAGTCTCCACAATCAGTGATGGTTTGGGGAGCCATGTCATCTGCTGGTGTAGGTCCACTGTGTTTTATCAAAGTCAGCGCAGCCGTCTACTAGGACATTTTAGAGAACTTCATGGTTCCCTCTGCCGACAAGCTTTTTGAAGATGAAAATTTCATTCTCCAGCAGGCCTTGGCACCTGTCCACACTGCCAAAAGTACCAATACCTGGTTTACAAACAACAGTATCACTGTGCTTGACTGGCCAACAAACTCGCCTGACATTAACCCCATAGAGAATCTATGGGATATTGTCAAGAGGAAGATGAGAGACACCAGACCCAACAATGCAGACGAGCTGAAGGCTGCTATCAAAGCAACCTGGGCTTCCATAACCCCTCAGCAGTGCCACAGGCTGATCGCCTCCATGCCACGCTGCATTGATGCTGTAATTGATGCAAGAGGAGCCTCGACCAAGTATTGAGTGCATTTACTGAACATACATTTCAGTAGGCCAACATTTCAGATTTTAAAATCATTTTTCAAGCTGGTGTTATAAAGTATTCTAATTTACAGAGATAATGACTTTTGGGTTTTCATTGGCTGTAAGCCATAATCATCAACATTAACAGAAATAAACACTTGAAATAGGTCACTCTGTTTGTAAAAGATAGATAGCTGGATAGATAGATAGATAGATAGATAGATAGATAGATAGATAGATAGATAGATAGATAGATAGATAGATAGATGATATATAGATAGATAGAGATATACATAGATAGCTAGATAATGGATAGATCGATAATAGATAGATACTGTAGATAGATAGATAGATAGATCGATAATAGATAGATAGATAGATAGATAGATAGATAGATAGATAGATAGATAGATAGATAAATTGAAAAAGGCTCACACCCCTGAGCCAAAACGTTACCACTTTGGGCTATTAAATAGTGCCTTTTTTTGACCTTTAACTGGAGTGCTGTCTCTATTTTTTATCTTCTATATAGAGGTTTGGTTGTTGCCTTGGAGGCACAGCACCCATGTACACTTTTGTCTATTACTGCTTTTCGCTATTTTTCTCTTTGGATAGATATTCTAAGGCTGCTTTTAATTAGAATTGGCTTCTTCCTGCCCTTTATATTTGTAGGCTTTTGGCTCGGGAGCGGCATATCTGCTAGATTTGGTCAGGTTCTCGTCTGAGGAAGGTACGCCTTGTTGTGGCTGGTGGGTACACATGAATTGGCCAATTTGTGCACTAAATACATTCATTTAATAAACAGCAATAATGCAATTGACATTTCAGTGGCTGCTGTATTTTTTGGCAGATAGATAAAAAAATGCATTAGAGACGTCTGCAGTCTTCATATCATTAATCTCATATTTATCTATAGCTCCCAGGGAACATCTTCTGCAACTATGTGAGCATTAAGTACAAGTAGAGGTAATGTTTCTTGGGATCTTCCGTCTCAGATAATATTACAGATGGCTATAACCCCTACTCTGGTCCAGCTATAGACTCCATGCCGTTCCCTCGTAGTGTTGCAGGTAATATGTGATTTACTATAAACGCGTGGAATGCAATTATTACACTTGACGATCCTGACACGGAAAGATCTCATTTTCCAAGTATAATATTTCTTTTCTTCGTGCTCCATTTGCTGAACCTTGAATCACAGGCAGGTGTAGCTTCGCTCAGAGTTTACATCCCGGAGGCAAAGATTCTTTTTCTCTCTCTTCTCCTACAGATTATTGGGCTGAGTCGAAGGGTGGGACCCACAAAAAAAAACCTTACACCATGCCACACCTTTGTCAGGACTTGCCTGGAAGTGAAGGGTCCTGGGAGAAGGGGATACAGAGATTGAATAAGAGAAAAAGTGAACATTCTTGAAGCATCAGTCAGCCCCAACACACCTCAGAGGACGGGTAACCGAGTGTAGGAGGGCACACACTTATAAAAAGGAAAGGTTTGGGGAAGGCAGACATTAATTTGGCCTTTGCTGTTTCCAAAGGATCTTCCATCATCTTAACACACAAGGTATGTGTCCTGGATGCTACAGTTTGGAATTATATTGGGATCTTATAATCATTAGATATCTTAGTGATAACTTACCATCATGTCCATTGCTTGGGACAAACTGGACGTCAATGGCTCCAATCATTGGATATGGCACCACTAGGCTGGAGACGGCTGAAGTCTTACTGTGGTGCCTGCATGCGCTAAGTGCACTTGGTCCACTCTTACCTATCTGTATTCCTGTCTGTCTTCTTGCCTGTTTACTAAGGTGGTTTTATCAATGGGAGTGAGTCAGTGACTCTGGACTATTGACCCGCCGGGGTTTGTTACGACAAAGGGATAATTGCTAGGTTGTTCTTGTTTCGTGACTTGCTTACAGACTTATTATCATAATGTAGATAGGTAAAATGTATGTACAAAAAAATGTATTAGATATTCATAAATGGTCAGTAGCACTGGAGAGGCTGGTGCATCCAGACGTACATCAATGTGGAGCAAGAAAAAGGACATAAACATGTGCTAATTTAGTGCGTTATGCCAGAGCTTTGTATGGAGAGCTTATGCTGGTGCATAGTTTGTAGAGGTTATGCTGGAGCATGATTTGTAGAGGATATGCTGGAGCATCGTTTGTAGAGGATATGCTGGAGCATTATTTGTAGAGGATATGCTGGAGCATTATTTGGAGAGGATATGCTGGAGCATTGTTTGTAGACGATATGCTGGAGCATCATTTGTAGAGGATATGCTGGAGCATCATTTGTAGAGGATATGCTGGAGCATCATTTGTAGAGGATATGCTGGAGCATCATTTGTAGAGGATATGCTGGAGCATCATTTGTAGAGGATATGCTGGAGCATCATTTGTAGAGGATATGCTGGAGCATTATTTGGAGAGGATATGCTGGAGCATTATTTGTAGAGGATATGCTGGAGCATCATTTGTAGAGGATATGCTGGAGCATTATTTGGAGAGGATATGCTGGAGCATTATTTGTAGAGGATATGCTGGAGCATTATTTGGAGAGGATATGCTGGAGCATTGTTTGTAGACGATATGCTGGAGCATCATTTGTAGAGGATATGCTGGTGCATCGTTTGTAGAGGATATGCTGGAGCATCGTTTGTAGAGGATATGCTGGAGCATCGTTTGTAGAGGGTATGCTGAAGCATAGTTTAGAGAAGATATGTTGGAGCATCACTTGTACAGAGTATGGTGGAGCATCATTAGGAAATGACGTGCTGGAGAATAGTTTGGCAAGGGAATGCTGGCTCATAGATTGGAGAAGAAAGGATGATATAGCATAATTTGGAGATGGTATACTGGATCATAGTTTGAAAGGATAGGACAATGGATCATAGTTTGGAGAAGGTATGCTGGAGCATAGTTTAGAGCGGGAAGAACAATGGAGCATAGTTTGAGAGAGTATGCTAAGGCATAGTTTGGAGAGGGTGTGCTGGGGCATAAATTGGAGAAGGTAGGACTATGTAGGAGAGTTTGAGAAAGTATGCTGGAGCATCAATGAGATAAGGTAGGAATTTAGAGCATAGTTTGAGAAGGTATGCTGGAGCATAGTTTAGAGAGGGCAGGACGATGGTGTATAGTTTGAGGAGGTAGGTTGGAGCATGCTTTGGAGAGGGTAGGTGGATGTATCATGTGCCCCAGTTGTTGGGTGCAGGGGAGGGGACTCGCCATTGTGCCTTAGTCAGGGTATTTAGATCTAGGAATGGGTCAATGAACTGCATCCTTGACCTCTGCTACAAGAAACCTAGTTACGACCTTGAATTATGTACCGTTGCATACAATGAGCAAGCCATTATCAGCGTGAGAACACACCGACTCTAAACTGATCAGTATCACGATCTGTCCCCAGATTTCACAATAGAAGCTTCATGCATTCTTGAATGGATGTAGATACTGTATGACGAGGCTGATGTACTAACTTTGAATCCTGATATCAGAATGACTATATTCCTTTTTTTGGAAGTACCCTTATACAACCAGTTTGACATGGATTTCCAAAGTACAACAGCATCATCAGGTCTTGTAAGTCTATTTCAGAATGTATGTTGCTGATATTGTGACATTTGGTGACAGATCCTCTATTTTTCTCATCTATTTTCACTGATGTCGCAGTTATACCTGATATAGTCAGTAAATATGTACAGCTGACTCTCACGTATGAGATTCATTATTTGGGTTCATCATATGCCCGCGCTGCCTTTCATTGATTAGCACAACTCTGACTAATATTAGCTCAATCAAAAAGTAAAGATCAGTTTTTACGTGAATGTTCACAATTTCTCCATCTAAATTGTGCTAAAGGTCTTGTGCACATTAATTTCTTCATATTCAAAGTTAAGCATGTCATGGGGATTGTTAAAATTCTGGTTGTTTTGAGTTACCACTAGGGGGTGCTAAAGAGCTTATTACGTACAGTTATACAAAACAGTATGCAGTCAGCTGCTGGGCTCCCTCTAGTGGTGGCTGTAGACAGTCAGAATTTAATAATTTTATTTCATATCTCTGTAGAAAACTGGAACTCTAAAGGTATAGCAAAAATAATTGGCAGTGAATCCTGAACCTAGTAATGACACAGTGTTTAATGGTGGGCATTCCCTTTAAAATGGCTTGAAAGAGGATGCGTACATTACACACTCATTTGTATATGACTATAGTATGTTCAATCCTGATAGCCAAAAATAAGGATAGAGTGTTGGGCCAGCTCCTCATCTGCCTAGGTTCTCAGCCACCTCTGCAGTTTATCAGTAGTGGCCAGTCTCCAAGGCAAGGAGCTCAGCACATGCAAGCTTTTTACTATAGAGCTTGTAAACGCTGAACTGACGATTGCCGGATCGCTGGATTATTGAATGCAGCATCAGAGAGACAATAGGGCGGACCAGTGGCACAACCATGCTACTGGTCCGAACTGTCAATCAATTAGAAGTGCACCGTTATCCCCCAGCATGAAGGTGGGAGGCAGGAAAGTAGGCAAAGTGAGAATAACCCTTAATTAAACACTTAATTTATGCTTTGGTCTCCCCAACAATCTTAGCTTATTGCCCTACGGAAAGGAGACCCATCACTCGAAGTGGTCAGAAGAGACAAAAATCACAGTTTTATTCATAACTTTAATAAAAAGTTCCCCCTTCCAATCCTCATCCGAAATAAAATCAAAGTTTGCCTATCTGCTAAATATTCCCGAGACGTTCTGGGAAACTGAAAGATTTCTTTCTCATACTTATTTGCTTAGAAGAAGAAAGTCCTCATAAAGCCACGTAGTGTTCAGCCCGAGACAAGTATTTTCTACATTTCTCAACTTTGTGATTTGTGAGACGTGCTAAAGGTTTGAGTCGTTATGTCACCCATCAAAAACCGCATTCTACATGAGGATACAGTGAGTCTTCTGTCTCATCCCAGCAGCAGATTATGTTTGGAGATATGAACACAAAATGTCGATGTCTACAGGGATGTAGCCGGGATGTGACCTCTCCCGGGAACGTGGGTTCAGAGACCTCCAATGTCTAATGCGTCTGCATTCTAGGTGGAACACCCATGCTGTAACATTGACAGATCTATTGAACTATAGGATGCAGAATTATTATTATTATTATTATTATTATTATTATTATTAATGGCCTTCAGCTTGATCTCGAGCAATGGTGACTTGATGGATGAACACTACATAGAAAGATCACACTTGTGCAAGCCTAGATAGGTCCACCAGGGTCTTCTCCACCATTATCTTGATAGTATCAAGCCATCGGGATACAGACTATTGAACTAATTCATTAAACCCATCAGAATGAAACCTTTTACTGGAAAAATCGAAAATAATATTCCAAAACCACTTTATAAATAAATAAGAATGAAGTAGCAGTGACGATGTATTCTTTTTATCTTTCCTCTTGACTCAACAAATCCTAAGATTAGTGGACCAAAATGACCAGCTGTAAAAAAAATATATATGATTTTAGTATACTCTGATGGGAGATGTTTATACTATTTGTGTTCGTATATCCACCTAGTGGTTGTAATGTGGGTTGCAGCTTGTCAGTGTTTTTTTCTAGCAAAAAAACCCGTAAATAAAGATAGCACACTTTTAGAATACTTTAGTCTTTTAGGGCATAGAACTATTTCCGTCTATCACCTTGTGATATGGCACTGAAATTGCCGAGTTCTAAACCCAATTTGAGCAAAGGTAAGGGTTAATTCTGTAATTTTGGCCCATTGACTAATCAATAGGTTAACCACATCTAATAAAATATCAATTGGGTGGAAAAAAAAGTTGTATTCTTATAGAATTCCCTTATATGTGACATTGTAAGAACTTATTATTGAAGGAGTCATATCGGCCTTTGTACTATGTTACATACGGCCCGGATGGGTCTCAGAGTGAAGGGTAAGAGCTCATTTATTTTACTGTCTGGCTACAAGCTTTTTGGAAACCACAAAAACCAAAAACACAAAAATGAGTTTACAGGCTGACGACATGCCAAACTCTTCAGTGCAATGATCATTCTTGAGGATTTCATTCGCACGTTACTTCTATTCTTACAGACTTCGTGCTTTGAGTTTGAAGAGGATCAGTCAATTATCGTAATTATTTTTGCACATTTTTTTTCCTGATGTAAATGCCGCTGTCCTCCTGAATCCACCATTATTTTTCTTTTGTTCCTGTGCCTCTCCGTTCCAGAGATACGACCCCTTATTCATTGCATGCCGATCTATTCTGGATAGCCAAGGGGGTGTGGTCAGGGATTTTTTTTAATGATTGAGGACTACACCTCATTGGCTAACAGACTGGTTTTACATACAGAAAAGAGGGGGACAAGTTTCAAAAATGGATAGGCACAGGAACAAAAAAAAACAAAAAAAACAATGCCTGATTCTGGAGAATTGTGGCATTTATACCAGATAAAGCAATAACATTATTGGCAAGTGAAGGCTCCTTTTTAATTCTACCATGGACCTTTTGTTAGAAAATATAATAAAATCAGTCGTTATATGTCTCAGACATAAGGATGAGAGACACTGGCTACGTTCTGATAAATAGAATAGAATAACAGCGCCCCTACAGTTGCAGGCCGCTAAGGGTATTGCAATCTGCCTCACCGTGGCGGGGAACTACGTGTGCGCCACCTTTTACTAGTCTGTTGTACATTCAGACCAAGCACTAAATGGCCGGACGTAATAGGTTCATATGTAAAAATTAATAATTGAATTTGGTTATTGTCATCCCATTAGGGTGATGGATTTCAGTCCCGCAATCTTCATTACTGCTTTAAGTAGGTGATCCAATCCCACCACATTCCAGTAAACCAGTGAGCGCTTGCTCAGATATTATACGCATGAGCTGGTTCCACTACTTAAAAAAAAAATTAAGAAGCAGAAATAAAAACAAGATTTATTCCTGATGCTTAAATATTGCTAGAGGGAAGGGCGAGTAGGAATGTAGCGAGAATTAGATTGCGGCTCACGGAACACCGGTATATTGAGTAGTACGTTATACTATAGGGACGTTATGGAAATGATTGTACTGTAATGATGGACAATCCCCCATATTCAGTTATGGATCTTATCATTTATTGTGCAATGATCCGAAAATTATCATCATTTCCATATAAAAAAACTCATCATCGAACATTACTTTTGGGATTTTTTAACAAAATAGATCCAAATTATGCGCTAATTCAATATCTTTATCTGATGCACAGCTCCAAACGCCTCGAATAGTCTTTAAAGAAGACAAGTCGCCCAGGTCAAAAGTGTCCAATTTTTTTTCTTATTTTATTTCCGCTCCTCCCTTGAGGATCCCGCGTTCTTTATCTTTAATCCAACAGATGATTCCAGAAATATGAGCCTTTTTTTAATTTAACGAGCCCAATATGTTTACTATGGTCGTTGCTCACACTGTAATTATGCACAGCTGCCTAAAGATACGCCCCTGAGGATCCAGCTTCAAAACCACTTCAGGAAACCAAAAATTCCAGAGAATGAGCATTTCCACTGGAAAACTCATCATTTCTGACTACCTGAAAAAACTCTGTTTGCACATAGTCTTATTCTCCCATAATATCAGCTGAAAGTTACCAAAATCGTACTTATTGGTTACTCATAGGATTTGGAGCTAGCTCTGTGCCTGAAAACCTGAGCAACGCCTTCTGTAGAGATATTTTAGAATAATAATTAAGCTCAGAATGTTAGATTTAGAAGGGTACTCTCATCTCCAAGATCGTATCCTAATATGTAGTAGGTGTAATAATAATAATATTAACAAATACCTCCAATTAGAAATGTAGTATAGTTCTTCTGATGAGTTAGGTTGCTTATCCCATGTTCAGGGCAATGCAGTAGATCAGGTATCCACGGTTATGACCGCTAACAGCTAACTGCCACTATATGAGTGGTCATAACCATGGATACCTAAGCTAATGCAATGCTCTGCACATGGGGTAAGCGACATAGTGAATCAGAAGAACTATACTACATTTCTAATTGGAGGCATTTTCTAATATTATTATTGCAGCTACTACATATTGGGATAGGATCTTGGAGATGGGAATGCTCCTTTAAAGACTAAGTGGAAATATTTTTTTATATAAAATACAGGAATTTTACCATTTGAGCCAATACTTGTTCCTCGAGTCAGAGCAATAACTGATGTGGATGTACTGCTTACACACGCCACATATTTGTGGGTTTATACATGGCTGTGCCTGCAAAGCTGTTAAGCCGGCTAATGCTGGAATAAGAAACACCTAATTACAAAAAAATCTATAAAGTTATTAAATAAAACATTTGACAATAGGAGAGTAGCTGTTATAGACGGCATTGGTATGGCAGGTCCTTGGCAGTGGTAGAGCTGACGTGAGGATGATTTTATAAAACTTAATGAAATGAAAGCTGGACCTTAAAACGAATGATTAGAATAAACATAATTTGTGAGTCTGCGGCGGCATTATCTGCATTATCTTCTGACAGTCAGCCTGGTAAAAATCCTGCTGAAAGCAGAGGGGTCAATATCCTGCTGATCAGTTTCATCTTCAGGCATTGGCTGGCTTAAGCCACACCTCTTTAGCTATGAGGCGTGGTCAGTGGCAGAGGGGGGAGGTTCCTGCTGCAGACAGTTGCGTAACTTTCACAGGCAAAAGGGTTAGACAAGGAAGAAGACATGGCTGAGCTCCCTAAATACATAAAGTATTTCTTTATAGATTTCTCTCTTTTAATTTTAATGTGAGATAGTATAGAACAAGAGAGGTTCTGGGATTTTACATTTTTTGTTGCATTTTTTACATTCAGTGTGTTATTTACAAATGCTCAATGCCTTATTAATGAGAAAAAAAAATACTTTCGGGATCAGAATCCGATGGGGCACAACATAACCCCTGCAGCCAATCAGCGCTGAGCTGAAACACTTTTTTATTTTTTTCCCACCTCTGTAGACCCTTTAATAAGGGGGTTGTCCAGTAGGTGGACATTCCCTTTAAGTAGCATTAATACTGTTAAATAGGACACAACAACATCGCCGCTTTCTTTTCTTATGTGATAAGATTAGCGGGTGCACATCACATGTAGTTGCACCCTGTCCCTCTCACCTGAGTACCACATAAGAATATACTAGCATTATAAATGGCGCATGGTAATTGAAGGGGGTAATACAAATTTTTATATTATAAGTCAAGAGCTTCACGTTAAGCCTTTCACACCGGTAGGAATTGTCCCCATCAGGTACCGTGCATGTAGGAAATTACAGTATCTTGTGTCCTATAGCTGAATGACAGGTATATAATTATGGGTAATTACTGCTAAACTAGGCTTTAACGCCATTATTTAGGATCATTGGTAGTAGTATGTCTCAATGGATATTAGGGGATGAAGAAAATGGAGATTTAGTTTTCAAAACTTCACATTTCCATCTTTTAGGACTTCTGAATGCATGGAGAGTTTCCAATGTAGTAAACAATATTGCAAAATGCAAAAATGTAAAGTCATTCTAATACTTCACAGTTATGCAGAAGGCCTCTAATTCATTCTAAAAAACATACATTACTAATAATAAATACAAAATTACAATACAAGTATCTTATTATACAAAAAGAACATTATCTATGAAAGATCAGATAAAGGAGAGTTTACAAGTTTGATGTTCCCAACTTCTCTGGATATATGTAACATATTCACCCCAGATGAAGCCGTTGTGAAACGCGCGTCGGGTCCATTACTGCTGTATTAATAGTTCAAGCACCTAAGGTTATTCTCATTGATCCACGGTCACTTGTGCGTCTCAATCCTTTGTTGTTCCTTGTATTTTGTGATATTATTGTCTGTATTCCATTTTTTATTCCTTTACCCTGTATGTATATAATTTTTGCGTACGAGAGATATACATGTTTTTGCCTCTCTGGCTCACCCTTCATTTTTCTTATATGTCTATGGATATTGGCCTAACTTCATATACGTGTATATACATATGGTGTCCAATAAAGTTTATATGTATTACTGTAATTCTCTATATCCTGCACATTTTCTCTATAGGTTCCTTGTCCCATTTTTGCCCATTTGTATTACCGTAATTTATTTCTGGCTTTGGGCCATTGCTTTTCATTCTTCATTTGTGTAACATATTTATTGCTTTTTTTTTTGCATCTCATGGAAACAGTGTTAGATTGAGCAACATTGGCCCCACCGGAGGACTTAATTCTAAGGGCCCCATACAAAAATAATTAATTATCGTTATAGGAGTTTTTCAGACCAGAGCTAATTGTCACCAGGCACTGTGTTTTACGGTATAGCCGTAAGATACACAATGTTAGGATTTGTCTCTGCTTACTGATTCGATTGGTTATCACGTAATCACTGAGAAACTGTTTATATCCCCGATGGTGGCGTTGGGTTTTCTGCAACTCAAGTGCCCCGTAATGGCCGCAATATCTGCTGGTAGGATATCCCTGAAGAAGAAGTCGGGGCCCACCTGAGGATTTTCCCGTTCTCTGGTTGGCCAGTCCAACCAGACTGTTGTGTTTTTTTTTGGTGTTCCATGAGACCACATAGATTAAATAGGGATTTATAAGGGAAAAAAGTTTGACATCTAAGTATATTTTTGGAAAAATCTAAGGCAATTTGAGATGGGTAATAGTTTACCGAGTTCTTCATTACAAGCACGGTCGAGTTTTGAACTTCGATAGACGCAACCAGTCCCATGCGTTAGTCAAGAACCTTCTTAGCTCTTCTGCATCTTCACGTAATGATTTAGTTTGCTGGTGATTTGATTGACGCATGATAATCTTTTCACTTCTGTACTAATTTTCTCTTATTAGACACGAAAGGAACACATGTCTTAAAGGGATCATGTCCATTCTTCAGCTTTATTCCCATTACATAACAGTACCCATGGCTAATCCAGGAAGATATGCCACTGTACTTCCCATAAAGTAGGGCTTTGTTTTGTCACATATGTCTTCTACGAAAACCACGTTCCCCTCCCGAATAATATCACGTTTCAGTCTTTCTTTGCTCTGAGCTATGCTTTATACGGATTTAGACGACTATAGTCTGCGAGGAATTACTAGGGGTGTTGCATGTTAATAATATACTCATGTGTTTGCATGTATAGCGCCTGCAGGAAGAGTATATTGTGCAGATTAGAATGATCACACAATGTGGCCGAGGAGGACGCGTTCTGTATTTTAGTGTCTTCACTCCTAAAATATGTAAGCCTGATAAATCTGGGGTTTACTGCGTACGCAGGAGGCTCAACTGTCAGGACTTGTCTTTACACAAGGAGATTGTAAGAGACAAAATATAACAGAGAACACAAGTTTTGATACGTAAAGTCCCAAAATTTGGGGACTTAGAGAGCAAAATTGTGAAACAGTTGAATTTTGATTTGAAAAAATTGCCAACTCTCACCCAACGGTGAGTTCTTTCCCGACTCCACATACGGCAATCAGACTAGTTCCCTTGATCAGCGCCCCATCACAGAATCTGGTACCTATAACTTGTAATATTACATTTTCAAGAAAAGCCATCCAGATCTCTCTTTATTTTTAGTACTGAATCAACATTTACATCATCATGTGGCAGAGAACTACATAATCTCACTTCTCTTACAGTAAAGAATCCATAGGCTCACTGCTCGTACAGTAAAGAATCCATAGTCTCACTGCTCGTACAGTAAAGAATCCATAGGTTCACTGCTCGTACAGTAAAGAATCCATAGTCTCACTGCTCGTACAGTAAAGAATCCATAGTCTCACAGCTCGTACAGTAAAGAATCCATAATCTCACAGCTCGTACACTAAAGAATCCTTAGTCTCACTGCTCGTACAGTAAAGAATCCATAATCTCGAAGCTCTTACAGTAAAGAATCCGTAGTCTCACTACTCTTACAGTAAAGAATCCATAGTCTCACTGCTCGTACAGTAAAGAATCCATAGGTTCACTGCTCGTACAGTAAAGAATCCATAGTCTCACTGCTCGTACAGTAAAGAATCCATAGTCTCACAGCTCGTACAGTAAAGAATCCATAATCTCACAGCTCGTACACTAAAGAATCCTTAGTCTCACTGCTCGTACAGTAAAGAATCCATAATCTCGAAGCTCTTACAGTAAAGAATCCGTAGTCTCACTACTCTTACAGTAAAGAATCCATAGTCTCACTGCTCGTACAGTAAAGAATCCATAATCTCACTGCTCTTACAGTAAAGAATCCATAATCTCGAAGCTCTTACAGTAAAGAATCCATAGTCTCACTGCTCTTACAGTAAAGAATCCATAGTCTCACTGCTCTTACAGTAAAGAATCCATAATCTCACAGCTTGTACAGTAAAGAATCCATAATCTCACTGCTCTTACAGTAAAGAATCCATAATCTCACAGCTCATACAGTAAAGAATCCATAATCTCACAGCTCGTACACTAAAGAATTCTTAGTCTCAATGCTCGTACAGTAAAGAATCCATAATCTCGAAGCTCTTACAGGAAAGAATCCATAGCCTCGCTATTTTATTTTACTCGTATATAAGATTAATATGACATTTGAAGTCATTTCCTTCCTATGAACATGAGAGATTGATTAATCTGTGACAGCTTTAACTCTGCAACCAAATCAATTACAATATCTCCAAAAGTTTTGGAGGTCTTTATCAAGTTTTGGCAAAATTAGAAGGCATATAATTAATTCAAGACTCATCTAGAAACTCCTGCATTAATGATTTTTTAATAAAACTGCATCCAAGAGTAATAGAAATCATAAATATTATTGCGACTTTTATCAGTGGAGAGGAGACATGTCAGCCATTGTCAGTTGAGTACAAGAAGCAATAGTCTCCCCCTAGTGGTGAAGTAATATATGACATGATAATGTACCGGATAGTTCTGATTTTGCAATAAATAACACAATTCTACTGACAGTTATTAATTTGCTTCATTTGCTGAAAATCATGTTGTTTTTTTCTCCTTTCAGTTGACTATGGAATGGACGGACTAGCTAGAAAAAGTTATCGGGACGGCGGAGAAGTCACAGGAAGAAGTATGTTTTATTGTCTGCATATGTAATGAATTTTAAGAACCTAATATGGTGATTTAAGCTCATAAATAAGTTGAAATTCTTTAGCATAAAAATTTCAATTTTGTTTAAAATTCTTTATTAATGTAACATTAGTCATAGATAGCGTCATAGGTTGTATATTATATTGTAGCCTATGGCGTCTACACTGCAATACCAGAGTCAGCCCAAAAAGAAGAGAGGCGCTACTTCGGATAAAAAAAGCCAACTGCTAGACTAGAAACTGACCCACTGCAGTCTAACCTACAACATCTAACATTAAGGTTTTTACAGAATGGTAGTGTCTAATGGTTCCCTTGTTTTCCAGCCTATACGGAAACAGTAACATCTTCATCAAGACTTGTATCATTACCACCAAGTAAGTTATCAATTGTAGATTTTTATAAAATATTTAATGCTCATGAGAAGTATTTTTGAAAATCAAGATTCAAGGGGAATCAATACAACACCTGCGTTATCAGGGTGTAGGACAAATGTAGGATCTCTGCCTGGGACCCCCATTATTAGTCAACGCAGAGGACCACTCTGGAGCTGGAAGACTCAACATGACCATATAATAAAATGTAATGAAATGCGAAACAAAAACATGGATACAATGCTCCTATTATATTATGTTATAAAATGATGACAGTCATTATTTATTATAATTATTATATATATTTTTGAGGGGTTCTGATCTATATATTCCTTGTTGCATAGAGGGAGGAAACTCTAGTGGTTCGAAACTTTCATACCAGGCGGGTGGGAGTGGTATGGAAAAGAAGACCCTGGTACAAAGCGGCAGTAATTACGTCACATCAGGTGAGTAGTGGATCCCAGTATTTCTCATGTTATCATACAGGGGGCTGAGGACCCAAATAATTAATAGTGTAAGTCGTTCATGCAGTGAATGGTTTCCTCTAGGTGACCTCTACATCTCCTCGATAGGTCTCCCACCCATGCTTGACGTGATAGCATTCTTGGCCTATGCTGTGGCCATTATTGCAGCCATGCCAAAACTGGGTGATCTCCCACTATGATGTCCATTCGTATTATAGGACACGTGGAAAGGAATCGCATTCATTTGTCAACCACTTTAAAAAAAGTTTCCAGCATCAAGAATTTTTTTACAAACCGGTGACATTGGTATACAGTAGAAAAAGGAGTAAAACTTAACTTCAGTCTTTTGCTTCTCCTTTGCTAATGCTTTCATGGTCTTCCATC
Source organism: Ranitomeya variabilis (assembly GCF_051348905.1). Taxonomy (NCBI): domain Eukaryota; kingdom Metazoa; phylum Chordata; class Amphibia; order Anura; family Dendrobatidae; genus Ranitomeya; species Ranitomeya variabilis. The sequence continues at coordinate 52,548,538 of NC_135235.1, read as the reverse complement.
AGAATCTTTTTACGCAGCTTCAATGTCTCAACACATGACCACTGCAGCCAATCACTGCCTGCAACAATGACTGCAAGTGGCAGGCAAAGACAAGAATAGTACATGAGCCCTTTCTAATTTAATAACTCATCAAAATGCAAAAATTTTACCTGCTCTGGAAGTTGAGGTGGAAGTGACTCCCTTACCTTCTGGGCCCCTGTGCCGGTTGCGCCAATGGTATGTCACCAATACTGGCCGTGATTAGCTGCAGTGGTCACGAGTTGACAAGATGATGCATTGATGGAGTCCAGTGAACAGAAACCGGAGGAGCGCCAGGAAAAAGTTGGCATGGGGGCTGCAGCATTTTGTAAAAGGTTTGATGAGGCTAGAAAATCCTTACAATTGAAATAGAGCTTAGAAAAAAAGGAGTTTATAAGAAAACCTTAGTCCTTACAGCTATTGCACTCCAGCCTTTCAGTGGGCACTTACATGTTTATTTCAATAATATGGAATCCAAACTCTTTAGAGGATAGTCATTAGAGATGACTTATTAAGCATTCCGTTGTAGCATAAAATTACAATCATGTTTCCTTATTACATTCTTTGATTTGTAAAAAATTCTAAAAAAAAAACAAAACTGCAGGCCATTAAAAAAAGAGAACTGTGTCTATTCATCTTTTTTAGGCACAGGCGGCAGCTCTAGAGTAAATCTTAGCACTTCCGGAGGATCAAGATACGCACAGTCCCCCAGTTCTACCCTATCAGTATCACCAAACTCCACCTTTGATAGGAAGGTCTACAGTTCCAGCTCTCGCCAGGCGGGTTATGAAGGTAAGCACCGCCCACAAGGAGCCTCTCATGATCCTCTGTAATTAATATGTACAATTAATATATCTGCGCCCTGTATTCTAGGAAGTTCTAGTGGGAATTCATCACCAGAATACACTAGAAAAGAAATGGGTATGTATCTGAATGCTCCGGAAAGCAGACCTGTATCCATTAAGGGTTCAGGGCATTTATTTCATTTATACATGAAAAAATAATTTTATTATTGGAATTCATTAGTTTTATTCAATAACTTTTTGTGTCTTTTTTTGCAGCATCCTCTTCTACCAGAGGTCGTACTCAGAGCAGAGGTGAGATTATAAAATGTTGATATTTGCACTTGGCATTAGGGGTGTGCAAATATTAAATTAGGAAACCAAAATGGGTTTCAGCACCAAGTCACGATAAATTTTTTTTCAATTTTCAATTGACTGAACAGAAATAAACTCTGTACAGTTTTTGAATTTGGAATCCAAGACTGAAGGCTTACCAGATCCATGGCTGTCCTACTCGGCGACTACGTTGTGACTTCCAACTGCTGATCGGCCAAGAGAGGCCCTACAGATAGGCCAATCATTTTTAAGACTTTCGAAACGACTTTATGTCATATATAGCGCTAAAGTCTTTGTCCGTGCTTGAAAGATAAATCCGAACTTTGAGTGAAGCTCCTCACAACTTGACTAGTCCATCATGGGTGTCCTCCTCTTAGTCCCACAGCATGGAGATGCCCTACTGTAAATTCCCCATTCATCAGGCTGCCTTCTCCCAGGACCAATTATAGGCAGAACCCTGCTGTGCCCATAGGTAAAGCTAGCCCTGGCTAAGCTATACTTTACTACATTAGTCTATACTATACTTTTTAGACTATATTATATATTATATACCAGTGGTCTCCAACCAATGGTTCTTCATGCTACAAACCTTTTACTGTTTATTCTCTTATCTCATCTTCTCAAGTCAACCCAGAATTGATTATCTGTCCAATTCTGCAATGAGAAAATGTCTCTTCTATATCTTTTCTATTGCTTATTATTTTACAGAGACCGAAATCCGCACTCGGCTCCAAAGTGCATCACCCTCCACACGATGTAAGTGATGCTCTAAATGTTTCAGAATTTGACTCTTCCTTTATATGAGCCTTATAATATATGTCCATAAGTTATGTGGCTAGGGGGGGTTGACGTCGCATGTGAGGAGAGGGCAGTAACAAGTCACTGGGCTTCCAGAGTATTTAGATACATGGCTAGGGCAGTTAATGGAATATGCCCCATGGTAGAAGAAAAGCCTGGCTGTGACTCCATATTGCATTGTTAAAATAATTTCATCCTGGTTATTATAGTAAAAATAATGTATCAAACCTTAATATCCAACAGAAGTAGAAACTTTTCTGCAGGTATCATACACAAACTTTTCTTTAAGTGTCATGCAGAAACTTTTCTCCAAGCATCATGCAAAAATCTTTTTTTTTTCAAGAATCATACAGAAACTATTCTTTGCACATCATGCAGAACCTTTCTTTGAAAGCATCATAGAGAAACTTTTCTTTAAGCATCACGCATACATTTTTCTTTAAAAACTTTTCTCCAGGCATCAGGCATCATGCAGAAACTTTTCTCTAGGCACCAGGCAACATGCAGAAACTTTTCTCTAGGCACCTGGCATCATGCAGAAACTTTTCTTTAAGCATCACACATACATTTTTCTTTAAAAACTTTTCTCTAGGCACATGGCATCATGCAGAAACTTTTCTCTAGGCACCAGATAACATGCAGAAACTTTTCTCTAGGCACATGGCATCATGCAGAAACTTTTCTCTAGGCACCAGGCATCATGCAGAAACTTTTCTCTAGGCACCTTGCATCATGCAGAAACTTTTCTCTAGGCACCAGGCATCATGCAGAAACTTTTCTCTAGGCACCTGGCATCATGCAGAAACTTTTCTCTAGGCACCTGGCATCATGCAGAAACTTTTCTCTAGGCACCTGGCATCATGCAGAAACTTTTCTCTAGGCACCAGGCATCATGCAGAAACTTTTCTCTAGGCACCAGGCATCATGCAGAAACTTTTCTCTAGGCACCTGGCATCATGCAGAAACTTTTCTCTAGGCACCAGGCATCATGCAGAAACTTTTCTCTAGGCACCTGGCATCATGCAGAAACTTTTCTCTAGGCACCTGGCATCATGCAGAAACTTTTCTCTAGGCACCTGGCATCATGCAGAAACTTTTCTCTAGGCACCAGGCATCATGCAGAAACTTTGTTACATGCATTATACAGAAGCTTTTCTTTAAGCATCATGTACTAGTCAGAGCCTTATGCACATATAATATATATAGGTACATGGAGCCAGTGTATCTCCATCCCTGTATATTCAGAGGTTGTACGTTGTGCATGAGCCACATTATACTAATACCGTGTTATTTTCTGAGAAGAGAACATAAACAATCTAATAGCTAATTAAATATATTTGATTTTTCTTTGCAGGGACAGAACTTGACGATGTGAAGAAACTGCTTAAAGGGGGCCGCTCCACCAGTGTAAGCCCCACCAGGTCCCCAACTAATACCCTTCCCATTCCCAAAAAAGCAACAGTGGAGACGAAGATAGTAACTGAAAGCTCTCAGTCAGGTGAGTGTCTTCCATTGAACTTCTCTGTATACCATCAGATCACCTACATATTTCCTTTGATAATAATCACTGGCATTTTGATACAGCTTCTGGATCTTATGACACAACCATATTGGAATCCGCTCTCCCATCCTATATGTGGACCTCCACACTTCCTGCTGGATCCTCCATGGCTGGCTACAACAACATGGCCAATATGGGCTATGGGTCATCAATGATGAACGCCCATTCTTCAGGATCAGGTAAATTCCAAGTAGATAATTTCCTATCAGTTTATCTCGGTTATGTTATTTTATCCTTATCTCACTTGATTCATTTTCTTCTTCTTTAGTATTTGGAATCCCAAACAATCTGGCCCCCAGTTCTCCTACCCTACATTCAGGACTAAATACCTCCTCTGCTGGTAAATGCAATATCATTTCACACATTTCTCAAGTTTTAAAAATTTTTGTGCTTTTTGAGTATTATAGGACTAATACCATTACTACCTTAACCCCCCAAAATGTATTTACAAACTTTTAACATTTACTTGTCCTACTATTCCGAAAGTTTGCAAACAATTTTTAGTTCCGTAATTTTTTATTTAGCCAATCAAGGTATACTGTAACTCCCAGAATTTTCTATTTTTTTTAACATAAATTTAACAATTAATATCACATACTGTATATTATTCTGGACAACACACTACCACGCCATATTTCCTGCACAACAGATATATAAATGGGTTGTCTAATTTAGCTATTGTATTTACTTTTTCCGTTTCATCTAGATTTTGCCTAAATGTAACCTATGTTCTTTGCCTTTTTTTTTTTACAGTATTCGGAATGCAAAACAATTTGGCCCCATTGCCCTCCCAAATGACCGCAGCAGCTCCAGCACCTGTTGTTCATAGCTCGGCCGCAGCCTTACACTCTGCGGGTCAGTATGCAGACCATGATGATGTTTCGCCTTATTCTCAATACAATGATTGACAATCAGATAATTAATATAATTGTTTTATATCTTCTAGGTTATGGCGTACAGAAAAATGTCACACAGAACACCCAGAGCGTAGGTGGATTAGGCGGCGGTGTCACCTCAACAACTGGTGAGAACCTATTATATGTGACTTATAGGGGATCCCTAAATGTAAAGTCAGAGGCTAGCACACATGAAGCTGATTCAGTAGATAGAGCTGCTCATACTGAAGTAGATAGTTCCGGAAGTAATCAGTAAAGTCCTGGTTATGGAGGAGGACATCTGGTGGCTATGGCCTATGGAGGTGGACATCTGATGGTTTTGGACATGGATATCTAATGGTTAAGGTTATGTGGACATCAAGGGGAGGTGGTCATCTGGTAGTTATGGAGGTGGACATCTGGTAGTTACGGAGGTGGACATGTGGTGGTTATAGATGGTGGACACCGTATGGTGGTTATGGAGGTAGACATATGGTGGTTATGAAGGTGGGCATCTGTTGGTTATGGAGGTGGACATCGGGCAATTATATAAAGATTGATATCTGTTGATTATGGAGGTGGACACCTAGTGGTTATGGAGGTGGACATCTGGAAGTTATATAGGGATGGTCATCTGGTAGTTATGGAGGTGGACATCTGGTAGTTACAGAGGTGGACATGTGGTGGTTATAGATGGTGGACACCGCATGGTGGTTATGGAGGTAGACATATCGTGGTTATGGAGGTGGACATCTGTTGGTTATGGAGGTGGACATAGGGCAATTATATAAAGTTTGACATCTGTTGATTATGGAGGTGGACATCTAGTGGTTATGGAGGTGCACATCTGGAAGTTATATAGAGATGGACATCTGGTGGTTATGGAGGTGGACATTTGATGGTTATGGCAGTGGACATGTGGCTATGGGGGTGAATTCTAATGGTTAGGCAAGTGCACACCTGGTGGCTATGCAGATGGATATTTTAGGGTTATGGAGGTGGAGATTTGGTGGTTACGGAGGTAGATATCTGGTGATGATGAAAATGGATATCTGTTGGTGATGAAGGTGGATACCTGATGGTTATAAATGTGCACATTTAGTGGTTGTGTAGGTGGATATCTGATAGTTATGGCAGTGGACATGTGGTTATGGGGGTGACATCTGATTACTTCCAATATTGAGCTGTTTTTCCAATGACTTAAATGTAAAAGAAACAGAATAAACATATTCTAAACATCTTTGTGTAAATTAATTTTTTTTCTTAGTTACCACCACTAAATCCCAAGGTGATGACATCCTCAGCAAGGACTACAAGTTCCTTCTGCTGGAGAAAGAAAAGGCCCCAAGTAAAAAGGAGGGAGACATGCTGATCATGTCTAAGGACAGTGGCAAAGTTTTCACAGCCTCCTCTGGAGGAAGCTCAGGTATGTCTAAGGAAGAAAGCACCATTGTTTCAGTGGTCTCAGATAGGTCTATCATATGAAGATCCAGCCTTCTTCAAAACGCAATGCCAGAACTTGATGAATACAATAGGACCCCTTTACATTTCCCTCTTATCAAATTATCTGACTTAAAAAAGTTGCAAATTGTCTTTTTAAAGCCTTCACGACACTCTTCTAAGGTGTCTTCGACAGAAAATAAATTGTTGGCCACATGTAGTATTTAAGAATAAAATACAATATTGGCTGGAAGGGCCAATGACAACTTTGTTTCCTGGCAAATATTAGAGGAGGACAGATTGGGCATTTTTTCATAATGGAATTTTGTGGATTTGATGGGATTGTTCCAGAAAAGTCTTGACAATTTTCGCAAATTTAAGACATTTTTCAACTGTAGGAACACTGGCAGCGTGATTGGCCACTAAAAGACTAGATTTTTGACCTTCTCGTTAACATAACCACAAAGACGACAGTAATAGACTGACTTAGCCGCAGCCTGGAAATAATTAATGCAACTCGAGAATAAAAAGTCATCAAAATACTTAGAATCATTGTTTTCACGGCTGGCTAATTCATATTGAATGGATCGGCATAAATGCTCATAATTGTTGGGAAAGTCTATTAGATTATGGTTTACTCCTCCAGGTTCATATGGTGAAGAAGTTCTAAAGAAAGAAAAACAAGCAACAACCAGTATGGAAACCTCATACAAATCAGAAGCCAATGGTAAGAAATACCGTCATGGTGATCATCTTCCACGACACGTCATGCATAAAACACAACATAATATTCTGTGTTTTTTTTTCTTTCTGTCTTAGGTGGTTTGAGAGTAACAAAAGATAAAGCCACATATGCAGGTAAGATAAAAATGAGGGGGAAAAAAGCCATTAAATAAAACTTTGAAATTTAATTATTAATATCCATATCTAAGCCATTAAAATGGAAGGTAAACGAAACTATGGTTAGATAAAGAGCTATTGTTTGAATATGGTTTCTGTGTTAGGCAGGGTTCACTTAGCATTTGGCCCAACGGTCAGTGGTTTCATCGGGACTTAGGTCAGAACCCTTGCAAAATGGCATTCGGGCGCATGCGCCAACGGGACCATTGACTATAATGATGCAGATGGGGTCTCAGTGTGCTCCGTCGTGCACATTTTCCACCATATTCGCCTTTTGGAGGCAGGCAGCAGACATAGTTGATAGCATTTAGAAAAATCTCATGTGTTTCATGGATGCATTGATACACCGTGGATTTTCTGCTTGGTAAAATCTAGGTAATCCGCAGCGTGTTGTCCGTGAAGGAGCACCCATACTGGTTGATAGTGGACTTTTTTCTTGTACATGGAGAGGTATATCTGTGTAATGTCCTATTTACTCCATAGAAATACATCGAGCTGATGGCCTGAAGGCTGGAGCTGATCATTACGTAGAGCGAAAAGACAGTGGAACCGACGCCGTCTGTGGACCATGTGCTTCTTGCTGTAAATGGTGGATGTGGGCACTTGGTCTGATCTTGGGCCTACTATTCCTTCTGGGATTGCTCTTCGGACTCATCTCTTTGTGTAAGTGTTCATCACCAATATACTGTATTGTTTGCTATAATAATTATATTTTCAGCTTTGTTCAATTTCTTGTGTGTTTTTTTTTTTTGACGATTGACATTTACGGCTCATATTACATACTCAATGTGAATCCTAACATACGTAGACTTGTTGTACGATTTGTACAACGCCAAAATATAGTGTATACTTTCGTTTTAAAAATAGATTTATCAATGCAAACTGCATGTATTGTGAAAGAGATCTATTAGACCTGAGGAGGCTGGTGGATTTACTTTGAAAATCTGAAATAAAAATATGTAAAATAAAACTGCTTTGTCATATAGGGCAGGACGTGAAGAATTTGAAGGAACGTGTGGACAATCTACATGGCCAGGCAACAATGGGCCGCTTGGAAGCAGGTCCTATGATACCCTCGAGTTCCAATATGAATTTGGCCAGCTCCTTAGATTCTGTCAGCGGTGACCAGAGGGAGGCCATGTGGCTATACATCAGGGATAGGATGGCAACAGACAGAGGTAAGTTTACTTTGTTACTACTGATCAATAGTTGGAGCTATCAAGTAGAGATATGGCAAGGTCAAATTTATTGGAGATTTTTTTAAAATGTGGATTCGCAATTTTTTCTTGCAACCCATTAAAATGATCTTTTTAGCTGCAGAACATATGGATGGATGCATGGATGATAGCAAGCAGTGCTCTCTGACCTAGGTTATTAGGAGTATGTTTGTGTCACACAGCACCTAAAATGGTTCCTATGCCATAACATTTGGCATAAAGCATTTCCCACATTTTTACCTTAGTGGTGATATCTACTCATCAGGAAACCTACCAAACAATAATAAACATTATTCAGAAGAAATCCATCTAAGCTCCCAGAGAACACAAAGGTGTAATGTGAATTTCAATGTAAGGAAGGAATGTTCAAAATCTTTTTGATCAGTTAAATCTGGTATTACTAATACTTTGATTACATTTTTTTTATTTATTTTGGATTTGAGTAGTTCGGGGGGGATATGTTGATGCTATAAGGTCTTAGGAGAGAGGGGGCCTGTTCCAGGTTGATCTTGTAAACTGGGATTACAGCACAAGGGCTTTCTGCCGCACATTTTTAGGTGTATGCTGGGGTTAAGCAGCACCCATGAAGGTTAATTTAACAGAATATTGAAAGCCTTTTTTCATATTTTTCCCTTACTGATAACTTATTCACCAGGGAACCACCAACTAATAATAAACATTATTTTTATTAAAACTTATCTAAGCGCCCAAAGAACACAAAGGTGTAATTTCAATTTAGATGTTAGGTAGGGCTGTCCAAAATCTTTGTGATCACTTAAACTGATATTATATGATTTTTTTTATTGATTTTGAATTTACTTTTTTACAGCAGGAACATTCGTTGGTCAGAAAGGTGAACCCGGATCAAAAGGTAAAATAATTTTTAATGGTCTAATCAATTGGAGAGATAATACCATGATAGTAGAGATATTAAGACGTCCAAAACTCCATAATTAAAATTAGTAGAACAGAATTATGGCACAATGCATGCCTCTGTACAATAAAACCACTAGGTGGCGCTTTAATAACACACGATCACAATATAGGCAATTTGCTGGCATACAAGTATTCCAATGTGTTTCAGTTATAATGTTTTTAGTTTCTGTATATAAATGTAATCTTTATAAAGTCAAACGTATTTCAATTTATATTTGGTAGAGTATACGGTAGAGCATTGTTTAGTTTTTCTTCTATACTTACTGCAGACTTCACTACCCCTTTAAGAAGAGATATTTTTATCTTCGCAGCCATTTAATAATTTGTCTGCTTATCCCTAACTCTTTTATGATGTTTTTATTTCCAGGTGACCCAGGAATACAAGGAGAAAAAGGTTTGCTATCATTTTTATTTCTTCTCTATTGTATGTAGGTCACTATAGTGTGAAGCCACAGGTTACATTAGGAACAGTTGCTATCAGAGGTGCATCTCTTCTGCTATAGGGCAGCGCTTGTGGGATATCAGCCGGAGAACTAAGTCCTTTGATCAGCCCTCAATAATGTCTAAAGGCCCCATAGCCTCTCAGCTAGCCAAATCAGATCTCATACTTTGCACTGAAGAGGGGCAATACCCCCCGAAACACCGTGTCTGTAAATTGAAATTCTGATTTGGCTTTTATCATAAGTCCATATTGCAAGGCTTGTTAAAGAGTCAATAATTGCTTGTAAGATCGCTGCTTCCAACAGGTGGCGCTATAGAATTCAAGTCCTTTTCCCTTTCTGAAGAGGCAATTTGCACATTAAAGGGAACCTGTCACCCCCAAAATCGAAGGTGGGCTAAGCCCACCGGCATCAGGGGCTTATCTACAGCATTCTGTCATCCTGTAGATAAGCCCCCAATGTATCCTGAAAGATGAGAAAAAGAGGTTAGATTATACTCACCCAGGGGCGGTCCCGCAGCGGCACCGCCCCTGGGTGAGTATAATCTAACCTTTATTTCTCATCTTTCAGGATACATCGGGGGCTTATCTACAGCATTACAGAATGCTGCAGATAAGCCCTGATGCCGGTGGGCTTAGCTCACCTTCGATTTTGGGGGTGACATGTTCCCCTTAAAGATACCATATGCATTAGATGACATTTGGCTGAACCCACTGATTTTGGGAGGATCAACTGTCTGATATCTGACTCTCCCATGACGGAAGATGTATTGGGAAATAAGGCTCAGGCCACTGGAATTTCCATGGCGGAACCTTTTTATTCAGGGGCGATAAGCCACTGCCAGGGGGATCTGACAGCAGCTTTCTCCTCTCTCCCTATTGAAAATACATGATCACGTGGCCCAGACAAAAAATTGCCCCTGTGCAAGAAGAATATATGGACCCTTTGTAGCCCCAGAGCTCCTAAAAATGCAAAATTGCACCTGCTTTGGAGATAGAAATGGGCCCCTCACCTATTGAGCCCTTTTACTACCGCATCGGTTTCATCAATGATATGTCCGTTCCTTACTTGGCAAAATTCAGATTATATGATATATTTATTAATATTTATATATGATGCATACAATACTACATTTTACTTTCCCATTCATTAATATGTTTTTTTTATTCTACTCAAACAGGAGACAGAGGATATCAAGGTCCTCAAGGTGAGAAACACGTCCTGAGAAAGGGGCTCACTATTCCTAAATGTAGAAACCCATATCTATGGCGAGAGCATCCCGCTCCGCTAGGACCGTAGAGGGGGCCGCACATCTCTTTCCATCCACCACTGTGAAACCTTATAGTATCCGAGTATTCTTATCCCAGTGTTCTGCAGAACATTCACCATAAGCAACAGAGTGTGGCGGTATTATATGCACCCTGGATGGGAGCATTATTTTGTCGTTGTGTAGTTGCATCATTTGAATCCTTCATTTGGCCATCACATGGCGCTATTGAAGCATAATATAAGTCAGTGCACAGAGGGCAATATGTGATACCATAGTGTGATTTGGATACTGTGTTGGGTATTATTTAGGCATTGTACGGGAATATGATTTTTTATATAGCATTTTGAATTCTAAAAGCCGATGGTCTCATTAAAGTGAATCAATCGGCAGATTTTTGCTATGTAATCCGAGAGCTGCATGATGAAGGGGCTGAGACCCTGATTCCAGTGATATGTTCCTTTGCTATGCTCTTTTAATAAAATCAGTGTTTTATTAGCAGGAGATTATTACTGCAGGACTAAGTGTCTTGTGCCTTCTAGTCTTTCTGCTGTGTAACCCCTCCCCCAACACTGATTATCAGCTTTCTGTCAATATACAATGTATACAAAAAGCTGCCTATCAGTGATGTGGGCGTAGTTATAAAAAGCTCAGCATTCTGAGCACTGCCAGCTCTGCAGCAGTGAAAATAGTGTTTTTTTTAAAATGCCAGCATGCAGAACAGCAAGTGATACACCGCTGGAATCAGGGTCTCAGACCCTGCATCATGTCGTCCTCAGATTCCCTTTAAAGTCGAGCGTTCCATTTTATATAAAATCGGCTTTGATGCAAATGACAGGCATCCATGTAGGTGTTAAATTCAGGATAAACTGTCATTTTGGACGCTTTAGGTATAGTCAGCCGGAACATAATGGTGACTTGGGATCTGAAGGTGGAGGATCGTGATTATCCCTCAAACACAAGATTTTCAATATTTTTTAGTTGATCCAATTGTTCTTTGTTACTTTTTCTACTCCCGTCAATCAGACTGTATATGTGATTTTTTTTAAAAATCTTTTCTTATAGGAGCTCCAGGTCTTATCGGTCATCCAGGACCAGATGGGCCAAAAGGACAGAAAGGCAACACAGGTAAGAAATATAAATAACAACCAACGTTGGGACAATCCGAGGGACTATTATTGTTATTTTACGGACACATGGTCGGAATCTGAATTTGATGCACCATAATATTGTGTTATAGGTGACGCTGGTTTGGAAGGTCCATCTGGACAAAGAGGAAGGGACGGCTCTGCTGGACCTCGTGGTGAACCTGGTCCTGCTGGAACGGGAGAAAAGGGAGACAGAGGTAAAACAATATGGACATGTACGTGAGGATTAATGTGAGATAAGGGGAGTATTGTAGTGGAGCGTGTATATGTGACGTGATGGGATCCAGCCGGTATGTGGAGTCTTACAGGCAGCGCTCACTGGGGAAGAACAAAACTCTCTCTAGCGCCACCTATAGGTCGACATCTTGTAAAGCTGACGTCTGGTTCTAGTGGTATTAGACAATCCAGCCGTTCTGGAGTTCTTGCTCTTTGTCCAGGGTACGGGTTGGCTGGGAGTTATGTAGTTCTATGGGTTCACTGGTTCTCCTTGTAGGGATCAACCTGAGTTAGGGGGGCTTACATTCAACGTTCCCTGGGAGATACAGCTCTGACACATCTGTCAGTTCTTAGACTTTCATCAATCTTTCAAATTCTTCAAACTCACCATGTCATCAATTTGCTCGACAGGCGTGCCAGGCGAACCAGGTATGCCAGGATCTAGCGGTCTTCCCGGACAGATGGGACTTAAAGGTAAGAAATATCCAATATGTCCAGGTTCTCTATCTTAGTAACCCATAGAAGCCAGATCTTCTCATATATACTATGGTTTTTGCTTATCGCACTTTTGGTTGGGAATGGCAGATAGGAATCAGAATCCTTAGGTGGCGATAATTATTACTTAATTGTTTACTAATTTTAACTTCTCATCTGCAGGTACAATGGGTCCTACAGGCCCTCAGGGAATGCCAGGTATGTAATCCCACATAATAAAATGTAAGATTCATAAGGGGAAATGTAAAAGCTCCAACACATACAATCAAAACTGATTTCCTTGCTCCATCCAACTTCACTAGTCTTCTCCTTCATACAGTTGTCTCAGCTACTTCCCTCCATAGAGTTAGATCATTACATTCTGCCTACCAGTATTCACCACTAGGGGGAGCTGAGGTGCCTACTCCATACTGTGTCATCATTGAGCTCAGTATATCATCAGTATGCAGTGTGCGCCCTCTAGTGGTGACTGCAGGTAGACAGAATGTTATTAATTACCTTCATATCTTTCTGAGTTCTATATCTATACATCAAGCTCTGTCTATTATAAGGACACTTTTATATTCAACTTAAAAAATGGTGTAAGATAGAGCGAATATTCACCTTCAATTATTTGAAAACTTCTTTATAACAATATTTTAAATCATCGATCACTGATGTGAAATAACATAGCGTATAAACCCACACATACAGTATATCTTGACATGTTTGAAATTCAAGATTTTGTTTCTTTTTTTTCCATTAGGAACCCCCGGTCAGCAAGGGTTTAGAGGAGAAGCTGGTTCTCCGGGACCTAAAGGTAAGATTTTGCTTAAGTAGTTTATCAAGATACATATGTTTTATTAATCAGATACGGTATATTATAGATATGGCTAATAATATAGCACTATAATATACAGGGCTACATATATGTCTGATAAATAAACCTAAGACACAATTATGTATCACAAATAGAACAGCGCCACCTAGGGGCTGCATTTATGTGAAGCATAGTCCGATTACATGGAATAGGTTGTGATTATATAGTATGTATTTTCTCTGCATTCCTTATATAATAACCTTCTTATTGTTCTATCAGGTGACAAAGGATCCATTGGGCCACCCGGAAATAAAGGTAGAGACATTTCACCAGCTGTTTCTTGTGGCTGTGACCCGGTACATGGGGATTTGTCGAAGTTTTACTCCTAGTATATATTGTAATATTTTATAATGGTCATATTCCAGGTGACACAGGAGACAAGGGAGCGCGGGGACTTACAGGTCAGTAAAAACAGATGATAGTTGTTTTTTTTTTGCATTGGCGCATGGTTCCATACCGTGCGCTTTAGGTCTCCGTGCACTCCCACACATAAGTCCTAACTCTGCTACCTTTATTTGCATGTACCCTGTATAGAGGATTTTCCATAATTTCCATATATAGGGGGTGCTGCCAGCGCGCGTCGAGGGTTCTGGGCACCAGCCGGTTGCACCCACAAGCTACTCTGCCTTAGCCAAGATGTTTAGACACAGCAGGATATAGATGCTCCTCATATATAGACGTCCATATTTCCTTGAGTCTTAGGTTGTGTCTCTGTATAACCCTGTGCCATGTTTCCACTGTACAGGAGAACCAGGACCAAGAGGATTACCAGGACCCACCGGAGAACCTGGCGCTAAAGGTTCAGCAGGTGAGATATAACAACTCTTACCCCTACATGATTAACTCCACTATTTATAATGATCTGGCAAGACAATGTACAATATTATTTTTATATAGTGACTGAACGATCAGTCGGTCTTATTTCTTATGGTGCAATGTATTATATATCATTTAAAAAATGTTTTTGTAAAACTATATATGTCACTGTATTTACTGTATAGGTATACTGTATATAAAGTGACATATATGGAAAAATAAATTCTGGAAAAAAAAAATTGCAATGTTCACTTTCGCCACTAGATGTCAGTGCATTCAATAGGACTCAATGGTAAATAGTGGAATAGTAAAGTGACCATTAGTGACAGTAGAGATGGAGCTGGTGGTGAGAGCCGTGATATCACTGCCGATCTACAGACACTGCCCTCATTAGTCATAATGTGATAGAAAAACTTTACAAAAGAAATATATCCATTAACTTTTTCATTTTTTTTTATCCGCGTCTCTGATTTAAATAGGACCTGTCACTTGCCATAAATATGTAATATTTTGTAACTTGGTGTGAATGCCGCTGTTTTCCTGAACCGGATGATGTTTTTCTCTTGTTCCTGCTCCTTTCCGTTCCTGAGATACGGACTCTTCTTCTCTGTAGTTTTGGTAGCCAAGGGGGTGTTGTATTCAAGCTGAGGGCCATGCCCACTTGGATAAATACAGTAGATTTATAAAAAAAGAAAAACAGTGTAAGGGTATGTGCACACGTCAGGATTTTGTCAGGATTTTTCATCAGGTTTTGTAGCCAAAACCAGGAGTGGAACAATTAGAGGAAAAGTATAATAGAAACATATGCACCACTTCTCTGCATTTATCACCCACTCCTAGTTTTGGCTACAAAACCTGATGAAAAATCCTGACAAAATCCTGACAAAATCCTGTCAAAATCCTGACAAAATCCTGACGTGTGCACATACCCTCAGATTCAGAAGAACGGCGGCATTTATGCCAAGGCTAAATATATATATATATATATATATATATATATATATATATATATATATATATATATATATATATATATATATATACACTCACCGGCCACTTTATTAGGTACACCATGCTAGTAACGGGTTGGACCCCCTTTTGCCTTCAGAACTGCCTCAATTCTTCGTGGCATAGATTCAACAAGGTGCTGGAAGCATTCCTCAGAGATTTTGGTCCATATTGACATGATGGCATCACACAGTTGCCGCAGATCTGTCGGCTGCACATCCCAAAGATGCTCCATACAAGGCAGGATGGATCCATGCTTTCATGTTGTTTACGCCAAATTCTGACCCTACCATCCGAATGTCGCAGCAGAAATCGAGACTCATCAGACCAAGCAACGTTTTTCCAATCTTCTACTGTCCAATTTCGATGAGCTTGTACAAATTGTAGCCTCAGTTTCCTGTTCTTAGCTGAAAGGAGTGGTACCCGGTGTGGTCTTCTGCTGCTGTAGCCCATCTGCCTCAAAGTTCGACGCACTGTGCGTTCAGAGATGCTCTTAGGCCTACCTTGGTTGTAACGGGTGGCGATTTGAGTCACTGTTGCCTTTCTATCAGCTCGAACCAGTCTGCCCATTCTCCTCTGACCTCTGGCATCAACAAGGCATTTCCGCCCACAGAACTGCCGCTCACTGGATTTTTTTTCTTTTTCGGACCATTCTCTGTAAACCCTAGAGATGGTTGTGCGTGAAAATCCCAGTAGATCAGCAGTTTCTGAAATACTCAGACCAGCCCTTCTGGCACCAACAACCATGCCACGTTCAAAGGCACTCAAATCACCTTTCTTCCCCATACTGATGCTCGGTTTGAACTGCAGGAGATTGTCTTGACCATGTCTACATGCCTAAATGCACTGAGTTGCCGCCATGTGATTGGCTGATTAGAAATTAAGTGTTAACAAGAAGTTGGACAGGTGTACCTAATAAAGTGGCCAGTGAGTGTATATATATATATATATATATATATATATATATATATATATATATATGCAGTTGTATGGTGACTAGAAGAAAAGGCCAAGGAAGCCACTCTTTCTGGTGCGATCACGTGGCACTGTGTTCTTTTAATACCACACTACCTGCTGGTCGCATTGAAATTGATTCTTAATAAAT
Organism: Ranitomeya variabilis; assembly: GCF_051348905.1. NCBI lineage: Eukaryota > Metazoa > Chordata > Amphibia > Anura > Dendrobatidae > Ranitomeya > Ranitomeya variabilis. The sequence goes on along the minus strand of NC_135235.1, from coordinate 52,532,321 downwards.
CACATTGGCAGCGGTAACGAATGAGGAAACCATTTAATGTATCTGCCTTTACTCCATTTCCCTTCAGGACCTCCTGGGCCAGATGGACATCAAGGTCAACGGGGTAAGCACGGAACCTAATACATGACAGTAGCCATGAAGGAATATAAGCCAGAGTACAATGCCATGAACCCGCATATTAATAATGAACCCTACATGTGATTTTAGGTGAACAAGGTCCTATCGGGCAACCAGGACCAAGAGGCCCACCCGGATCATCAGGAGACCCAGGCCTGCCAGGTACGGTCCTGAATGCCCTCTGGTGCTGGTTTCTACAGCTTACCGGGGACTTTACCATTGCTACTTTCTTCTCTTGATTTTGGGGGTTTGTTGACACAGAGGGTTTTTTCCCACGTGGATTTTACCTCAGAAAACCCCATAGGTAAACACTCTTCATAGCCTCCCAGCTTTAGGAGTTGTTTTCTGGGACTATCCATGGGCGCACACGGCACCAAATGTCACCGAAAGTTTAAAGTATGAATAATTGATTTAGTGCCGAGTGCCACAAAGCGCAACGTCTCCAGTTCCACATAATCCTTTCTGTTTAGTTGTCACTTGTATTATTCATAAAGGGAAAGCAAATCCTCATAGAAAGCCGCTCCTCCTGGCACAATGGTTACTCTTCTGTGTAGTTACATAGACGAATAGGTTCGATTACCTTGTTTTCTCTGTATTTTTAGGATTGGCCGGAGCACAAGGCCCACCAGGTAAGAGAACTCAGCCTGTTGTGTTAAGAAGAGATGTACCGTCCCCAGCAGTGCGCAGGTTAATTATATAGAGTCCCCTCCACGCTAACCCATGACATTGAGGGTGGCCCTATTACACCTGGGCTACCGATACATATTGGGCATGGTCAGGGGAAAAAGGTACGGTCAGCTGGAGGTTTTCGGAAGCCGGATCCACAGCGATCAATAAAAAGGGACAACCCCTGTAAAAGAGACTCAGAACCAAAGAAATACACATATAAAGCATTTAAGTGGGTTTCTAAAACTGCAAATATCAGATTTTGTGACTAGTTTTTCAGTTTAAAGATCCTCAGCGATCAGATCTAAATTGGTGCAAGTGCCTGATTTCCCTGCAGTGCCCCCACAGGAGAAACGGAATATTGCACAATTCCCTCAAAAATCAACGTCTGTCTGTTTAATTTAGACAGAACCAATTTTAGTCAATGAGCGCCGATCGACTATATAACAAGTCATTTGGCACTTGTTTACAGCCATTACACAGGTCGGCGAACAATGCTGGGAATATAATTATCGACAATACTCTACTGTCTCTACACAATATCACGCTGTTGGCAGCTCATCCCCTCTATAGCAATATAAATACCATCACCAAGTGCTCAATTTTGCCATTTTACCCAAACTTTGCTTTTCAATCATGTTATTTCTGGTTATTTTAGGACCACCCGGCAATCCCGGACGAGCTGGAGCTAAAGGTAAATTTTACAAAAATGTGTCTCTTACATTAATAATTATTGGTATAATTATGTTCATTTCTTGTACTCTACTGCCTTCATTCATTTTTTGTCCCTTTTTTTTATAGGTGATGCTGGCGACCCCGGAAGAGTCTCTACAGGTGTGTATTAACAATTAGAAAATTAACAGGATATATAGGTTCCTTGGAGGGTATACAGGGCTAGAAAAACATGGCTGCTTTTCTTTAAGAAACAGCGCCATACCCTTCTAGTGGTTGTATCTGGTATTGCAGCTCAGCTACATTCACATCAATAGAATTGACCTGCAATACCGGACATCCTAATGATCCACTTTTGTTAATCTTCTTATCTGCACTATATACTTCATGCATATTTTTTTTGCTTCCAGATGGTAGCTCTTATGCTATCCAGGGTCCACCAGGACCACCAGGACCAGCGGGACCACCAGGATCACCAGGAGTTTCAGGTATGCTCACACAGCTTGGAATATGGGGTTTTATAAGCCAAAATTATACACAGAAGTGGTCCCAGGTCACTAAAATGGGGCCCATGGAGAAAACGGGCCCAGGCATCTTGGCTTAGTCTCTGGATGTCAGGAATCCCATCTCCACAGAAGACAAGAGTGTAGTGAATTAAGCCAAGGAGTATGAGGTGCCTCGGTTGGTAGAACGTCCTAAAGACTTGGCAAGGAAATGTGAAGAATCACAATTTATGGCAGGAAAACGGTTCAACGGGTTTACTTATTTTCTTCCGTAAGGAGGAAAACACTTAAGTAATTCAATAGCTAGGCTTGAAAGTCTTGCAACTCTCTCTGTACACCTCACAGGCATCGCTTTCTCGGCTCGGTTCCTCACACATTTTCAGTGGCCTCTTCATATTACCATCACCAGCGCTCAGTCATTCTTTTGTGCCAGATATGGAGCATATTGTCAAACCCATACGATGCTTGCCCCTCGGACCAGCTTATTGTGGACATATTTTGGTCAAATCACATGTGATCCCTCACTTTTTATAGGCCTCACTTGATTTTCTTGCCCCATGGCCATAACACTTCCACCATCAGCGAATCTCTCTCTCACCATGTGGCATTTTCTGCAGTAATCCCACTCATCAAGTGCTCAACAACTTCTGCAGGACTCATTTCACCTTGCCATGCTCTTACAGCATGGTTTTCACTCTCCACGTATGAGAGGCTGGTCTTTCCCAAGTTGGGCAACCACAGAGGTAGTCAACTTTGTATGACTTAGCCAGGGGTAGCACACAATACTAATGTGTCCCATCTGCAAGTCACAAGTGCTCTTGGCCTCTGTAAGTGATCGTGAGTGGAGGGAAACAGAAGTCCTTTCACCCTTTGACACACTGGGAGTGTCCTCACGCTTCTGCACACGCGCTGCCCTGCTTTTCTGAAACACATGCCACAGTTAGCGCCAATCGAACTTCCACAGAGCCACTTACGCATCCACAGAGGAATACTGCCCTGGGACCTACGGCCAAGCGCCATCGCTACACACTTTCCAATCAATTGCCAGAACACATATCGTAAATACAATACATCAAATTCACAAAGTGTTCTGAAAATATGGTGATAAAGGAAAAACTGACATGGCGAGACAATAATGAAATACAACAGTATATATTGGGAGCAGAACCACCCAAAAATAACAACAGTAACTGTCTCTTCTTAGAGGGTTTTGTTTCAACCCTCTTACAAAGGAACTTGAAAAAATTATGGGGGACAAACGAGCACAAAGTTCGGTATCGCCATATGCTCAGGAGTGGTGTAGTTAACCATCATCAGAAGACAGGGCCACCTAACCTCCATGTATGGCCCCGGCATGAGGGTCTTGTCTTCTATGTTACCCTCTGCCCTCGGTTTAGAATAATACTTTTCATGGTACTTTCTAGGTCCTATCGGTCCATCCGGTCTTCCGGGAACACCAGGTAAAATTTTTAAAAATCAAGTTATTATTATTAGTGATATAGATTACACAGGTCAACAAAAAAAATTTTTTTTTCTGGTGTCCAAAATATTTTAATGAATTTGGGGTATTTTTGGGGTGCTGATTCTGAATATGCTATCAGTTTTGCCAGATTGGCTCAAGTTTTTGAGATTTTTGGTATCTTATTTATTGCACTTGTTGGTAAATGCGACGCATCATCTCATTAATTTCTTTGGATTAGTACTTGAACTGAGCAATTCTCAATATAGTTTTGTGTTAATTAGTGTTCTAAAAGTTTGTTCATAGCTTGATTTTTGCACTAACTTTATGTTGTTGTCTGTTTTCCAGTGAAAAGCATGAACTCATCAAGAAGAAGTTGTCTTAACGATCCAGACTCATTCTGTTACATTTGTGGTGAATACACACTGCCAAAACATAGAAGAAACATAACAGACTTCGTAAAAAAAAGTGTATTTTGCCTATTTTGGGGTTATGCTTGGGGACCAAGACAAGTTTTGGGCACCACACATAGTGTGCAAAGCATGTATCGAATTATTACGAAAATGGAGCAAAGGACAAAGAAAAAGCTTCAAATTTGGTGTTCCAATGGTGTGGAGAGAGCCAAAAAATCATCATGATGACTGTTATTTCTGTGCAGTGCAAGTGCAAGGATTCAATAAGCATAAGAAACGAAAATGGGAGTAACATGGAATCTGCAAGAAGGCCTGTCCCTCATTGTGAAGATGTGCCTGTACCTGTGTTTACCATAAATAACAGTCATCATGATGATTTTTTGGCTCTCTCCACACCATTGGAACACCAAATTTGAAGCTTTTTCTTTGTCCTTTGCTCCATTTTCGTAATAATTCGATACATGCTTTGCACACTATGTGTGGTGCCCAAAACTTGTCTTGGTCCCCAAGCATAACCCCAAAATAGGCAAAATACACTTTTTTTACGAAGTCTGTTATGTTTCTTCTATGTTTTGGCAGTGTGTATTCACCACAAATGTAACAGAATGAGTCTGGATCGTTAAGACAACTTCTTCTTGATGAGTTCATGCTTTTCACTGGAAAACAGACAACAACATAAAGTTAGTGCAAAAATCAAGCTATGAACAAACTTTTAGAACACTAATTAACACAAAACTATATTGAGAACTGCTCAGTTCAAGTACTAATCCAAAGAAATTAATGAGATGATGCGTCGCATTTACCAACAAGTGCTATAAATAAGATACCAAAAATCTCAAAAACTTGAGCCAATCTGGCAAAACTGATGACATATTCAGAATCAGCACCCCAAAAATACCCTAAATTCGATGAAATATCTTTGGCACCAAAAATGCTGTTGACCAGTGTTATTAGTGAGATAATTTTATAACAGTTTGGTAACAATTTACGCAATGTATTTGTCTTCTAGGTGCCAAGGGAGCCAGAGGAGAGATCGGAGAGCCCGGAGTTTCATATTCAAGACAAGAAAGTAAGTTTTCAAAATGCAAAGACTAAAAATTATTTGTTTACCCTTAAGAACCAATGAAGACACAGATCAATGTTAAATCTTCATTCAGACATCCATGAAACGCAATCCGCGAACTGACAGTGATGCTTGAATTAGCCGCGGGTCTCTCGATCTGAATTCAATATAGGCCACCGAGGCGGTCAAGTTCGGATCAGTAGACCCGCCACCAGTTCGTGCATTGGACTGTGATTCAGGGACGACGGAATGAGGCTAAAGGGAAACAGTCAGCAGGATCATGCCAATCTAACTGCTGGCAAATGGCCCAATCAATGCACGATGTTCGATGAAGTTTTTCCGCCAATTCTCGGTTTTTTCTTTTGCTTTTTTTTTGTGTCTTTTAAAAGTTACACGATACTTTAAAATTTTGCAGAATTGTCTTCAACTTCATGTTAAAAAAAAGTAACTAAAAAAAAAATATTCTGGGGTATAGTGGAATAAAACTTTTTTTTTTAGAAAAGTCACAAATGATGAATTAGGCGAAAGCATCCATCTCACACTAAATAAAAGAGAAAAGCCATGGGGAAACTAAAAGAAAAGCAAATGCGGATCAAAGCACACAATGAACTAAAAAAATATAAAAAATCTCACTCCAAAAAAGGCACAAATTTAATGATGAATTGGCCTTTATGTTTTCTTTAAAGGATAGATGGAGAAACTGTCAGTAAATAATGCAGCTCACGGTTGGGTGTATCGTTATTTTGCTGATAGTTTCCTTTAATATATATACATGAAAATAAAATAAATTGAAAAAATTGAAAATAACATCTTGTTATCATCTCCAGGTTCATACGCAGCACAGCAAGTGCCAGGACCCCCAGGATTACCAGGACCCCCAGGACCCCCAGGTAAGACTCTCATTGTAAAGGATCATCATCAGTATAATTTCTCGTACAATTGCTTTATGTCATCAAACCAAAATAAGCAAAGATGTAAAATAGTAGTAGGAAAAAAAGTAGATGATTGATATGAATGGTTAATTGAATAATAATTAATAGACATGCAAGAACGTAGTAAAAAGGTAAAATTAGACATTTGGCATGTGCATACTACGTATGTCCACATAATGAGCCTCCATACTGAATATAGAAGCATAAAAATCCAAAGAAGAGAAAACATTTCCTACTAAATATGACAAAAGCCTAATAAAGAACTTCAACCACTGAAAATAACCCTACGATTCCGATTTATGTTAGGAGCTGCAATTCAAGGTCCACCCGGACAAGCAGGTGCTCAAGGTCCTCCTGGCGCACAAGGCCCACCAGGTGCCTCAGGTCAACCAGGTCCCGCAGGTCCTGCAGGACCACCAGGTACGATACTGTATTTCATCCTGTAACAATTGCTTTCACTTCATAATAAATAATATGGAGAACCATTTTAGGAAACATTTTTCTTTCCTCTCTGATAAACAGGAGAAGCCAAAGATGGTAAACCAGGATCCCCAGGCCCAGCCGGCCCACCCGGACCAGCAGGAAGTGCAACAGCAACAGGTATGAGAACAATCCTTTTAAAAATTGCCTGGAAACATTGAAAAGCACTATTGATAGTCAACACTGTTGTCCTGTTGTTTCTACAGATGGAAGCAGTGGTCCTCCTGGACCTCCTGGTACACCAGGAACTAAAGGAGACCCAGGTGATCCAGGTCAAAGAGGCCAACCGGGACAACCAGGTAAGATGTAATCATTGTTTTATTGTACTTTTACAATGAAAGCAATTTTTGTGCAATAGAAAAGATTCAGTATCATTTATAAGCATCTTCTTTATCATACAGGACAACCAGGAGATCCAGGTCAACCAGGAGTTCCAGGACCACCCGGTCGTGACGGTCAGTTTAATTTTATTTGTGTTAACATTATGAGATATATACACATACCTCGATCATCACACTATAACAAAAAACATGATGTTGCAGGACCTGCAAGTGTTGGACCTAGTGGACCACCGGGCAATCCAGGATCACCAGGATCTCCGGGATCACCAGGATCACCTGGAAGTCCTGGCCAACCAGGATCACCAGGAGAAAGAGGTAAAATACGTAAAACAACTATACAATGTGTTCTATTTAGATTGAAATTGAACTGTTTTACGTTATTCTTCTGTTCTTTCTACTACTGGGTATATTGATGACGTACTTCCCTTTGTCTATGGTCTTTTTATTGAGTTTCAGCATGAGATGTGATGGCAACTCTCAAAGACTACTTTCATAATGTAGAGCTTTATATAGCCTACCAAAGTCATAATATAGCACACATTAAAGCGGCTGTCCAGGTTATTTTTAAAATTGGCAGCCATAGATGTAAAAATGGCTCTGAGAACCCCGTACAATCAGTTATTTGAAGTGACTGAGCGTCATGGCCCCTTTAAACAGTTGACTAACAGGAGTGCCAAGAATTGGCCCCCTCCGATCTAATATTGATGATCGACATTAAGGCTAGGGCGTCAATTTTCCAACCTAGATAACCCCTTTAAATCTTTTCTTCCACACTCTCATTGTTAATGAATCACAAAAAATCATGAATATTAAATATTTTATTACTTTTTATTTCAATGTTTTGGGCTAATATCGAATGTCCACATTACTTCTATCTGCGGTATATATATATGTCAGAAGTTGGGAGGAGATGTATGGAGCATGCTCACCTGCTGAGCCTGCTCCATAACCGGAGGTTGCTTGCTGGTTTCTACAGCAGACATTCGTCGGTAACTTCTGAGTTTGGAGCTGGTTCATATCGTAGCAGTTTAGATACTATGATGAATAGTGACCATGTCATCTAAGCGGTTAGATAAAGGAGCCTTCTGGCACATCCCAAACGATCATAGGGTAAGGAATAGGGATAACATGGGGGCCAATTTTGGACTTTTGTTATGGGAATTCCTGTATTCATCCATTTTGTGCCCAGATACAAAATATTTTAGCTTGTAGATGCTTTCGAGAAATTACTAAGGGAGGATGCACCATGCACTACACTTTCATATATAGGCCACACCAAAATGTCTACCTGGTCTAAAATCAGCAACAGACAAAATATTGCCAGGAGCAGTGCACCCACAAAGAGGACAAAACTATGCTAGCTGAAGGGCATCCAAGACAGATCTAGCCACATTGGCCATACATTTCTGGGCACATTGACCCAGACCAGTCATTAGTCTGAAAAAAATCTTAATGGTGCAAAGTCTACATTGATGAATTACAATTTTGCATAAGTCTCCTGTGTCCAAGGATGATCTGGTCACACTCACATTATCTCATTATTCACTTCTTGCAGGTGAAGCTGGAATCCCAGGTGCTCCCGGTATACCAGGAAGTTCTAGAGGTGAGAACCAGTCCAGATATTCATCTCCACAGGTTTTCATTCTAGTAGACCACCTCAAACACCATCCCAGAGCAGAGCATATAATCTGTTCTATTAATTTTAGGCCCACCTGGAGGAAGACCTGGCCAAGGATCACCCGGCCCACCTGGTCCTCCTGGCCCACCAGGTCCTCCTGGCCCTCCTGGATCTCCTGGTGATTCTGTTCGTGGAGCCGAAGAAGTTCAACAATATATTGCACAATATCTTCAAAGTAAGCAACTCCGCCACGTTACGTACTAATACCTCTGTAGTGGACGTAGATAGAACCTTAACCATTAATATGAGATTAAATATAACACATTTGTATTTAGGTGAAAATGTCAGAAATTACTTAATAGGGCCACAGGGACCACCAGGGCCACCAGGTGGACAGGAAGTGGACTATGCAGAACTGGCCAGCAGGGTCATGAGCTACATAAGAGGTAAAACCCAATGGTTCTGATATTGGGGGAAAAAAGGGACATCATTATATTGTTTCTGTGTTTTCTTGGACAAATAATGTTAAGGTGCCACCTTTACTAAACACTGATTCATGAGGATCTGGTGAACGAAAGTGATCTCTTTTATAACTAGGTTCAGGCTTAACGTCATCCGATGGTACAGGAACAATCCCAGGACCTCCAGTTACATATGAAGAAATCTTATCAATGCTGCAAAGTAAGTATTTAATTATTATTATTGTTATATGAAAATAGGAAAGCCCAGAATAATAAAGTGACTGATGTTTTCTAGCCTCTGGACTGAGAATTGGCCTTCCAGGACCCCCGGGTCCACCAGGACTTCCAGGATTACCAGGATCACAATATGGTGATTTAGCAGCTTTACTACAAAGTAAGACATTTTTTGTTTCTATGTCAATTATCCACCAATTAATTATTGATGATATTTCACACGTCCAACATTCACAGTCTATGTAGGTACCGCTATGTCAGGAGTCAGGACCGGCCACGGGTCTCCTGACCTGAGCCTAGCAACTTCCTTTATGCCGTTGAGGCTGGAGACTTGCAGTGGGAGTGATCATCGTGATCCATACTCGGACTGTGAAGGTCGGACGTGTGAAACCGGCCTTAGAAATTAGTTTGTTGTCCAATCAGTGTTAGTCAGTATAAGCACATGTCTTATTAAAAAAGGGAGCATATTAACGCCTATTTATCAATTTATTCACACATTAACAATTAGATTTATTTTGTATTTATTCATGTAGCATCTGAATTCAGAGGAGTTGTTGGTCCACCTGGACCACCGGGTCAAATAGGACGTCCAGGTCGCCCTGGACCTCCAGGACCTATGGGACCTCCAGGAGCTCCGGGCACTAGTCTGACCAGCTTCGAAAAGGAAGACATTACCACCTATCTCCAAAGTAAGTTGAGTACAAACTAAATATAAAGGTTGTCTAAACCCCGCCATACACATTAGATGAATATCGGCTGAACCTACTGACTTTTGCAGGACTGGCCAACCATCGATATGTATGGGCTTCCTAGGTCACCTCGACATTGGAGTTGAGAGATAGTTGAGATTTCAACGCCCAATTCTATTGTATTTAGAGGATGAGGGATAATTTGCTGCCAGAAGTGTCTGGCAGCAGCTTTCACCTATCCCCCAATGAATACCGAGCACTCATGTGCACAGGGGAGTCGGGATAGATAGCTGTCTACCAAACAAATGTTTCGCCGGCAGCTTCCTCATGAGTCCTTAAAACTCAGACTCTCCATTCAGTACATTATATCACGCTAATGCTACAAAAAATAAAAGAAACCTTCAATTTTTAATTAGTTTTTCACATAATGTTCATCCTTTCTCAATTTCTATGGCCAAATTATATATAACATTATTTAATTTCTTTAGATACTGGGTTTGTCTCAGGCCCACCAGGTCCACCAGGACCTCCAGGACCACAAGGCCCACCAGGCAATGGAGATAGTCTGTTCTCTTATGCTGAGGACGACAGGAGCAGTCGCTTTAGGACTGAACTAATGGAGTATCTGACAAGTAAGAATACATTCACTAATCTAAAACACAAATTGTTTCACTTCGACACGAGGATGTATGGATGTGCAGAGAGTACAGAATATATTTATTTACAGCTTGGATATCCTGTGTATGATAAGTATATTCATGGGGTGGTTTATCAAGTAAAGTGTGTGAATTCTTCCACAGGTGATAACATTCGTAGATATGTCTCTGGACCACCAGGACCACCTGGGCCACCTGGACCTCAAGGTATAAGAGGTCCTAAAGGAGACAGTGGTGTGATGTCGTCATCCTCATTATCCAGTAGCTCCTCATTATCCAGTAGCTCCTCATCGTTAGGATCATCGTCAGGATCATCGTCAGGATCATCATTCGCCTTGGATTATAGTGAAGTTGCAACCCGTGTGGCAGAACAGTTTCAAAGTAGGTATCTTGTGCAGCCAAAAGTTATGGTAGGGCCGCAGAACTCCACTAGTGCCGAAGCTCCATCATAATGAGGATGTCTGGGAGTCCAGAAATCAAACCTCCATCAATCATATTCCATTTTTTTATGGTGGCGAAAACCCTTTAAGTAAATCCCTAGTAGGAGTTCTTTAGGTTACTCCTAAGAGGGTTTTTTGGATAATTTACCCTAAGATTTACTAATTTCATACACATTTTAGAGCAAGGTTGTAACATAAAAATATTTGTTTTCTCTTTCAGACCAAGGTTTATTTGGAGACATGACTTTAGGATATCAAAGATCTTTTATGGCTGGTACTCAAGGGCCTCCAGGACCACCAGGACCACCGGGAATTTGTCAAGTATATGCAACCCATGCAAACATCACCACTGATCTCATGGAAGTTTTCAGACGTAAGGAAGACATTTTATGACATTTTTTTGTCAATATTTAGTTCTGCAAAGAGTAGCGAAGACAACTAAGACCTATTTGAATTGACAGGTCACGGGACGATTCCTGGACCACGTGGTCTACCAGGTCAGAAAGGTGACAGAGGATTCCCCGGTGCCAAAGGTGAGTCATTATAAAGAATTCTGTCTGAAAAAGTAACTACTTAACTTTTGTTTATTTCGACATTTACTTTAGCAGTATATAGATTTTCCAGTAAATCCCAGCTCACCATTGAGACACTTCTCTGATTTCAATATCTGACCAGTCATAAAATGTTCACACCAACCCAAAAAGACCAGTAGGCTCCATTATGTATGCATTTGACATGTATTTCTTCACACATGCACAGTATAATATTTAATCCTAGACTTTGTATATATTACTATTGGTAGCCTCCATCAGGGGGTTTTAATGGAGGTTCCCTCACCCCAACTGGACCCATTATGAGTCAGCGTGGTCCAGTGCTCATCATATAGGACTATCTAACAATCCGGCACAGAATCATTGCATCAGTCTAAGGTTGGCTGCCAATATTGGCCTTACCCATGTAAATATATATTATGTTTCCATAGGTGACAGAGGAGAGCAGGGATATGTTGGACCACAAGGACCCAGAGGTCCAAGAGGAGAGAAAGGTACGGTACCCCACAATTTTGTTCTTCAAATAGATAATGATGGTTATTAAAAAGTATATATAAATCCTATGTGGATATGGCTTCCACACTTTTCAATGGTCTAGTCTATTAAGATCACCACCAATATAAAAGATCACATAGTGGACCTGGTGGACTTGCGATATCCATTGTGACGTCAGGCATATGTTATTGCAGATTTAATTAGATCACCACCCATGTTGCAGATAACATAGTGGACCTGATGGGCTTGAGAAGTCATTTCATTATGTTCAGATGTATTCTATTGTAGATTTATTTTGATCACCACCAATATAAAAGATCACATAGTAGACCTGGAGGGCTTGAGGGTTCCAAGATGTTCAGATTATATTTTATTGTAGATTTATTTAGATCGAGGCTAATATAATTCAGAATATAGTGGTCGTGGTGGGCTTGAGGTTTCAAAGATGTTCAGATTATATTTTTTTGTAGATATATTTCGATCAGGACTAATATAATTCTGACCTGGTGTGTTTGAGGTTTCCATCATCATACATAATTTATTTATTTTTAATTTTAAAGGAGAACAGCTTATCACCGGGAAAAGGAAAAGAAGAAGCCTGGGCGTCTGACGAATTCATCTCCTTGCCATTGACTCATCAGCCCATGTTGCTTGATATGTAGAGAGACTAATTGGCCAGAGCTAAGAGTATATCACCCCTGCTCTTTTGCACTCACTATCCCTAAAAACCAGGATTTGATGCCTCCTTGCAGGCACTTATCAAGCAATATGGCTCAGTAATTTTTCACCTCACAGCTTCCATTAATCAGAAGTGTCTCACGAATTTGGAGGAAAATTAAAGATGTGTAAAGATAGTGATAGGTCTATTGATGTCATCTGTTGAAATAGTCTTTGAATTCCTTGTACCGTAGAAACATCCACGAGGCATTAAAAGTGATAAAAGTATCCGGTGACCTGTCATCCTGATTATCGTGGAGGGGGGTGGTGTCAAAATGGCGATGATCAATAGGAAAAGTATCTGACACTGCACTGGAGTTCAAGGAGGCCATTGAGAAAGTTTTTGAGATGTGTATAAGTTGTATTGTTCTAGGTCAAGACTGGAAATCCAAAGTTCTAAGAAGTTGTATGAACTGGAAAATTGGACCAAATTTGTATAGTATTCGATTACACAATTGATTGTCTCTCCTCTATCATTTTATTTATCTTTTGCCTTTTATACAGTACATTAGTCGTTAATGTGTTTTGATTAGCTTTTTTTTATTTTTTTATGATACATTCCTTTTTTTATCTCATTTTTTTTATTTTTATTATTATTATTATTATTAATAAAGGTAAGATAGATTGAGAGCTCCTGGGCAAAGTTTACAAACCGCATTAGAGAAAAATAAGTAGTATAATGGGCCATATACTGGCATGCACTAGCATGTGGCAGTGTGTGCAAAGTAATTCTCTTGTATTTATTGATGCCGTAGACATGATTGTTAATCAACTGCTACTTTATTGAGACAATTTATAGAAAAGCCACATAGAAACAAGAAGATTTATTTCTCATTCCAAGTTAGGAAATACAAGCAGCAATCTTACTGGTTGTCTATGTAAATTATCTACAGACAGCCCAATTTATCAAATCAAAATGTCACCTTTTTGTTGTTACTTAGTACTAATATTTAGAAACCTTAATTTCATCCCAAAACCAAATTAACATAAGTTACTTAGCATTAACATATAGAAACAGTCATTTCCTTTTAACATCAAGTGAAAATTTCACCCCTTTCTGTTAAGTTACTTAGTTTTACCGTACAGAAACAGTCATTTACTTCCAGTATCAAATGAGAATTTCACTCTTCTGTTACTTATTATTATCATATAGAAAGTCATTTCCTTCCAACACCACATGGAAATTTCACCCCTTTCTGTTAAGTTACTTAGTATTAACATATAAACATTAATTTCAACCAAATTAATATAAGTTACTTAGCATTAATATATAGAAACAGTCATTTCCTTTTAACATCAAATTAAAATTTAACCCCTTTCGGTTAAGTTACATAGTATTACCATATACTGTAGAAACAGCCATTTCCTTCCAGTATCAAATGAGACTTTCACCCCTTTCTGTTAAGTTACTTAGTATTAACATATATACTAACATACTAACATATACTACATATTTATTCATTTCCTTAAACCCCAACTGAAAACTTCACCACTTTCCTTTACTTAGTGTTAACATTTGGAAACATTTATTTCCACCTAAAAAAGACCCAATGATGAATCAAAAACAATCTGAGACAAATTTGATTATCATTACGTAATTCCCGGCTTTCATGTACTCAATTGCTGTGTTGTTGTTTTTTTACTAATAATGTATTATGTACCATGTTATTGAATAGATGTTAGCATATATTGTAACATATTGTAAGTTATTACCTGTGAAAGATCAGGACACCTATGAACATCCCATTAATTGGCCAGGGCTATTCTGTAGTTCCACCTTAAATCAGTCTCTTGTAAATGGCAAGTGTTACATAACTAATGCAGTTTTGGAACATGTATCTCTGCTGGTCTGCACTATGCAACCAGTCCACTACAATTGTGATGCAGCCTCCTGATGTCACTCAGGATGCTGTGTGCCATGCGGTGTCCCAAGTTTTCATGTAGCCCTGGCCTTAAAGTGTACCAGCCATACACAAGCCCTGCAGGTCAAGTAATGCTACCTCCAAGCTGAGCAAACCAGACAGAAACGCATCGAGGTGGTTATTCAGGATTAGAATGTTTTGACTGTTTTCTTACAAAAAATGCTATATATTGTGTGTGCTATTGAAGCTCTGTTTTTGCCAATAGAGGCATGCTGCAATACCAGACCAAACCCATTGACAGTTGTGGCGCTGTTTCAGGAAGAGATCAGCCATGTTTTTCTAATCCTAGACAACAAATATAACTACACTCAATGGGGCCAGTGACAACCTGCAAAAACTTTCTATGTAATTTGTATTTTAATACTGTGATGTCCCGATTGCTCAGCTAAAAGGGGTCAATGGTGAGTGAGCGACCACAGCGCTCATCCTCGGTCAGATCCTGACTTTGTGTGAGATTTGTAATTACAACAGACACGTGCACTTTTTGTAAAAACAAAATAAAGAACTTTTTAAAATTTTGTTTGGAATTTTGTAGTTTTTTATAAGATTTTTTTTTAATAATACTGCATTATTCTGTTCTCAGCAGAGATTTCTTGCCAGTCTAGTGCCAAGTCCTGCTGATTTATCCCTTAGGTTTAGAAAGCTGGTCCAGAATTAAAAAAAAAACAAAAGCAAAAAAAACCCAGCAGAAACAGCACCCCTTCCGTTAGTTGGCTGTGTCTGGTATTACAGTTCTGCTCCATTTACTGCAGTGATGTACTGAACAGTAATTATTCACAGTCTCTGACATCTTATCTATCCCCCTCAGTTTTACAATTTTTTAAAGATAATTTCCTATTAAGACAACTCACATTAATATTCTCTAATATGGCACATGAAGAATATCTTTGGGATAATGTTCTGCCATCCGGACCCTCCTCAGCCACAGGGGTGACTGAACCAGAGGTGGACCCAGAGCAGAGAGGGTTCCTGTGGGGAAGGGACCCTAATGTCACTTCCGGCTGCCTCCAGCCCGGAGTTCCAGGCTGCTCTGCACTCAGATGCGAGCCTGGAGAACTTGAGACACCTCGCCGAGACACCCACCTCCGTGACTGATAAGAAGAGGGTGTTCTGGGAACGAGGGAGGTTATACCGAGAGACAGTTCCCAGTCAATCCCAAAAAGAGTGGTTGAGGGAAAGACAGCTGGTCGTCCCGTACCAATTCAGGGGTGAGTTGTTACTGATTCCCCATGAGATCCCACTCACTGGACACTTGGGGATCAGCAAAATTAAGGCTGGCTGTCTCAACACTTATATTGGCCCAAGATGGGGACAGATGTGACAAACTACTGCGGCTCCTGTATCACCTGCCAAAAAGTTGGGAAGTCAGGGGCCTGCTCTTAAGGCTCCCCTGATCCCTTTTCCAGTGATAGAGGAGCCTTTCCAGAGGATCGCGGTGGACATTGTCGGCCCGCTGGCCGTCCCCAGCAGCTCAGGAAAGCAATACGTCCTCACTGTGGTAGACTATGCTACCCGGTACCTGGAGGCAGTGGCTCTGTCCTCAACTCATAAAGTCCCATGGATTCCAGTACCACCTTTATGCTGATGACACTCAGATCTACCTTTCTGGCCCAAACGTCACCTCTCTGCTATCCAGAATCCCGGAGTGTCTATCAGCCATATCCTCCTTCTTCTCCTCTCGTTTCCTCAAACTCAATGTGAACAAATCTGAACTCAACATCTTTCCTCCATCTCATAGATCTTCCATACCTGACCTATCTATCCCAATTAACAACATCACGCTTTCCCCCGTACCAGAAGTCCGCTGCCTCGGAGTAACCCTTGACTCTGCCCTGTCCTTCAAACCGCACATCCAAGCTCTTTTCACCTCCTGTCGCCTCCAGCTCAAAAATATCTCCAGAATCCGTCCTTTCCTCAACCGTCTATCTACTAAAATGCTTGTGCATGCCCTCATCATCTCCCACCTTGACTACTGCAACATCCTTTTCTGTGGCCTCCCTGCTAACACCATTGCACCTCTCCAGTCCATTCTTAACTCTGCTGCCTGACTAATTCATCTCTTTCCTCACTACTCCTCCGCTTCCCCCCTCTGTAAATCTCTTCACTGGCTCCCATTCCCTCAGCGTATCCAGTTCAAATTACTAATACTGACCTAGAAAACCATCCATAACCTGTGTCCTCCACATATCTATGAACTAATCTCCCGATATCTTCCCTCACGTAATCTCCGGTCCTCCCAAGACCTCCTTCTCTCCTCCACACTTATCCACTCCTCACTCAACCGCCTTCAAGACTTCTCCAGAATATCCCCCATCCTCTGGAATTCTTTGCCCCAACACATCCGACTATCAACCACATTCGGATGCTTCAGACGAAACGTGAACACCCACCTCTTCAGGAAAGCCTACAGCCTGCACTGACCCTGCTGCCTCCTCACCACTACCGAAGCTACCGTCTCACCAACACCGGAGCTCCTGCAATCCTCAACCTTTTGTCTCCATCTCCACCATCCTGTAGAATGTAAGCCCGCAAGGGCGGGGTCGTCACCCCTCTGTTTCAGTCCATCGTGAAGTATGTCATGCGCTTCCATGACAAAATGCAGACCTTAACGCAGTTGGTGCATGACAACATGGCGCAGGCCCAGGATGATCAGAAGCACTGGTACGACCAGAACGCCCGGGAGCGAACCTACCAGGTGGGTCAGAAGGTGTTGGTGCTGGTCCCTGTACCAAAGGATAAGCTTCAGGCAGCCTGGGCAGGCCCGTACGTCGTCCACCAATAGCTCAACCCAGTCACCTACGTGGTCACGCTTGGGGTAGGCACAAGGCATTTCACATCAATAAGATGAAGGCTCATCACAAACGTGAAGCCTGTGTCCTAGAGGTCTGCAGCCTGCCTGAGGACAGGGAGGAAGACCCCCTTCCTGGACGGTCCATTGAGAATGTGGAGGTAAGCGCCTTGCTTACCGAGCCCCAACGGTCGCAGCTGCGAAACAGGCTGGAACCCTTCCGGGTCGTGTTCACCAACAGACATGGAAGGACTGAGTTAGCAGTCCACGAGGTGAACACCGGGAATCATGCCCCACTATGGATCTCCGACGAGGTGCAGCAGGTTATGCGCCAGGAGGTCAATGAGATGTTACAGCTGGGGGTGATTAAACGGTCCAAAAGCGTGTGGGCCTCACCTGTAGCCTTCGTGCCAAAGAAGGATCGGACCACCCGGTTCTGTGTGAACTACAGGGCGCTCAATGCCATCACAGCCTCTGACACACACCCAATGCCGCGCATTGAGGAGCTGCTTGAGCGGTTAGCTGGCGCAAAATGTTTGTCCATAATGGAACTGAGTCTGGGATACTGGCAGATTCCCCTGAGCCCCGAGGTGCAGGAGAAGTCCACCTTTATCACCCCCTTCGGACTGTACGAGTCCACGGTCATGTCATTCGGCATGAAGAATGCCCCTGCCACTTTCCAACCACCTGCTTCAGGGACTGGAGAAGTACACAGTGGTGTACCTGAATGACATTGCTCAGGCGGATTCACCATTTTGATTATATTGTTTATATACATTGCTCAGGCGGATTCATTTTTATTATATTTTTTATAATTTTTGATTATCTAATGAATAAAATTATATTTATAAATATATGTATTTATATTTTATATTTTTATATTGTATTCATTATTTATCAATATTAATTTCAGGATTTGTTTAATATTATTTTTGTACTTTTATCATTACTGTATTCATTTATCACATATTTTTTGTTCTGTTCATTATTATGTCATGATTATTAAGTTTGTCTGCTTACTGACATTAAATGCGATTGCTCATACACATTGTGCCCTTTTTACCCACATCATGCTTTTAGTTTTCCCCTTTTTAATGATGGCTGCAGCGGCGCTGTACGCAGCTCTGCGCATGCGCCCGTCTCCCTGCTCGGCTGGCTGCCTGCTAGTCATGTGACTGACTGTGACCTCTGTCGCACTCGGTCAGATGCTTCCGGGTTCCTGGTGTGCAGTGATGGCGGCTGCATGACTCAGTATGCGGCGTCAGGTAATATAGCACAGCTGATTAATATGACTTACAGGTGTCTCCCTGCTATATATACTACCTCCGGACCCCTGCCACATCACTCCCTGACGAAGCAGTAGCGAAACGTACGTTGAAGTGGTGTATGCAGGGGACGGTGTGAGCTCCAGACTGGTGAGTACTGTGGCATTATGTCTCTTTTTGATTTATATTTTCCAGGACCATTGGTTTTTTGATCACTTGATCACATTTGAGGCATGTATTATCATTATTTGCCTCTATCTATTTTTGTCCAATTCTTTTCGTTTGTTATTTAATTATGCACTTTCATTGATCACATGATATGAATTTTTTGGTGTATCACTACTGATTGTTTTTTTCACTATTTGTTTATAAATTGAACATCTATTCACTTCTTTATTATAAAAATAATTTTTTCACTTTATTCATATATTTTTATACCTACTGCTACACGGTCTGTTGCTCCCTGTCCCGTTTGACACATCTTTTTCCCACACTTATACATATATGGATTTTTCTATATATGTATAATTTTATATATATTTTTTAGATATTAAAATTGGTTCATTGGACATTAATTGTTTTTAATTTATTTCTAATAACATTCTTGTGTATTATATGATCTATATATATAATTGTCTAAGGGGTACTTCTGTCTTTCTGTCGGCAACTTCCGTCACGGAAATCAGCGACGGGCACAGTCCAATTAGTCCCTCCCTACTCCCCTGCAGTCAGTGCCTGGCGCCCGCATACTCCCCTCCAGTCAGTCAGTCACCGCTCACAGGGTTAATGCCAGCGGTAACGGACCGCGTTATGCCGCGGGTTACGCAATCCATTACCGCCGCTCTTAACCCTGTGTGACCAAGTTTTTACTATTGGTGCTGCCTATGCAGCATCAATAGTAAAAAGATCTAATGTTAAAAATAATACAAAACCCCTGCTATTCTCACCTTCCGTAGTACGACGATGCGCTCGCGCCTGCAGGTTCCAGTGCTAAGGATGCTATGTGAGAAGGACCTGTCATGACGTCACGGTCATGTGACCGCGACGTCATCACAGGTCCTGCGCGAGAAGGACCTGCCATGACGTCACGGTCATGTGACCGCAACGTCATCACAGGTCCTGCGCTCATACCAACCCTGGGACCGGAAGCTGCCGCGTGCACCGCACACAGGCGACAGGACTACAAGGGGCCCTCGGAAGGTGAGTATATGTTTATTTTTTAACCTGTGACATACGTGGCTGGTAGTGTTGAGCATTCCGATGCTGCAAGTATCGGGTATCGGCCGATACTTGCTGTATCGGAATTCCGATACCGGGATTCCGATACTCTTGTGGTATCGGGTATCGGGTATCGGAACAACATTTTATTTTAATTCTCTCTTTTACACATTTTAACATTGTTAAAATGTGTAAAAGAGAGAATTAAAATAAAAAATATCGCTATACTCACCTGTCCGACGCAGCCGGGACCTCAGCGCAGGAACCGGCAGCGTTGTTTGTTTAAAATTCCCGCTTTTACATGGTTACGCGAACTCCCGGCTTGTGATTGGTCAGGGCGCCCATGTTGCCGGGCCGCGGACCAATCACAGCAAGCCGTGACGAAAATACGTCACGGCTTGCTGTGATTGGTCCGCGTCCCGGCAACATGGCCGCCATTAACCAATCACAAACCGTGACGTCACGGGAGGCTGGACTTGCGCGCTTTTGAAAAAGCGCGCGTGTCCAGCCTCCAGTGACGTCCCGGCTTATGATTGGTTGCGCCGCGATCAACCAATCACAAGCCGGGAGGCTGGACACGCGCGCAATTTTAAAATGCGCGCTTGTCCTGCCTCCCGTGACGTCACGGCTTGTGATTGGTTAATGGCGGCCATGTTGCCGGGCCGCGGACCAATCACAGCAAGCCGTGACGTATTTTCGTCACGGCTTGCTGTGATTGGTCCGCGTCCCGGCAACATGGCGCCGTGACCAATCATAAGCCGGGACGTCACTGGAGGCTGGACACGCGCGCTTTTTCAAAAGCGCGCAAGTCCAGCCTCCCGTGACGTCACGGCTTGTGATTGGTTAATGGCGGCCATGTTGCCGGGACGCGGACCAATCACAGCAAGCCGTGACGTATTTTCGTCACGGCTTGCTGTGATTGGTCCGCGGCCCGGCAACATGGGCGCCCTGACCAATCACAAGCCGGGAGTTCGCGTAACCATGTAAAAGCGGGAATTTTAAACAAACAACGCTGCCGGTTCCTGCGCTGAGGTCCCGGCTGCGTCGGAGAGGTAAAGTATAGCGATATTTTTTATTTTAATTCTTTCTTTTACACATTTATATGGTTCCCAGGGCCTGAAGGAGAGTTTCCTCTCCTTCAGACCCTGGGAACCATCAGGAATACCGTCCGATACTTGAGTCCCATTGACTTGTATTGGTATCGGGTATCGGTATCGGATTGGATCCGATACTTTGCCGGTATCGGCCGATACTTTCCGATACCGATACTTTCAAGTATCGGACGGTATCGCTCAACACTAGTGGCTGGGCAATATACCACGTAGCTGGGCAATATACTACGTGACTGGCCAATACACTACGTCGCTGTGCAATATACTACGTGGCTCTGTGCTGTATACTACGTCACTGGGCAATATACGTCACTGGGCAATATACGTAACTGGGCAATATACTACGTGACTGGGCAATATACTACGTGGTTGGGCAATATACTACGTGGCTGGGCAATATACTACGTGGGCTGTGCAATATACTACGTGGACATGCATATTCTAGAATACCCGATGCGTTAGAATCGGGCCACCATCTAGTTTATTTATAAGTATTTTATGGTTTTGTGTATAATCATGATTTGATTACCAGTAAAATATACATTTTATCAATATATTTTTCTATTCTTTTGAATACTTTTTTGGGGGTATATGGATTCACCAAGCAGGTCTGACCATCAAGCCGGGAAAGTGCCAGATGGGCATGAGCGAGGTCCACTACCTGGGACACCGGGTAGGCAGGGGCTCCATGAGGCCAGAGCCCTGGAAAGTGGTCGCAATCACATGCTGGCCCACCCCCAGGACTAAGAAGCAGGTGATGTCCTTCCTGGGCACTGCAGGGTACTATAGGTGCTTCGTACAGAACTATAGTAGTCTGGCAAAACCCTTGACAGACCTCACCAGGAAGAAGCTACCCCAAACAATCGACTGGACAGACAGCTGTGAGGTGGCTTTCCGGGCTTTGAAAACAACCCTGAGCAGTTCTCCATTGTTAAAAGCCATCAACAGCAGTTCCTGGTACAGACTGACACCAGCAAGTTTGGCCTTGGTGCTGTGCTCAGCCAGGTGGACTCAGGGAACCAAGAGCACCCCGTGTTGTACCTGAGCTGGAAGCTTCTGCCAAGGGAAGTGGCCTATTCCACCATTGAGAAGGAGTGCCTGGCCATGGTTTGGGCCCTGCAACGTTTGCAGCCCTACCTGTATGGATGCACCTTCACTGTGGTGACCAACCACAACCCCCTGAGCTGGTTACATACCATGTCTGGTACCAACGGAAGGCTGCTACGCTGGAGCCTTGCCCTCCAGCAGTACGACTTTACCGTGAAGCACAAAAAGGGCAGCGAGCATGGCAACGCAGATGGATTGTCCCACCAAGGCGAATCTGCCGAGGTGAGCATGGAGGAGTACCGAGAGGTCCTGCCTCTGTAGCGCAATCCAAAAGGAGGAGGTGTCATGAATATACACAGCTCTGATACACCCATTAGGTCTGTGTAAAGTACACACAAACATTCAGGGCTGCTACATTTTCTGGCCTTTGTAAGTGACAAGCCAGTCCAGACACATGCAGCAGTTTTGAACCCCCCCTCTCAGCTTTTCTCCTCACACTGCTGACAATATAGCTGTAACATGAGACTCCAGTGTGAACTGGTTAAAAGCAGCCTACAGCCTCCTGGCATTCCTTTTGTTCTCTTCAACTGGTATATAATTGTGCAGATTAGGTCTGGAAGCAGGACAAATACATTTTTGGCCTCTGCATCGGCCGGGCAAAACACACTAGTGCGTTTTATACACTGTGTACAGAATTATTAGGCAAGTTGTATTTTAATCACATGATACTTTTTATACATGTTTTCCTACTCCACGCTTGAGAGCCAACTACCAATTAAGTAAATCAGGTGATGTGCATCTCTGTAATGAGGAGGGGTGTTGTCTAATGACATCAAAACCCTTTATAAGGTGTGCTTAATTATTAGGCAACTTCCTTTCCTTTGGCAAAATGGATCAGAAGAGAGATTTAACGGGCTCTGAAAAGTCCAATTGTGAGATGTCTTGCAGAGGGATGCAGCAGTCTTGAAATTGCTAAACTTTTGAAGCGTGATCACTGAACAATCAAGCGTTTCATGGCAAATAGCCAACAGGGTCGCAAGAAGCGTGTTGGTCAAAAAAGGCGCAAAACAACTGCCCATGAATTGAGTAAAATCAAGCGTGAAGCTGCCAAGATGCTATTTGCCACCAGTTTTGCCATATTTCAGAGCTGCAACATTACTGGAGTAACAAAAAGCACAAGGTGTGCGATACTCAGGGACATGGCCAAGGTAAGGAAGGCTGAAAAATGACCACCTTTGAACAAGAAACTTAAGATAAAGGGCCAAGAAATATCTTAAGACTGACTTTTCAAAGGTTTTATGGACTGATGAAAGAGTAATTCTGGATGGGCCAGAGGCTGGATCAGGGCAGAGAGTTCCACTCCAACTCAGACGCCAGCAAGGTAGAGGTGGGGAACTGGTATGGGCTGGTATCATCAAAGATGAACTTGTGGGACCTTTTCGGGTTGAGGATGGAGTGAAGCTCAACTCCCAGACCTACTGCCAGATTCTGGAAGACAACTTCTCCAAGCAGTGGTACAGCAAGAAGACGGTATCATTCAAGAAAAACATGATTTTCATGCAGGACAATGATCCATCACATGCCTCCAACTACTCCACAGCGTGGCTGGCCAGTAAAGGTCTCAAAGAAGAAAAAATAATGACATGGCCCCCTTGTTCACCTGATCTGAGCCCCATAGAGAACCTGTGGTCCCTCATAAAATGTGAGATCTACAGGGAGGGAAAACAGTACACCTCTCGGAAAAGTGTCTGGGAGGCTGTGGTGGCTGCTGCACACAATGTTGATCGTAAACAGATCAAGCAACTGACAGAATCTATGGATGGAAGGCTGTTGAGTGTTGTCATAAAGAAAGGTGGCTATATCGGTCACTAATTTTTTGGGGGTTTGTTTTTGCATGTCAGAAATGTTTATCTCTAAATTTTGTGCAGTTATATTGGTTTACCTGGTGAAAATAAACAAGTGAGATGGGAATATATTTGGTTTTTATTAAGTTGCCTAATAATTCTGCACAGTAATAGTTACCTGCACAAACAGATATCCTCCTAAGATAGCCAAATCTAAAAAAAAAAAACCACTCCAACTTCCAAAAATATTAAGCTTTAATATTTATCTTTTGGGTTGATTGAGAACATAGTTGTTGATCAATAATAAAAATAATCCTCTAAAATACAACTTGCCTAATAATTCTGCACACAGTGTAATTTCCCGTACCAGCTAAATTCGAGAAATGGATTACTACTTAACCGGGTCATACAGATACTTCATGTTTGGGCTCAAACTAACACCCATCTCATGCTCGGGAGAATTATAGTTTTGGGGTCCTTTTACGAGGTTCATACCCCGAGTTATGTTTAATAGATTGTTTTCCATACCTTTCCTGTGATAGAAATATATATATATCATGTAGATCTCACTTGCATGTATACCCCTCTATAATCATATATACTCATATGCTCACAGCTAATATATACATTATAATAAATGGTTTAAAATGGCTGACACGAACTGATATAACCCAGACAGATCAAATGGGGTTTTCCATCCCAAAAAGCGGAACAGTGTCAGATGTTTTAACTCCTGGTCAGATGTCTCCACTTTGTCCTAGATACAGAGCTCAAGTTTAGTTGCTTAATCTGCTGTCATATGAGCATTAATCACAATATTCCATATATGTTTAGATAACCAATGACAGAGGAGCTAGACAATATGGTAATTAACTAACCACCCCTGACAACCCCTAACCACTCCTTTCTATGTGAAAATATAAAACTATGTATGTACAATAAAGTTTCAGTATTGATGGAATGTTGTTCTGACACAATGGTGTTGCAGTCTCATTCCTTTGAGCGCTCAAAATGCTCAGTCTAATTGGGAGCGGCCGCAGCACACACAGAGGGATAAATTTATCCAACCCAAATATTTCCATATCAAATGGCGCCCAACGTGGGGCAAAAGGACAAAATGCACGGGATCCTTCTGACCGGAGACATGGAGGTGTTAGCCATGGCCTTGGTTCAAGGGATGGAGACTGCGCAGCTCCATAAGTAAGGTAAGAAAATGTTATCATCTTACCTGAAAGTCCCCTGTGCCCAGTCCGGGTCTATACCTCTTGCCGGTCAGGTGTGGTCACCAATTCCCAGGTAGTGTAAAAAGTCCGAAGCCTGAATCCTAACCCTGGGAGGTGTCTGCTGTGTGCCGTGTATGTGTTCTGTGTTTGTGTAAAATCCGAGAGAGGAAGGAATAGTGACTTTTGTTTGTGGTGGCTGGGTAACGGACAGCAGGAGGTCAAATCGCTGAATAAGCTACCACAGATTCCCATGCAATAGGAGAGACAGAAGGTCTCGGGACAGGCAGTTCCATGTTCCAGGCTCGGATGGTGATAGCTTTGAGGGCTGCCACAGATTCCCATAGCGGGCGGCCAGTCGGGACGACCGGAGCGGAGGGTGGTAGAGTCCGACATATGCGTGCCAGTGCGATTGATAGTTGTCTGTTCCCAGCGCAACCTGCACGTGTCACAGAATTTAAAAGGGCATCTCTCGGATTGTCTATCTGTTTCTGTCTGTCAAGTGTTGCTTCTTTAAGAAGCATGAAATAGTAAAAGAAAGTTTTTTGTTTTTTTTCCTTCTCTCTTGAACTTCCTCTTTTTCAGCTGCTGAAGCAGAGATGCATTGTAAATCACACTGTCACATCTGGGTTTTTTTTCTCTCTGGCTGTTTCTGCAAATGCTAGCTATGTGTAGCTATTTGTGAAGAAGTGATTGTATCTATCATTTTTGGTGCGACATACGTGTTTTCAGATACGTGATTTTAGTGACATCGGATACAGCAGCATATAAAAGGGGAAGTGTGTCTCTGACTGTATTTGAGCGCAGAGATTCTAAAAGAAAAAAGGAGAAGAGAAAAGCCGGTTTAATTTTTAATTTTTTTACTCTCTTAAAGGGTCTTTTTCTTTTTGCGGCATTTTAAACATTTTTTAATTAAGTTTTCCTCAATCTTCAATCTCTTTACCTTTTTTACTTTTTTTGGGAAAGAGTTTTTTTTTCCTTCCTTTTGTATCAAAATTTTGAGTTTTTGGTTGTGAACTAAGTTTTTGACGGTTTTTCTTATCGTTTTGAGTTTTTCTTAGAGTTTTATATACTCATTTTTAGAAGGTTTTTTTTTAGTACTGTTTTCTTTCTTTTTTTTTTTTTTCTTTTTTGTGTGTTTTTCATTTTTTGCTTTTGCCATGGGGAATAAAGTGGCCGAGCAACAGGAAAGTCTTTTTACTTCCTGATGAGAAAACAGCCCCTAGATAGTGGCAGAACACGAAGGTGTTAAGTATGTGAAGAATTTTGGAAGGTATAAAGTACGTGAAATTCATTAGAATGGCAGACTTCAAGCTGTCGAGTGGCATGACGTAGAAGGGAAAATAAGGGAAGTTAGCTGATGTTAGATTGCTGAATACTAATACATGGTATAAAGTGCCAGCAGAGCTTACATCGTTTAGGTGGTACAGAAAGTTATGTGAGCAAACCAGGAAGTGTTTTTTGTGTGTATAAGACGAGAAATATTGGATCTGCGCAGTCTGCTTTTAGCAGAATCCATGATATAGGTAGTTATTTTTGCACAGTATATGCGCCCCGTTTCTCCCTACAGGGAGAAGGCATAATTGCTCCTCACTATTATTCTTGTTGTTCTCCTCTATCCTCCTT
The DNA here is from genome assembly GCF_051348905.1 of Ranitomeya variabilis. Classification (NCBI taxonomy): domain Eukaryota; kingdom Metazoa; phylum Chordata; class Amphibia; order Anura; family Dendrobatidae; genus Ranitomeya; species Ranitomeya variabilis. The sequence goes on along the minus strand of NC_135235.1, from coordinate 52,505,772 downwards.
TTTCTCTGTCACTCTTTTTCTCCGCATTCTTCTCTCTCACTCTCCTTTCCTCTCCTCTTCCTCCACACTTTTCTCTTCTCTCTCTCTCCCCCTCTCTATCTCTCTCCTTCACACCTTCCATCTTCTCCTCCCTCTGCTCCTCACCCTCGCCCGCACCTCCTTCTCCACTCCCCCACCACACCTATCTCCTCCCTCTTCTCCACACCCATCTCCACTCCTCTCTTCTCCTCCCTCTCTATCTCCTCCTTCTCTTCCTTCTCCACACCCACCTCCACTCCTCTCTTCTCTCTCTCTCTCTCTTGCTTTGTCTCACTCATCAACCCCTCCTCCTTCTTCTTCCTCTTTTTTTTCCTCTTCGTTCTTCGTTCGGCTGGGCCAACGCCCAATTCAAACAATATGGTGCTTACAGCACAAGGTTCCCCTTCCATGTCCCTGGCATAGTCCAGCCATTGCCAGTGAAAATCCCAGTACACACAATGCAGTAGGCAACCCCCAGACGTATCAGGCAGCAGACAGCTCAGCCCTGGGTGCAGAGGGGGGAGGAATGATATCAGAACGAGCTCACTGACAGATCCTCCGTTACCTCATTTCACAGTCAACAATATTGTAACCCTTAAGGTTTTACATGAACTTTGATATCACCATATATTGATAATGTACAACTTCAGCACCAGTCAGAGCTGCATACATTCACACCAACATAGAACTATAAGCCTAATCCATCACAGCTTCAGCAAGGAGGGAGACATCCTCACAGCAACTTCTAAGTCCAAAATCAGTCAGTGTATGACCCCAGTACAAGCTATCACAACAATTCCTCTGATGAAGATGAAGAGGGAACATCATACATGCTGTCCAGTACTAGAAAGGAAACCCACAGGCACCAAGAACGCAGGGGCAGATAGAGGCACCACCATTACACTATGTGCACTGCACTTCAAGTCAGGTGACAATCTTCCAGACCCAGGGATGCATCCCATGCCATTTTACCGAAGAATGTAGCAGAACCAGCAAACATATGCAGCCACCTGGAATGATCTCTGGGCCATAAATGGAAATAGAAGCAGGTGATGCACTCTGGCCAATCATGAAGGAACAATTCAAACTTCCAGCAGAATCAGACGTACACGCTTGGGAGTCAGGGCCACAGCTAATTGAACAGCTCAGAGAGTGGGCCAAAGGCAGATTGGCAGGACAAGCCATGACATGAGCCAAGATAAGACAGAGTCTGTAAAGAAGTTTCATGGCAGAGTAATGCAAGTATTCCATGGACTGAGACAGCCAATTAGGAAACCACTGATAGTGGCTAGGCCTGAGAACAGGTCAATAGCAGTGGACTGACCCAGCAAAAATGTTTTATGTGCGCCTAGGAGACTGTTTATTGTTGATTGTCACCAAAACTGCCGCTATTATAGCACCACAAAGAGCGCGAAGAAGGAAACGGATGCCGTGCTGCTGAGAACGCCGGAAGGGGAGCCAGAGGTGAAGACACTGCAAAGTGCTGATCAACACACCAGAAGAACCGCTGCAGACTCCAGAGAGGAGACACCGACCTCAATAAGGTTAGCAAAGGGGAGAAGCTATGTCGGAGCAGGGGGAAGAAGTGATGGCAGATGCAGCCACAGCCCCTGTAATGCCCCAAGACCTTGGGTTGGATGCAGCTGCCGGTCTCATGGCACCCCTGGGCCTCGCCACGAATGCACCTGCAGGCCCCATCTTACCAACGCAGCTTCAATCAGCAGGCCGGACCCCGCTGCCGCTACAGTGCCCATCATGCCATTGTCCACAGTAGCCAAAGGGACCGAGTCCCAACCAGGATTGCAGAGGACGGCCCCTCTCATGGTGACTACTAACCTGGAAGCGCAACCACCCTACAAAGACAGAAGAAGTGTCAAGTGTTACATCTGTGGCAAGTTTGTCCATTACCAGAACCAGTGCAAAAGCACCCACGCCCCCGAAGAGACTGGACCCATGCAACCCAAGAGTTGGTCCAGAGAAACAGGTCAAGGAAGAAGTGCAGAAAGCAGTGAAGTACCCCATCCAAAGGACAGGGACAAGCAAGCCAGGTTCGCAAGACACTACGCTCCTGACATGTAAAACTTCATCTGCAGGACCAATACCTCAAATTACCCTTAAAGTGGATGGCGTTGTCAGATCCAAAGTGGTGCAGCCAGAAGTGTGATGACACCTGTGGAACTCGCTGATCCCACCTGCCTATCAGAATCCTCTGTGTCTCGCATGGGCATTGATGGTCAAGTCAGACATTCTCAGCTTACAAAGCCACTGAGCGTGTGCACTCAGCCAGGACACTCTATCCTGTCCCAGTTTGTGGTGTAAAGGACCTGCCACTCAACCTGCTGGGAGCGAACCTACTGCAGAAGCTGAAGGCAACCACAGTGTTCCAGGAAGATGGGACAGTGACACTTTCTTCATCCCTGACCCGAGAAGAGTCATGCTGGCGGCCCTACAAGAACATTAAACAATCGATGAGGCCTACCATCGAGGTATGGGATGTAGTACCAGAAAGTCTATGGTCTAAGGGACCCCAGCACATGAGAAAACCTCAAGTTGCCCCAGTACGGGTGTCACTCAAGCCATGTACCCCGTACCCTCGTAAGGCCCAGGCCAGGCCTAGAGTCAAGCTGCCTCTGACCAACTGAAGATCTACCTGGAAATAGGAATCATTGTTCCTCGCACATCGCCTTGCAATACCCCGCTTTTCCCCGTCAAGAAAAAGACTGTAAAAGGAGAGCCAGCCAAGTTCAGAATGGTATATGACCTGAGAGCTGTGAATGACGCCACAGTGTTTGAAACTGAAATTATGCCGAATCCGCACACTCTGCTCTCAAATGTGCCTGCCACAGCAAAAGTGTTCACAGTGAACAACCTGGCTAATGTTTTCTCCAGTGTTCCAGTTCATCCGGAAGACCAGTTCCTGTTTGCCTTAATGCACCAGGGGGGACACCACACATGGACAGTGATGCCACAATGGGCCCAGAACAGCCCTTCATGGTTCACCAAAGCAATGTCCACAGTCCTCACCAACTGGGTAGTAGAACATGCAGAAGTAACCCTGCTACAATGCATGGACAATCTACTCCTTTGTGCAATTGACTTTGATACATGTAAAGCCCATTCCTTGTATCTCCTACTCTACCTGGCGGAGCAGCACTGCAAGATCTCAAAGAACAAAGTCCAGTGGTGTCTGAAGCAAGTTACGTTCCAGAGACACTGTATTGCTCACCAGGCGAAATGCCTGACAGATGACCGGAAGACCACAGTGGAGAAGATGGTCCCTCCAACAACTCCAAAGGTGCTACAGGCCTTCCTTGGTCTAGTTTCGTAATTGCAGAGCCTGGATCCGATGCTTCCGTCCTAATGTAGCCTCTGTGTGAATACGTCAGCGTGACCCCGTTCCTCCAGACAGATGTGGCCTTCAGTTCGTTCAATAAGTTAAAAGGCTCTGTAGTCTCTGCCAGCACTAGGCCTATCCGACTACGAGAAGCCATTCCGTCTCTACTTGATGAGAAAAGAAGGCCTTGCTACTGGAGTCCTGATGCAGCTTCAGGGGGGAAAGCGGAGACTTTCGGACTACTTTTCAGCTTGCCTGGATCCAGTTGCAAGGGGAGCCTCTTCCTCCCGCATGAGAGCAGCAGTTGCAGCACACGCCTTCCTGGACAGGACTACTGACATCAGTGGAAAAATCATTGGAAATCCTGGCTCTGCATGACATCTCGGCAATCCTCAACCAAACCCAGCTAAAACATCTCTCCACCGCCAGGCATCTTCGCCTCCAGTGCTCTACTCCTGCCCAACAATGTCACCATCTCCAGATGCACAGTCCTCAACCCGTCCACTCTACTCCCACTCCCAAGGGGGGATACAGATATGGACCCTCAGATAAAAAGTCTGCATGGGATCTGAATTTGCTCCGGACGGATGACCATGATTGCTTCAGCATCATGCAACAGGAAACAGCAGGACTACCCAAGGTGGCAGAAGAGCCACTGACCAACCCAGAGTTGATCCTCTATGTGGATGGCTCCAGATTTGCAGATGATGAAGGAAGATTCCACACGGGATGTGCAGTGACCAGCAATCAAGAGATCCTGTGGTCCAGAAGTCTGTCACCCAGTCTGTCAGCCCAGGAAGCAGAACTGATAGCGCTGATGAAGACCTACCAGATGGCAGAAGACAAGACTGAGAAAATGTATACCGATTCAAGGTACTCGCATGGCATAGCATACGACTTCGGACCCATCTGGGCTGCAAGGGACTTCATCACAGCAAGCGGAACAACCGTGAAGCATCATGGAGCCATTAAGGACCTGCTGAACACACTTCAACTTCCAAAAGTGGTGGCAGTACTAAAAGTCAAAGCGCATGGAAAACTGAACACAGTAGGGGCACGAGGCAACAACATGGCGTGTCAGCCATTTTAAACCATTTATTATAATGTATATATTAGCTGTGAGCATATGAGTATATATGATTATAGAGGGGTATACATGCAAGTGAGATCTACATGATATATATATTTCTATCACAAGCCCCCCTTAGATATCACTTGCCCTAATCCTAGCCTCCTGTCCCAAAGCGCTGCAACTCTTTTGTGCTGTCGGCGAACTGACACAAGCCTAACGCCTGTGCCCCACTCCGTATAGACTTTTCGCAAATGGGCGGTCAGGAGATCTGTCCCTAACGGGGGTTCGTTGCAATCAGTCTCTTAGTCAATAGCATGTGTAGTGAGCGATGTGTAGTCTTTATCAGGTAGGTCATCTGTTCGGTTAGGCAGGGCATCCACAACATCATTCTGGCTTGGGTGTCATCTTCTGGTAGGGGAGCGTTCTTGCCATGCGATGAGTGGATCCAAGTGGGTCTTCCCTCCAGTTTCACAGAGTTTGGTGTCATCAGCAGCACTTGAGCAGGACCATCAAATCTGGGATTGAGTGGTGTTCTCCTTACAAACTTTTTCACCAACACCCAGTCTCCTGGCTTCGAGGAGTGCATACCGGACACTGAATCTGGATCTGGCAATGAAGAAAAAAACTCGAGAATGGATGTTAGCAAGTTTCTTGGTGATTTCAATTACATAAGCAGACAAAGTATCATATTACATAATCAGCTGCTGAGGGAAAGGATACCCCTAACCTGGGACTAGACCCAAATAAAACTTCATACGGTGACAGCTTTGCTGGGCCTCTGGAAGTATGCCTTACACTAAGTAGTGTGATTGGGAGTGTGTAGGCCTAAGTCTGACCCTACTGCTGACTAGATCTCTCGTGTCAGATTTGCTGTGAATGCGGGTCCCTGGTCACTCTCTATCACTTCTGGGACCCCATAGCTGCATATCTCGTCTCTGAGAGTAGCTTCTTTGCAGTAGTCTTTGCTGACTGGTTCCTCACTGGGAAAGCTTCTGGCCATCCTGAGAACATGTCCATGACCACAAGGGCATATTTGAAACCTCCACTTGGCGGAATTTGGATGTGTCTATCTGGATCCTCTGGAAGGGGTACAGTGGTCTGGCTAGATGATGTGTGGGAACTTTCTCCATTCTTCCAGGGTTGCATTTGCCACAGGTCAGACAGCTGCTAGTGAACTTGGCTGTTAGGGTGGGGATCCCTAGAGCGAACCAGTAAGCACCAATCGGATCATTCATCTGTGTCTTTAATCTGTGTGTGGGCCCATGTGCCCACTGGACCACCATAGGGTACATGCTTCAGGGTAAACAGGGTTTGTAGTCCATTGAGTATACCCTTCCTTCTTCATGTGTTGCTCTCTTTTGCATCCAGCATTCCTTCTTGTCCTTTGGGGCTTGCTCTTGCAGCTTTTTTGAGCAGATTCCAGGATGTCATCTTGTCAGGTTTCCTGTCTTCAGCCGTCCTGTAGTAGCCGTCCGGCTCTACGACCTCTTCCACTTTTCCATATTGTCTTCCCTTGACTGCCATGTCCGCCAACTCCCACGCGCAAAACTCGCCACACATGCAAAACTCGCCTCACGCAAAACTTGCACACATGAAAAAATTGCCACATGCACAAAAGTTGCAACACATACAAAGGTTGCCTCACACAAAACTTGCACATACTCAAAACGCACCACACAAAACTCGCCACGCGCAAAACTCGCCATGCGCAAAACTTGCTGCGCACAACTTGCTACACTAACCTGTCACATGCAACTCGACACAAAAAGTTGCTGCACGCATGTCGCCACACAAAACTCATCTCACAAAAGTCGCTACATGCATGTCGCCACACGCAACTCAACACACACAACTTGACACATGAAACTCGCCCTAAAACACACACAAGTCTGGTATTATCCGTCAAAAATAAAAATCTGATTAATAAGCAGACAAACTACAAGAGCAACAACTGTACCATATAGGAAATACGGCAGCTGTCAGTCACATGACCAGTCTATTATGTGTATGTGTGAGCTAATATATACTGCCAGGGGGTGGGCTTACTGTTGGCTGGGGATTTATCAGGCAGCCAATTTAGCTTACAAATACTGAGGTAAAAATACTGACCAAATAACGTGTGAATGAGGTCTAATACATGAGGAGATGACACACAGGTATATACTATATACGAGAGGAGATGACATACAGGTACATATTATATACAGAAGGAGATGACATACAGGTACATAATATATACAGGAGATGATAGATATATACTATATACAGGAGATGACACACAGGTATATACTATATACAGGGGAGATGACACACACATTTATATACTATATACAGGGGAGATGACACACAGGTATATACTATATACAGGAGGAGATGACACAGGTATATACTATATACAGGAGATGACACACAGGTATATACTATATACAGGGGAGATGACGCACACATATATACTATATACAGGAGGAGATGACACAGGTATATACTATATACAGGAGGAGATGACATACAGGTATATATTATATACAGGAGAGATGACACACAGGTATATACTATATACAAGGGAGATGACACACAGGTATATACTATATACAGGAGATGACACACAGGTATATACTATATACAGGGGAGATGACACACAGGTATATACTAGAGATGACACACTGGTATATGCTATATACAGGGGAGATGACATACAGGTACATACTATATACAGGGGCGATGACACACAGGTATATACTATATACAGGAGATGACACACAGATATATACTATATACAGGAGATGACACAGGTATATACTATATACAGGGGAGATGACATGTATATACTATATACAGGAGGAGATGACACACAGATATATACTATATGCAGGAGCAGATGACACACAGGTATATACTATATACAGGAGATGACATATAGGTACATACTATATACAGGAGGAGATGACACACAGGTATATACTATATACAGGAGATGACACACAGGTATACACTATATACAGGGGAGATGACACGTATATACTATATACAGGAGATGACACACGTATATACTATATACAGGAGATGACACACAGATATATACTATATACAGGAGCAGATGACACACAGGTATATACTATATACAGGAGATGACACACAGGTATATACTATATACAGGAGATGACACAGGTACATACTATATAAAGGAGATGACACAGATATATACTATATACAGGAGCAGATGACACACACGTATATACTATATACAGGAGGAGATGACATACAGGTACATACTATCTACAGGAGATGACATACAGGTATATACTATATACAGAAGATGACATACAGGTGTATACTATATATAAGGGAGATGACAAACATGTATATACTGAGGGGAAAATGAGAGGTGTGAGGTGAAAATGAGGGGTGCGAGTGCCAAATGAGAGGAGTGAGAGAAAATAGTGGAGTGATTGGAAAATGACAGATGTGAGGTCGAAATGACAAGTGTTAGGGGGGAATGAGAGGAGTGAGGGGGGAATGAGAGGAGGGGGAAAATAAGAGGAGGGGGAAAATAAGAGGTGTAAGGGAGAAAATGAGAGATGTGAGGGCGAAAATGAGAGGCGTGATGGGAAAATAAGAGAAGTGAGGTGCTATAACTAACCACAGATATTTACTATGCCCAGGCAACGCCAGGCTCTTCAGCTAGTATACCTATAAAGAGAAAAATCAGACAAACTGAAAATTTTGCAGTGGTCTCTTAATTTTTGCCAGAGCTGTATGTACAAGAACTATCACAATTCTTTTGCTCTGTAATAAATTGTCATCCACTCTTTCTCAGTGTGTGGTTGCTATTCACCAGCATTCTACCAGCACTATAGCAGCCAGAACCTTTGATTTTCATGCTCATAACTTGTCTTCCACTCTTTTGCAGTGAGTGTTTCCTATTCATCAGCATTCTACCAGCACTTTAGTAGCCAGAACTTCAGATAACTTGTCTTACAAAATGTTTTCAATGGGTGGCTTCTCTTCATTAGCTTTCTGCAAACACACTTATCACAGGAACTTCCATTCTCACTTTACAAGCATTAATTTTGCCTGCCATTTCCCAGCTGTTTGCCTGGCTCCCCTATCGGTTGTGCCCGTATGCAGCTTTGCCCCTGCACTTCCTTTCATCAGGCTCCGCACCTCTGCTGCTAGTGACCAATTATGCTTGACAAACGGCAGCAGACAGTAAATTAGAATGGAGGCACCTAATGGTTGGCACTATGGGATGATTTTAGGGGTGGCTAAGACACCATTATTTTCTCTGACGCCCATGACGGCACCACGGAGGGGATCCGCCCACCAAGGACAGGAAACCTACAGATAAAAAGGCGGTACCCCTCTCCTGCATCAGTTGGTTTCCTGTCCTTGATGGGAGACCTACAGATTCACCTCCGTGGTGTCGTCAAGAGAAGATTCGTCGTGGACAATGCCGGGGCCAATCAGCTCGATTCAGGCAGCGGGGGCCCCCCTGCCTCGGCTGGTGTGGTGACCCGAAGCGCCACCGCTGGGGCTAGTAGGCCTTTAGGGTGCGCGGAGAGAGGTGGCTGGACCATGGCCACCTCTCTAGGTAAGACTCACCGGCAGCAGCATTATCCAAGGGGGGTCCCTCTGTGGATAGGAGCCAACATCCTGCTCCTCCTGCGTAAGACTGCGGGCTGTAGTTCCCGGGGGTTCCGGGAAGCCAGCAAGAAGGTACGGTGATGCCCGGCGCCATCTTGGATTCCGCTGCGCACGCGCGAGATTCCCCGAGATTTTAACAGGAGGGGTCTCTGCGCACGCGCGGCTGGCTGCGGCGCCGCTCGCGCCGGGATTCTCGTTCGGCGCGCGTGCTCAGGGCAGATGGGCCGCGCAGGCGCGCTGCGTGCGGCGGACCTTAAAACTTGGCTGGCCGCGCTAGCGGTCTGGGCTTGCTACATGCGGCGATCGGCGCAGGCGCGAGATTCTGCGCGATCTCGCTGGAACTGCGCATGCGCGGGAAGGAAAAAATAAAAATAAAAAATGGCGCCTTCCACCGCTATTTAGTGAGCACACACATGGGGGCAGGCGCTTCCTATGGAGTCCGACCAGCGCTCACCAGTCATGAGCGACATCGAGCAGGCATCTCCCCTGTCCAGGGCATCTCCACCGCCGCCGCCACAGCAGCAGCAGCAGAAGCAACGTCCCCAGAAAGGGCACCAGGATACCGGTAAAGGGCGTTCTGGATCACTGCGCAGCAAGGAGTCCAGCACAGCGTCCGGCTCTAAGGATAGACCGACATTGGATCACTCCCAACCGGTATTTATGGGTCCATAAGGTGGTAAGTGATCTACGTGAATGTTAGTGATAGTGAGGGCCTATCTTTGTGCTCCCTTACTATAGGGGAAGAAATGCACAGGCAAGTCTAAGCATAAGATTTGTGCTCTGTGTAGAGAAGATCTTCCATCTTCGTGGGAAAAGAGGCTCTGCAGTGTTTGTATCCAACAGACAGTGTCAGAGGGCCTCCCCGGGTTCGCAGCGGACCTTAAAAACCTGATCAAAGTCCAGGTAGAAGAGACCTTTAAGTCCCTTAAAGGGGGGAAAAAGCGGAGGAAGACCAAGCACAGATCCCCGTCTCCTGAGTCCGGTGATTCAGGGGAGGATATGGATTCAGACACCTCCACCTCTTCTTCCTTCTCGTCCTCATCATCATCATCCTCGACCTCCTCTGGAAGGCGCAGTTGCTTTCCCTTAGAAGAAACAGACAGTCTGGTTAAGGCTGTCAGAAGCACTATGGGATTGGCAGACTCTCACCCCAAAAAATCTGTACAGGACATAATGTTCGGGGGGCTCGACCAAAAAAAGAGAAGGGCCTTCCCCCTTAATGAAAAAATCCAGGCTTTAATTAAGAAAGAATGGAAGAAACTCGTAAGAAAGGCACTACTCACACCAAAAAGGAAATACCCATTCGATGATCAATCTTGCTCCTTTTGGGATAAAGCACCTAAGTTAGATGTGGCCATCGCTAAGGCATCCAAGAAATATGCCCTCCCATTCGAGGACATGGGGATCTTGAAAGACCCAATGGACAAAAAGGCAGATGCCTTCCTCCGAGGCTCATGGGAGGCAGCTGGTGGAGGCCTTAAACCAGCAGTCGCGGCTGCATGTACATCCCGCTCCCTGATGATATGGTTAGACCAATTTGAAATCCACCTCAAAAATAAATCATCTCGTGACTCTATTTTAAATACTTTACCAGTTATGCGTGGAGCGGCTGCCTTCTTAGCGGACGCTTCAGCCGATTCAATCAAATTATCAGCAAGAGCGGCGTTTTTTTCTAATGCCGCTAGACGAGCCCTTTGGCTTAAATGTTGGCCAGGAGATCTCCAAACAAAGTCTAGATTATACACCATCCCCTGTGAAGGAGAATTCCTATTCGGGCCCACTCTAGATGATATCTTAGAGAAAGCTGGGGATAAAAAGAAATCCTTTCCCTCCCTGAGTTTTCCTTCGTACAGGAGGCCCTTTCAGAGCAAGAGGTTCTTCCGAAGGAAACCGGGAAAAAAATCAAGATAAATGGGAAGATAAGCGAAACAAAACCAAGGGGTTCATATTCAATAGGAACCCCAACGACAACAAAAAGCCTGCCCAATAGTGTTGAGCATTCCGATACCGCAAGTATCGGGTATCGGCCGATACTTGCGGGTATCGGAATTCCGATACCGAGATCCGATACTTTTGTGGTATCGGGTATCGGTATCGAAACAACATTAATGTGTAAAAGAAAGAATTAAAATAAAAAATATTGCTATACTCACCTCTCCGACGCAGCCTGCACCTTACCGAGGGAACCGGCAGCGTTGTTTGCTTAAAATTCGCGCTTTAACTTCCTTAAGTGAAGTCCCGGCTTGTGATTGGTCGCGCGCCGCCCATGTGGCCGCGACGCGACCAATCACAGCAAGCCGTGACGTAATTTCAGGTCCTTCAGGATTTTAAAATTACGTTCCGGCGTTGTGATTGGTCGCGTCGCGGTCACATGGGCGACGCGACCAATCACAAGCCGTGACGTCACAGGAGGCAGGAGACGCGCGCATTTTAAAATGCGCGCGTGTCCAGCCTCCAGTGACGTCACGGCTTGTGATTGGTCGCGTCGCCCATGTGACCGCGACGCGACCAATCACAACGCCGGAACGTAATTTTAAAATCCCGAAGGACCTGAAATTACGTCACGGCTTGCTGTGATTGGTTGCGTCGCGGCCACATGGGCGACGCGACCAATCACAAGCCGTGACGTCACGGGAGGCTGGACACGCGCGCATTTTAAAATGCGCGCGTCTCCTGCCTCCCGTGACGTCACGGCTTGTGATTGGTCGCATCGCCCATGTGACCGCGACGCGACCAATCACAACGCCGGAACGTAATTTTAAAATCCTGAAGGACCTGAAATTACGTCACGGCTTGCTGTGATTGGTCGCGTCGCGGCCACATGGGCGGCGCGCAACCAATCACAAGCCGGGACTTCACTTAAGGAAGTTAAAGCGCGAATTTTAAGCAAACAACGCTGCCGGTTCCCTCGGTAAGGTGCAGGCTGCGTCGGAGAGGTGAGTATAGCAATATTTTTTATTTTAATTCTTTATTTTACACATTAATATGGTTCCCAGGGCCTGAAGGAGAGTTTCCTCTCCTTCAGACCCTGGGAACCATCAGGAATACCGTCCGATACTTGAGTCCCATTGACTTGTATTGGTATCGGGTATCGGTATCGGATTAGATCCGATACTTTGCCGGTATCGGCCGATACTTTCCGATACCGATACTTTCAAGTATCGGACGGTATCGCTCAACACTACTGCCCAATGAATGCTTGCCCCAGGTGGGGGGAAGGTTGTCCCTCTTCCTCTCGGCCTGGGAGAAAATTACCAGCAGTCCTTGGGTGTTGAGTATAATAAAATCAGGACTGAAGCTGAGGTTCCAAAAAACCCCTCGCCCCTTCTTTATGACAACATCGCTAAGGTCTTTGGAGGAAGAACAGCTAGCGTTGGAAAAAGAAGTCATGGGACTAGTAAGCAAAGGGGTTCTTACGGAAATTCCCCTACAAGAAAGAGGACAAGGATATTACTCTCCTCTGTTCTTGAGAAAGAAACCGGTCGGTTCTTTCAGGACGATTATAAATCTGAGAAATCTGAACAAATTTCTGGAGATTCAGTCTTTCAAAATGGAAACAATAAAGACCTCGATAAAAATGTTGTTCCCATTGTGTTTTATGGTAGTCCTGGATCTAAAGGACGCCTATTATCACGTCCTCATCCACAAAGATCACCAAAAATACCTCAGGATAGCAATCTACATCAGGGGGGTGTTATGCCACTTTCAGTTTTTAGCCCTTCCCTTCAGGCTGGCCATAGCGCCATGGGTCTTCACAAAATTAGTGGCGGAGGTAATGGCTCACCTGAGGGAGCAAGATACCCTGATAGTGCCATACCTCGACGATTTTTTGATAATCGGTTCCTCTCCGCAACATTGCGAGGAACAGCTGAAGACAATCAGACATTCACTAGAAAATCTGGGCTGGTTAGTGAACTTAAAAAAAATCCAGGTTGTCACCATGCCAAATCCAGGAGTACCTGGGCCTTACTCTGGACTCTATAAAACAAGATGCCGTCTCCCAGAGGAAAAAATTCAAAACATCATAAGTCTAGTATCCAAAAGGCGAGACACCCCCTACATAACCCTCCGTCAAGCTATGTCCCTCCTGGGATCCATGACGGCCTGCATCCCGGCAGTCCAATGGGCTCAGTTACACTCAAGGGAGCTTCAATGGCAAATCTTGTCAGAAGAAGTCTCTCTAAAAGGAAATTTAGAAGGTCGGCTCAACTTGTCTCCAAGCACAATTCGGTCACTGAGTTGGTGGACATCGCTAGACAATCTTTCTCAAGGAATCCCATGGGTAACCCGTCTCACAGATAGTAACAACGGATGCGAGTCCCAGCGGGTGGGGTGCACACCTGAACGACCTGTTAGCCCAGGGAGCTTGGCCACCTCATCTGAAGAAGGTGTCCTCCAATATGAAGGAACTGCTGGCGGTCAAGTTTGCACTATTAGAGTTTCTGGGTCCCCTTCAGTCTCACCATGTCAGAGTCATGTCGGACAACAAAGTGGTGATAGCGTACCTAAATCACCAGGGAGGTACCCGTTCTCAGAGTCTGATGGAGATAACCAAATCAATCTTCCACATAGCCGAAACCAACCTTCAGTCCCTATCGGGCCTTCACATAAAAGGGGTGGACAACTACAGGGCAGATTATCTAAGTCGCTCTCGCTTGAAACAGGGAGAATGGGAACTGAATCATTCAGTGTTCTCTCAGATCTCAGTAAGATGGGGCAAACCAAATATAGACCTTTTCGCAAACCATCTAAACAAAAAAGTGAACACCTTTTGCTCAATAACACCTTTGGAGAACCCTGTATCTCTAGATGCGTTCCTGATTTCCTGGAACCATCCACTAGCATATGCCTTTCCCCTATTGCGCTGATTCCGGCAGTGCTGAGGAAAATTCGGGAGGACGGGGCTCACATAATCTTAATAGCCCCGTTCTGGCCGAAGAGGCCTTGGTTTTCCTGGATGATGAGAATGTCCATCTCCGATCCAGGGGTACTGCCGGATCTCCCAAACCTCCTCTCCCAAGGCCCAGTTCATCATCCACAGGTGGAGAATTTGCACTTGACAGCTTGGCATTTGAAAGGGAGTTACTAGAAAACAGGGGGTTTTATCCGGGGCTGGTATCTACACTGCTGAAAAGTAGGAAGCCTGTTACAACCAAACAATACGGGAAAGTATGGAAAAAATTTCTTTCATCTTCAGGTGCCAAAATGGGGGAGGGTGTCCCCCTTAAAGCCATACTTGAGTTTCTGCAGAAAGGGTTAGAACTGGGTCTGGCCACAAGCACACTAAAAGTTCATGTAGCGGCTCTAGGAGCCTTATTCAACTATGATTTAGCAGGGAATCGGTGGATTTCTAGATTCATCAGAGCAGCCGGTAGATCAAGACCTCTACCTGTGAAGGTTACCCCTAAGTGGGATCTAAATTTAGTTCTTAAAGCACTATCTAAACCTCCCTTTGAACCCTTAGCGGAAGCTCCAATCAAAATCTTATCCCTTAAAACTTCCTTGCTCGTTGCTCTCACTTCCGCACGTAGAGTCAGTGATATCCAGGCCCTATCCGCTAATCCCCCTTTCACGCAAATCCTCGATGATAGGGTCATCCTGAAAATTGACCCAGCATATCTCCCAAAAGTGGCATCCCGTTTCCATAGGAGGCAAGAAATATCTCTGCCCTCCTCCTGTCCTAATCCCAAAAACAAAGAGGAAGAGGCATTACATACATTAGATGTGAGGAGATGCCTGATGCATTACATAGAAGCCACTAGGGAGAGTAGGGAGGATTCCTCTCTCTTTGTGTGTTTCCAGGGCCCCAGGAAGGGGAAGAAAGCATCTAAGGGCACCCTGGCAAGATGGATTACAGAAGCCATCAGCCTGTCATACTCATCGAGTGGCGTACCCGTCCCGGGAAATATCAAGGCGCACTCAACAAGAGCAGTGGCAACCTCTTGGGCGGAGAAGGCCGGAGCTTCTATTGAGCAGATATGTAAAGCTGCTACCTGGTCTTCACCGTTCACTTTCTATAGGCACTATAGATTGGACCTTTCCTCCTCTTCGGACCTTACCTTTGGTAAAAGGGTTCTGGAAGCGGTGGTCCCTCCCTAATGTACAAATCTCTGCAATTCTCTCCGTGGTGCCGTCATGGGCGTCAGAGAAAATAGTAGTTACTCACCGATAACGGTGTTTCTCTGAGCCCATGACGGCACCCGTACATTCCCTCCCTTCACTTCTTGGGTGTGCACAGAAATATAGTGCCTCATGCTAATAGTGTAAATAGTCACGCGGTATCTCAATTAAGTAATGTTATATAAATAAAGTCTCTGTCCATAGTCTCCCATCGTTCTCTAGTAAACAACTGATGCAGGAGAGAGGTACCGCCTTTTTATCTGTAGGTTTCCTGTCCTTGGTGGGCGGATCCCCTCTCTCCGTGGTGCCGTCATGAGCTCAGAGAAACACCGTTATCGGTGAGTAACTACTATTTTTGGACAGTTTTTTATATTTATCTCATTGCGAAGCCAGAAGGCAGTATATACCCATAAAGCATAGAAGAGCCAAAGCCACTAAAAAAAACAAAAACTCAGGACACGAAAGAATGTACAGTATATGAGATTTATTTACAGTATAGTTCAATTTACAGTAAACTTTTCTTCACATGGGCTCCTCATCGTCAGAAAAGCTTCAGAGATCAATTACTGGCCACAAACTAATTATATGGGCTATAGAAAAAGGACACAATTCAAGTTCAGGAAAATGACAATTGTTGCCACATCTGAAACAAATAAAAGTTGATATCGCACATGAAGAATGCCGGGCAATGCTAAATTCCTAACCTATCAACCAATGAATACAAATTTTAATAAATATATATATATATATATATATATATATATATATATATATATATATATATTTTTATTTTTTTAAGTTTCTGAATCATTTCTATTCTTTTTTGGGAGAGAAAAGCAAACATCGGATTGGCTAAAAGAAATGTTTAGTGTATGTTTTTTTTTATGAATGATAACCAAGTTGATGTGGTACAGGTAAAATAGGGTATATACAGATACTAGAAGTCGCACGGCCATTATGTAGAATATGATACTTAAAAAACATGTAGGGTTTATACTGGTGAAGTCGAAGTACATTTCCCTGAATGGCACAGAGCCCGACTAGCACACCGATAACTCTTAACTTTCTGAAACCAAGTTTAAATTTTTTTTATCCTCCTTCCTCTAGGGGCGCTATATCATTACAGTCACAAGATAATATCAATGAACTGTAATAATTATAATAATCTCCTCCGCAAAACAAGTGGAAAATTGAAGTTTGAAAGGAAAAGAAACGAAAACCTGTGATGATAATTCTTTGCCCCGTACCCTCAAAATATTATATTTTTAGAGGGACTCTTCCTTTATTACAGAAAAGTCCACACATTTTTTTTTATAAATAAATAACAGTTGGTGAATAGTAAAATAATGTTTTTCTATGTATTAACCCTTTTCCGCCACGGCCATTTTTCTTTCTTTTTCATTCGTCTTCCAAAAAACATATCTTTTATTTTAATTTCTTTACTTATAAGGTAAACAATGAAATATTTAACTACGGTAGCTCACACTTTTATGGACGCAGTAATACCATATATATTAATTGTATTAAGAGGCCAAATTTAAACTTTTGCGTTCTTTTATTTTTTTTTTTTTTAGTCCCAGTAGGTTTATTTTTGATTGCTGGTAAAAATGTATTTTCCTATCGACAGCCACAACATATACAGGAATGGCCTAACAAACAGACAATCCCTGCATGTGTTGCGGCTGTTGTACAGATGCGAGACATGCAGCCGCGGGGACTGGAACATATTATTCGAGCACGCCGAAGTCACTCGGTTAGCACCCGAGCATGCTCAGATAACACCTTATCCGAGAACGTTCACTCATCACTACTTAGATAGGAAAATACATTTTTACCAGCAATCAAAAATTAAAAAAACTTGACAAACTGGAAACTACTCCAGGATAATAGAGAATAAAAATAAAAAGAATAATACTGACAAGAATATGACACTTACCTCTGAAAATTATACAAGAGCAAAACTTCACTTTAACCGTCTCTAAGTCTTATATAATGAACCAAAGCAAACCAGTCACCGACACACAGTGACGACACCACGCATACAGCGACGACACCACGCATACAGCGACATCACTAGCTTTTAGCCAACTGAATTACACAAGTGGTCGCCTGCCATCACGAAAGGGGCATAATGCATGAGAAGAAGGGGCATTGAGTGTTCCTCTGAGATGAGGTCTAAGGGGTAACGTTTCTCTTTGTGAAGAGTGACAAGCCAAGCCTGGCGTGTCAGAGTGAGGAGACTTATAAGCCATACGTGCTCCTCTGCAAAATGAAGAGGACTAGAACTCTAGCGCCACCTTTTGGAAGCAGCGATCCTATAAGTCAATATCGACTCTTTAACGAGCCTTGCAATAGGACTTTTAGGATAAAATCCAAACCAGAATCTCAATTTGAAGAAACGGTGTTTCGGGGTGTTGCCACTTATCAGTGCAAAGTATGAGATCTGATTAAAGGATAATGTTTCTCCTAGTGGAGAGTGACAAGCCAATAGCTGGCGCTAGAGTTCTAGTCCTCTTCCTCTCTGCATATTTAATTTCCCAGAGGCGCATGCATGGCTTATAGGTCTCCTCACTCTGACATACCAGGCTTGCCTTTGAGATGAGAAAATCCTGACAAAGTGTTTAAGTGATGAAGTTGACCCCCCTCACACTTGTCGCTATCCTAATAATCTTAAGAACGCAAGGGTCACATTGCCAAAAACACCCTCTGGGCGGCTTTCACTTGAGATGGGGCCACGAGCTGTGGTTCCCTGTATAGCCACGTGGCCAGGGGAAGGCAGAACTGGTGTGTGATCGGTGAGGGTCCCTGAGGTCAGCCAGCCACCAATCATAAACCCTAGAAGTGGGGCTTAGCGGCAGGCCAATATTTCTTCAAAGTGTCCCCATTGCAAAGTTTTCACGAGTTTTAGGCACCCGGTCTCTGCGCGGACAGTGTGTATGAGAATATGCTGCTGCGCTCTCATAGGAGCGATCTGCACCACGGCAAGGCTCCTTTGGAAGCGGTGTACAAAAAAGGCTGCCCTTAAATTAACCAATGACGTGCTATCTACACCACCCAAAAAGGTACTAATAAAAAAAGGTCAATTCAAGGAAACAGGCATTTATCAGACCTACTAGGGGTTAACTAGAATAGCAATCGTCATTAGTAAAGATGGTGTGATTGGATTTGCAAAACCAGATCTATCGGCCAGGGCAGTAATCTGCTGCCACCGGACCCGAGAACTGCCTCCTCCCTGCCGGCATCCGCAGACGTTCATTTCATTAGCCGGCCTGGTGTGCCGTCATTGTTGCGGTATTGGACACGTGACATTGCACCAGGC
Organism: Ranitomeya variabilis; assembly: GCF_051348905.1. NCBI lineage: Eukaryota > Metazoa > Chordata > Amphibia > Anura > Dendrobatidae > Ranitomeya > Ranitomeya variabilis. The sequence goes on along the minus strand of NC_135235.1, from coordinate 52,487,265 downwards.
CGGCTAATCAAAAGAAGAGTAGCGGATGCTGGAAGGAAGGAAGGAGGGCTCCTATCTGACGGCCACAGATTGCTGACGTGGACCGAGTCATCACAATCAGTTAGCAATTTAATCCATCACTGAACTGATCCGGGGTCCAGTCAGGGCCTCCGTGGGTGTCAATGTTCGCGTCCTAGGCGCCCTCAGGGTATACTAAGCCATCCAATATCACAAGGTAGCGGGTGCCACGCCAGAGCAGCAAGAAAGCAAAACACTCATCTCTATTGGTTACAGTACTAGGAAGCAACACCGGAAGTGAAAAAGCATCGATATTACCGCTGAGCGCAAGTGCTCGGATAAGGTGTTATCTGAGCATGCTTGGGTGCTAACCAAGTGTCTTCGGCTTGCACAAAAAATATCCTCGAGTCCCCGTGGCTGCATGACAGCCGCAACACATACATAGTTATCCTAACAAACAGGCAACCCCGGCATGTGTTGTGGCTGTCAATCAGCCGCGAGACATGCAGGAACGGGGACTCAAACATTTTTCGAGCATGCCGAAGACACTTGGTCAGCACCCGAGCATGTTTATTGCTTGTTGTGATCACACGGTTGTTGCTATTTTTCACCAACAGGGGGCAGGAAAGTTGTTATTTACTTGTCAGTCATAAAGCATCTGACTTTGTGATGACACCGAGCATGTGCGATACGGCTCCGCAGCCCGGCGCTAAATTTCCGTAAAGTACAATGGTTGCATAGAAGGAGAGTCTGGGTCTAGGAAGGAAAATGTCCGGTGTGCGTTCTCCTATACAGGACCACATTTAGCTTTCACTTAGTAATATACAAGTATAGGAGCGATATCATATGTATAAGTAAGGAGATTGGCATCCAGGAGTCGGGGACACTGCAGAAGCCAAAACAATCAGGAAACGGGTGGCCATTGTTCTTTATGGGGAAGATGGCCTTTAGGTCTTGCTGGTTTCCCCAGATTATATAGGTTCATCCATAAGAATCTCGATCTGTATAATCCAGCATTACAGACTGATACCAGCAGTGAATGGTCCTATACTATAAATCAGGGCCCCAAAAATAAAATGGTGTGATATTGAAAGTTATCCAATCCATGCATCTAATCCGATATGAAAATTGATATGAACCTCCGTATGAAAGCAATTTCTTTTGCATATTAAATATTATACAAAATATGGCCATTTTTGCAACTTTTTCGCTCAACGCAAGATACTGCATAGCGCCTCTCGCAGGCGGCCTTGTGTCCTCGCTGTACAAACAATACATCTGATTTAATTTAGAATAAGCAACTTATATATTTATATATCATAAAAAAAAGAAGAAAAACACCAGAAAAACAGACTAAAAACAGTTTAAGAAAAAAAAATAAAAATAAAATAATAATAATAATAAAATGAAAGTCTACCCATGCTTTTTTCTAAAAAGTTCCAAAAGTGACATGGCTGAGATAAAAGCATATAAAACCAGCAGTAAAACAGATGTGGTTAAGACCCGGTTGAATGCATGCTTGGTATGGGGTAGAACTTGGAAATCCGACTCTGTGTTGTGGGGTTAAGGCATTCAGATTCCCCGCTCATTTTGAAGAAAATTTCTTGTTCTTGAAGTTTTCTTGCGAATTCTTCCTCTAGTGCCTATCAATAAAAATATCATTGTAACAGCAGCAAATTTGGGTGAGGAAATTAGAAAAATTCCTAATTCTTGCCCCTCTCACTACATGCAGGCTCACAACACGTTCTGCAGCTGCATCCCCCTCATCCCCCTGCTGCTATCATTTACTGTTACAACAGTTTTATGGTGATCAGAGAATCTGCAGGAAGGTAAAAGGTGATCTAGACGTCTTGTGCTTTTGAGAGGAATTCATTTGTTTTTTTACATACCATATTTTTTTTAAATATTAAATCTAAGATTTGGGGGCTTTGACAACGGGACTTGAACCTTTGATCACACTGATAAATACACTATATTGATTATGCAGCGTTTGACTGACAGGTTGCCTCCACCTCTGGTGTATGGCAGATAATAAGCAAATCATTCTAAGGCCTCTAGATGAAATAGCAACTAATCTGCATCCCACGATCGTGCTGCGGAGGTACCCTTGGGTTGACAGAGGGAGAGATCTTCCTCTGACAAACTTCTCACATGCCACGGTCATTGCTGACAGCGGAACGTGAGAGGTTAAAGTGCTATAATCGGAATTAGCTCTTGCTCCAGCACACACAGCACGAGCTCGGCTCTTGCCCCCCAGCACGAGTTCGGTTCTTGCCCCCAGCACCAGCTCGGCTCTTGCCCCCAGCACCAGTTCGGCTCTTGCCCCCAACACCAGTTCGGCTCTTGCCCCCCAGCACCAGTTCGGCTCTTGCCCCCCAGCACTAGTTCGGCTCTTGCCCCCCAGCACTAGTTCGGCTCTTGCCCCCCAGCATTAGTTCGGCTCTTGCCCCCCAGCACTAGTTCGGCTCTTGCCCCCCAGCACTAGTTCAGCTCTTGCCCCCAGCACGAGTTCGGCTCTTGCCCCCCAGCACGAGTTCGGCTCTTGCCCCCCAGCACGAGTTCAGCTCTTGCCCCCCAGCACGAGTTCAGCTCTTGCCCCCCAGCACTAGTTCCGCTCTTGCCCCCCAGCACTAGTTCCGCTCTTGCCCCCCAGCACTAGTTCCGCTCTTGCCCCCCAGCACTAGTTCCGCTCTTGCCCCCCAGCACTAGTTCCGCTCTTGCCCCCCAGCACTAGTTCGGCTCTTGCCCCCCAGCACTAGTTCAGCTCTTGCCCCCCAGCACCAGTTCGGCTCTTGCCCCCCAGCACTAGTTCGGCTTTTGCCCCCCCCAGCACTAGTTCGGCTTTTGCCCCCCAGCATGAGTTCGGCTCTTGTTCCCAGCACACGTAGCAGGATATCAGCTGTGTATTACAGCCGGCTCCTCCTGCGGACAGTATGGGTAAAACTCCAGTGCCGTCACTGGCAGGTAACTGTATGGTGGATTGCAGCAAACTACAAGCAATTCAGAACAGTTACGGGACAATTACAGAATCTTTGCTTGTGCGAGGGCTGGCATGTGGGGGTGAACAGCTGAGGGATCTCATAGAAAATTGAAGATTTCTGAAGAGGTCACCCCTCTAGGTGTGTGGTCACAGCGGGCCAGACAAGCGGCTCGGGTAGAATACCTTTTTTCGTGGCCTTAGCTTCTCCCTCCATTCCTTCAGCTCCAGCGCATGCTCTTCATCCAGCTCTTTCAGCTTTTGAGTTTCATGTTCTATTAAAAGGTGACATTTTTCATTCTAAAAACAAGAACGAAAAACAAATTAGCCACAAGTTATAACAGGTCTCCACTGCAGACATCTACATGGTTATAGAGGGGTCCGCTAGGACCTGAAATATCCTGATAATGGTGGTGACGAGGCCTCACATGCACAGCCGTGCTCCATTACACAATGCTATCGTCTATGTCGGATTGTGCCCCATCACCTTATCACTAGGGTATCTGACCGTATTATGGTATTTTATTAACTGGCTAGAAATAATATACTCTATTCAGAGTACAGTAGTGATCAAGAAAACGACCTCTTCTCAAAGTGCGATGTACATGTCAGGAGCTGAGCCCACATCAGGTGTTGCCTGTGTTATACAGCCGACATCTACAGGTAACCGCAGCGGTCAGACATATCGCCAGTTGCTACCATTGATCACATTTATGCGGCCATCATTCTCAGACAGCGGCATCTAAGCCGTGCGATCCCAGGCGGGGGCAGTTTCGGTTACACAAGCGCCGGCCGACTTGTTATCCCCCCTAAGTGAAGCCGCTGTGTCCTGTGGAGAGCAGATCTCAGACTTCCACCCCAGGATGGACGCCTCGCTGTCTGCAGGACGCCACATACCTGCAGTTGCTGGAGCTCCCGGATGTTGGCGTCACACTGCAGCTGCAGATCCCGCATCTGGTTCTCGTGCTTCTGATGCTGAGCTAATCGCTCGTTCTTCTGTCTTTTATCTTCTTGGACAGCAAACTGCAAAAACAATGACATTTTCAGCTGATTTTCACTTGTAACTGATGTCAGAATACAAAATGTGTGTCTGAGGTCAGTATATGTAGGTGTGTCAGTATACAGGGGACATCTGGCCTGGAGGTGGTATATAGGGCCTGAGCTGTCTGGTAAGGTTTGGCCTGAGGTGGGTTTTTATTTACGATGCCTGGCACGGAGGGTATTCATTTTGGGGTCATACATACTTATGTCCTAGTTTGTGACGTGCATTAAATAGTCAGAACGGTAAGTAATAGTGTTGTACTGTAAGTGCTGCTTTGTGGCCACTTTTAGCTTCTGCAGCCGTGCCACAGTGTCTACACCATCACACCATGGGCATCAACAGTGTCCCACAGACAAAACCACCACAGAGAGAACCCCCCCACAGACAGAACCCCCCCCCAGACAGAACCCCCCCCCCCACAGACAGGACCCCCCCACAGACAGAACCCCCCACAGACAGAACCCCCCCACAGACAGAACACACATAGACAAAACCCCACAGGCAGAAGCCCCCCCCAGACAGAACCCCCCCCCCAGACAGAACCCCCCCCCCAGACAGAAACCCCCCCCCCAGACAGGAACCCCCCCCCCCCCCACAGACAGGACCCCCCTACAGACAGGACCCCCCCACAGACAGAACACACTACAGACAGAACCCCCCCACAGACAAAACCCACAGACAAAACCCCACAGGCAGACCCCCCCACAGACAGAAGCCCCCACAGACAAAACCCCCTACAGACATGAACCCCCACAGACAGAACCCCCACAGACAGAACCCCCACAGACAGAACCCCCCACAGACAAAACCCCCCACAGACAGAACCCCCCAGACAAAATCCCCAAAGGAAAAACCCCCCACAGAAACCCCACACAGACAGACCCCCCCCACAGACAAAACCCCCACAGGCAAAACCCCCCCAGACAAAAAACCCCCACAGACAAAAAAACCCCAGACAAAACCCCCCACACAGACAGAAGCCCCCAACAGACACAAGCCCCCACAAACAACCTCCCCCCCACAGACAGAACCCCCCACAGCCTTTTAGGATTGTCAGAGATTTTGGGGCACTTGATTCTTGATAAGAGCAAGCAGCGCTGGTACAGAAGTCTACAGACGCAGTGCTACATTTACAGATGACCTGGACGCTGTCTGCAGCCGTAACATGTGCCCAATAGTGATGAGCAAGTGTGCTCGGATAGAGTGTTATCTGAGCATGCTCGTGTCCTAACCGAGTGACTTCAGTGTGCTCGAATAATATGTTCGAGTCCTGGCGCCTGCATGGCCACAACACATGCATGGATGGATTTCCTGTTGGTTAGGCAATCTCTACATGTGTTTCGGCTGTCTAACAGCCAAGAGACATGAAGCCGCGGGGACTCGAACATATTTTTCAAGCACCCCGAAGTCACTCATTTAGTACCCGAGCATGCTCAGATAACACCTTATCCTAGCACGTTCACTCATCACTAGTGCCAAATCATTACAAATTAGTAACACAGATTGAAGTGATCACAGATACTCAGATTGTTAATGAAGCCCGCTCTACAGCGCCCCCTTCAGCAGGTGAAGCGATAGGTCTGTTACCTGCTTTATCTTCTCTCTGTCTTGCTCTGGAGAAGCCGCGGAGTTAATCCTCAAACTCTTCTTGAACATGGCCATGCGAGTCTTGGCGTCACTGCGCTGAATTTTGGGCAGCCGTGCCCGCTCTTGAGTTTGCTTGTTCTTCAGTTCCTCTATCAGCCTCTGATTATACCTCTGCATCTGCTCCATTTCCTACAGGACGGGACGGAAGACGTCCATGATCAGAGGACACACCGCAGATTGTCTGGTAAACCCCAATGCACACAACAAAGGAAAACAATATGGTAGATACAGATAGGGACGTCTTCCCCCATGGGCGCCGTACCTTCTCATGCCGCTTCAGAAGCTGGTGTCTCTGCATGAAGTACTGATCCTTCAGCTGCTGCTTCAGTAGCTGGTGCTTCTCCTGTAGATGTCGTTCTTCAAGTTCCCAGATAGCAGCTTCTCGCGCTGTAGTGAAATATATGCATTATCTATGGGTCATCACGACAACTCTCAGCATGCCTTCATAGCCGAGTTGTCCAAATGTATAGTGTGGACAGGTTAGAAAGCATGTACAGTATCTGAGAGAGGAGAGAAAAAAATTCTATAGGGAAGCACACGAAAAGGAAATCAGTGCAGGATAGAAGCTGTGCTGTTATATATAGCACCCAGCATCCAGCACCCTGGATACAAAAGTTATATACATCCAGCCTGTATTACAGAAAGGGACAATCCCACCAGTGAAAAATCTGAACCATTGACCAGCCTGCAAACTGTATTTTAGTGGTCCGAAAATGGATGAAGGACTGAAGATTGGAGACTGAAACTTTTTGCAATTTTATTATCTAAAAATAACGGACATGTAAAAATAATGTACCCACCTCTCATAAAATATGTACCCACCTCTCATGAGCTGCTGTTTACGGCTCAGGCAGTCACGCTCAATGGTGGCCAGTTCCATCTTCTGCTGGTGAATGATCTTTTTCAGGGATCCATCCAACTCCTGCTGCTGCTTTAGCACAAACTCTTGTTCCTGAGTCAAATTACATCCTAATTAATACTTCATTATGAAACAAGTTGTTGCCTCGTTTGGTAAAAGGTCAGTGGCACAGCACGCAGGTATTGTCACTCCCCAAAATCACCCAAGGACACTGCACAAAACTAAGCAAATCATCACCGATGCAAAATCATTGGGAACCTTTTAAAGATACAAGAAACAAGAACAGTTGTTTGGGTGCGTTATCGGGTGTGGATCTTATGGTCTGTAATGCCTTGAAGTACAAAGGATCAGGCATATTGACTACAACATGCCTGATTCTTCTTCTTTGCTTTTCTTTTAAAATAATCTATTGCAAAAGTTACTTTAATTCTTAGATCTTATTAAATAAATCAAAGAAGGACTTCTAATAAAGCAAAAAGCATAACATTAAAGGGGTTAAACAAGACAAGTTATTAGCTATCCACAGGGCAATTGATAAAATATTGAGCAGTGGGGTCCGGCTGCTGGGATCAGCATCAATCGGCAGAAAAGGACACTTCAATCTCCTTTAGAATGGGGTGGCATGCCTGAGCACTGCTCCATGCATTCCCTATGGGGCTGGCGAGCGCTGCACTCGCATTTCTCCTGCAGCCTCACAGAGGATGAATGGAGTGTCACCATTCTGCTGATCAGCGCAGGTCCCAATGGTCGAACCTCCACTGATCAATAAGATGTAACTTATCCCATGAATAGGTGATAACTCTGTGTAGGACACTTTCAGTAGGACCCACCATCTAAAGTACACCGGGGCCTCCTGAATTTAGCCCAATAGATGAAGTCGGGGGAATAATGACCAGGCAGATAAGCCGATGGCAGAGGAGTCTGGCAGTGGATGACTACACTCTCCCCATAGTGAAGCACGTGAACGCTAGGACAGCAGCGTGCTACCTAAAGCTGGCCTTGTACGAGATCGCTGTTGGCCGAATGTTCTCTTGCCGGACAGCAATCTTCCCTGACTCCCACACACAGGGGCTTGGCTAGGAGCTCGTAGGGCTGATTCACCAAGACTAGTGTAGTGCAAGCTCGCGCTACGTCAGACTCATGGAGTAGAAGAGACACCAAATTTATTGAGAGGAGCTTCTTCTGAGTGGAACTGGAGCAGCCTCCCTGGCTTAAAAACGCCTGCACTTTTCATGAATGAGCTGGGCAGATGAGGCCACGCCCATCCTGCTCCCTCCACAGCTCCACCCATTTTGGCGATGCTGATCCAAAGTGGCGTGACACCGCCGAGAGTCAAAAACTTTTTGCACAACTCAAAGTTAAAAACTTTTCAAGGCGTTTAAGCCACTTTTGTGGCGTAAAAACTTTGATGAATCGGCCGCCCCATGTGTTTTCTACAGGGAGAAGAGAAAGCAGCTGCCCAACAAACCTGGCAGTGGCTTATTCTACCTGGAACCTAAAAGGATCAGTCATTAATATTCCAACCGCCAATTTTTCTAAACCTTGACATTTTCTATAGGGGGGTAGAGTTGGCAAAACCCTGTACGCATCTAATGGTGGTCGGATCCCCCAAATCAGTGGGATTAAGCGACTTTCATTGAATGTGCATGAGTCTCTTGAATTCTGCTTAAAGGAGATTCATAGTTCTACCATCAGCCAGCGTTATATTAGTTGGGCTGCTGCTATAACCTAGGCTTAGTTTTCTCTTTTAGGATAGATTCTATATAAGGAGGGGAACACGGCACACTTTCACGCTTCCGGTACAGAAGTGCAGATTGTTCTGTACTGAAAGGGAGAAGACAAACGGCATCTCCAGCATGAAGTCTGTTCAATGGAAATGCGAGGGCCGGGTAATAACAGGCTGCGAGCCCTGCGTGAAACTGCTCCACAATCCTTACACCCACACCATCCTGCTTAGTGAGCGATCACTGCGATTTCTGACATCTCCGGATACAGCAGCAATTACAATCTTCATGGCAACTCACTGAATTGATCTTCCCCACCATAGTGAGCTTTGCTCGTTATGAAGCCTTTCATTGTAAAGACAAAAATAAAGTGAAAAATTACCCCAATCCTTTTTTTCCTCTCCAGTATTCCCTAAAGTCTTGTCTCTACAGCAGCTATGTGTCAGCTCAGAGTACAGGAGGCAGCTCTCTCTCCCTCTCTCACAGCAGAAGTACCAGCATGGACACCGATCAGGTGCAAGATTATACTGACCCGATCAGTTGCAAGATTATACTGACCCGATCAGTTGCAAGATTATACTGACCTGATCAGTTGCAAGATTATACTGACCCGATCAGTTGCAGGATTATACTGACCCGATCAGTTGCAAGATTATACTGACCCGATCAGTTGCAGGATTATACTGACCCGATCAGGTGCAAGATTATACTGACCCGATCAGGTGCAAGATTATACTGACCCGATCAGTTGCATGATTATACTGACACGATCAGTTGCAAGATTATACTGACCCGATCAGTTGCAGGATTATACTGACCCGATCAGTTGCAGGATTATACTGATCCGATCAGTTGCAGGATTATACTGACGCGATCAGTTGCAAGATTATACTGACCCGATCAGTTGCAAGATTATACTGACCCCATCAGTTGCAAGATTATACTGACCTGATCAGTTGCAAGATTATACTGACCCGATCAGTTGCAGGATTATACTGACCCGATCAGTTGCAAGATTATACTGACCCGATCAGTTGCAGGATTATACTGACCCGATCAGGTGCAAGATTATACTGACCCGATCAGGTGCAAGATTATACTGACCCGATCAGTTGCATGATTATACTGACACGATCAGTTGCAAGATTATACTGACCCGATCAGTTGCAGGATTATACTGACCCGATCAGTTGCAGGATTATACTGATCCGATCAGTTGCAGGATTATACTGACGCGATCAGTTGCAAGATTATACTGACCCGATCAGTTGCAAGATTATACTGACCCCATCAGTTGCAAGATTATACTGACCCCATCAGTTGCAAGATTATACTGGCCCGATCAGTTGCAAGATTATACTGGCCCGATCAGTTGCAAGATTATACTGACCCGATCAGTTGCAGGATTATACCGACCCGATCAGTTGCAAGATTATACTGGCCCGATCAGTTGCAAGATTATACTGGCCCGATCAGTTGCAAGATTATACTGACCCGATCAGTTGCAGGATTATACCGACCCGATCAGTTGCAAGATTATACTGACCCGATCAGTTGCAGGATTATACTGACCCGATCAGTTGCAGGATTATACTGACCCGATCAGTTGCAGGATTATACTGACCTGATCAGTTGCAGGATTATACTGACCCGATCAGTTTCAAGTAACTTCGCTTGTCTAAAAAATGTGACAACTTCTCTAGTGGTACTGACCATCTCGCACACAAAATATGTCACCACCTGCTATTACGTCCTTACTTTATCAGAGCTGAATGGCAACATCTATCACTAGCCCTGACCCTGCAAAATATATCCGAATTGGAGCAATATCAGGTGGCAATACACAACACTAATACGATCGGATGTGAGGGTCGGACGCTTACTATCGGCCAACATTCCCTAGTGTAATAGTAGAGGAGGATATGGCGATGAACGGGCTGCATTGCGATAAATGGGAATCCTTTCGGCACCGGACCAGCACCTTTGTCAAGGTATAGAAATGTCTTTTTAAATGAAGAACGTTGTGTTCCGGTGCCGAAAAGCTTTGGGACAATAAAGAACCGTTTTGGAACACAAAGGGCTTCTCATTTATCCGTTCAACATGATATCATCCTCCTTTACTATTAATCATATGGAAGAAGTTTTTCTCCTCCAGCAACTGTGCAGCAGCAGTTACAAGCGTCTACAGGTGTCGCGCCTTCACACAACACCGCTAGATGAGCGCATTTTCCCGCCTGTCACTATCCTTACCGGGCGACACTGCTCTGTGTGCGCTTCTGTCCCCCAAACAGTTCAATATCTCCTAGTCTTACACGTCACCATATAGGTTTTGTGCCAGATTTCTAATGACTAGTGATGAGCTAATGTGCTAGGATAAGGTGTTATCTGAGCATGCTCGGGTGCTAACCGAGTGTCATTGCTGTGCTCGAAAAATATGTCCGAGTCCCCGTGGTTGCATGCCTCGAACATCCGCAAAACACGTGCAGGGGTTGCCTGTTTGTTAGGCCATCCCTGCATGTGTTGCTGAACAGCCGCGATACATGCATGTGCGAGGCCGCAAACATATTATTTGAGCATGCCGAAGACACTCGGTTAACACATGAGCATGCTCAGATAACACCTTATCCAAGCACATTCGCTCATGACTACAGTAATGACCTCAATAAAAAAAAACTAATTCCCAGCAGGATTATATTGCTGTTTGTACTGGATCTACACATACCTTTCTGAAATGTAATTACCAAGTTTTTTGGTAAAATTTCCATTGAATAGACTTCAGTGATGAGAAAGAAAAATGCAAATCCATATATTAGCTCGTGTTCACTGCACTCGCACATGCAAAAGTCAACTCCAAACCTAATCCTGCCATGCAGCACTTACATCTTGCATTTGAGCGTTGAAAAGCGTACAAGATGAAAGCTGAAAAGACTGAATCATAACCTGGGCGACACCCTGCGGATCAGAATATAAGGGCCACAGAGTGAGAGGCTGCACCCAGCGGGAAGCTGATGGTGGTCTTCAGGACATAAATGACACTTTCACAAACTCACATTATTGAGGTATTGATACTGCGACTGAATAGAGGAATCCACTTTATCATCTGGTAGTTCTGGTCTAACCAGTCAGACGGGGAACCTGCTGCAGCGCCTTAAGAAATGACTTTCAAGGTGTCCATGTACATTAGGGGACATTCCCAAATATCATCTCAGTTACAAACGTAAATCTAACACTAAGTCATTTACCGATGTGGATCTAGTTGCAAAACAGAGGCAAAGGGTAAAACATGTCATGACATCCGCAGGCAGGGTCGGACTGGCCATCTGGCATTTCTGGCAAATGCCAGATGGGCCGGTCCCTGTAGTGGGCCACTCCATCACTCTCTCTACAGCAGAATTAACTTGCCTTGTGCACAAGATCGCGCTGCACAGCTGAAACCAGCAGGACTAGGAACGGCGCGCCGTGTTATCCTTTGCCGCACCTTGGCCCTGCTGATTTCAGCTGTGCAATGCGATTGTGTGCGTAAGCCAAGCTAAAGCTGCTGAAGAGAGAGTGGTGGCGAAGTTAGACCAGCCAGGCTAAAGCTGCTGAAGAGACAGTGGAGGCGAAGGTAGATTGAGCCTTTACATGAGGTTCGTGGAGATGTCTGGGAGACACCGCTCCCTTCTTCCTATAATCAAATGTTTTTGTGTCTTCATTTCTGTCACTAGTTGGGGTCTTAGTAACTGATCAAAACTTCCATGACCTGTCAAAAGTTTTGTGACAGTGCAGTTACTCTTCCAGCATAGTTGCCTTTAGGAGAAGGCTCGGTATGACAGGTCTTCACCATGCCTTTCTGAATGGCGAAAACCTGCAATAACATCATGGTCCTTTAGGACAACCTACCTGTTATATACCGGACAAAGCAAAACGGTGACAGCTCAACACCAACAAGTCTGCGCGACCTGCTGTGGAGGCGGACAACATATTTCTATACGGTGTTAGTAGATCAGAAACCAGCAGTGTTAGTGGGACACGAGGTGTTAATTGACAGATGACTTGACGTCACTACACGATGACCAGGACGGCATTAGGCGACTGTTCTAGGTTTAGTAGCACAAAGCGTCTGCGGTTACCTGCGCGTACTGGAATTGTGCAAGCTCCTCTCTCCTGCGTTTCATAAGCTCTTTTCGCAGCTCTTTAGGTGCTCTCTCCACTTCATTTATTACCTAGTGTAAGCATGCAGAAGGTGGGGAAATGGGTCCCTTTTCTCAAGAGCAAGCGCGTGAGGAAGAGTAAAAGCCGCACCACCACGTGACAGATGCCGGAGGCTGTAACCTCTATGGGTTACATTTCACATAGCAGAGAGGTTCATGCTGTTTAGTCAAGCAACGGCAATGGAAAGGTTACATGTACCTACATGAGTGCCCTGTCTTATCAAGGGGCATACAAGCGGTGATTTTTATATGTGTGATGGGTTAATGATGTGCGTACAATGCTTCTAATCATGGCTCTATCATCTAGAAATCAGTTTCTGTTCATGGACTCTCCAAAAATGTAACCGTTTGGCTTGCAGGCATTACGGTACACTGTATGCTGCTCAATGCAGTTCAGTTGCAAAAATGACAGCTGGGCTAATTGTCAGCTCAGTCCTCAGCAGCTTCTGGTTCCTTCTAAACATGATCGAAGTCCTGATTTGATATGATCAGATAGATATGAGCTTCCGGTCATCTCAGGGGCTGGGAACTGAGCCGGCAGGGGGTCTGGCTCTTAGAGATCACACTAATTGTTATAGAGCAGCTTGCAATGTACTGTAATAGATGCAAGCTGTAGAAGAAAAATGCATAAAAATGATAAAAATGACAGCATTGTTTTCACAAAAATATATGTCATGTACTAAATAAAAGATGCTAAAGTTTCCATAGTGGTATGGGCGTCCTCCCAGGAACATTTCAATTTCTGCTCCAAGGTAAGTGACCGTCATTCATCTTAAGGTGGAGCCATTATTGGAACACCTGATCCCTCTGTACCTACGGGTTATAAGACGCTAACTAGAAGTGGCGTGGTTAATATAATCAGGACACATTATAATAATGTCCCACAAGTTTCCAACAACTTTATGGGCCTTAAAATCTACTGCCCATTAAGTATCAATTGTTGATACATTCACTAACAATTTTATTAGAGGTTTGTGTAAAATGTGAACTTGTAGTGCGATAAAATGGAAAACTGCTCACACCCAAAGTAACAAAGAATTCAGCAAAGCGAGAAAGACGTTTCGTAATGGTAAGAAGTATCCAAATTCTGCGCGAAAAATAAGAAAACTCTAATATAAATCTCTTACGATATGTTAAACAGGTCCAGCAGAGTAATAACCAACCACCATAGACCCATCGGTCAGTACCAGGATAAATATCCGCTGTCACCAGAGCGTAAGGCCCAACCACCAAGTCAAAAGCTCAAGAAAGACTCAAAATGCAAGTCAAAGAGCGGAGAGGAAAATAAGATATCACATTATTGCAGGTATGCAAATAAACGGCATTAAAATACGTTCATTTCAATGAGGTATTACATATATTCTAATAAAATACATCTCACATTGACCTGCAAAGTAGAAACAATTATAAGATCTATCTAGTATCTATCTCATATCTATCTACCTATCTATTATTTATTCTATTATCTATCTATCTATCTATGCATATATCTATCTATCTCATATCTATCTATCTCTCTATTATCTATCTATCTATCTATCTATCATCTATCTATGCATATATCTATCTATCTATCTCTCATATCTAACTCTCATTTTAACTCTCATATCTATCTATTATTTCTTCTATCCATCTATCTATTATCTATCTATTATCTATCCATAGATCTATCTCTCATTAGCTATCTATCTATTATTTCTTCTATCTATCTATCTATCTATCTATCTATCTATCTATCTATCTATCTATCTATCTATCTATCTATCCATCTATCTATCTTCATGTGTTGAGATCCTGCCACAGGTGGAGAGCTACTAGATTGGCCCTGATTACAGAGGCCTTGGCAAAACCTTATATTATTGGGTCATTAATTCGAATGTCATGTAATACCCCATTTCCCCTGCAGAGGTCGCTGTAGAGATGAGCTGCTAGGTCACAGCATCTGGACCTGAAGCGATCGGATGATTACCAGAGTGGCTTTATGCACAGATGATCATAATAAATATGAAATAATGCAGAGCAATACAGCCATTAGGGGCTTTTTTCTATTCAAGGTGGACACAAAGGGCTAATACAAGCTGGAGGTCCACTCCGTGTCAAAGGGGTTTCCTAGAATCCAATGGGAAACCCTAAAGGATAAGTGTTTTGTCCACTTGATGGAGGCCCCACCAATTAATTACAATAATGGCGGCACCAATCCCTGACTGAACGGAGCAGCACTCCATCATACAAGCTTCCGATCCATTCAAAGTCTTTAGAACGGTTGGGGAGAATTGTCGATTGTTGGGAATAACCCCTTTAACAAGTTGAATCATGAAGAGGGACATATTCATGGTAAAAAGAGGTTTCAATGTAAAAAATCTAAACTTTTCAGAGCACCGACATCTCGATCCATGAACCCAGCGGCCCTCTTACCTCTTTCTTTTTGTTTTTCAGCACATTCTGGAATTTGGAGAGCTCCTTCTCCTGTTCCCCCTTGATCCGCTTGGCTTCATCTCTCAGGCGGACGGTGTGCTCCAGCTCCAGCCGCTCGATGGTCTGTTTCTGCTGTTTCTCCAGGTTTTCTATATCCTGATCATATTGCCGCTTCTTGTTCTAGGAGGAGAACACATTCAGTTTTTTTTTTTTAGTTTTTGAACAGTTCCACAAAATCTTTCAAAATGGGAGAATCAAACACGCCTGAAGCTGTGTGTCCCAGAGAATGTCTCACCGGCCATGATAGACAGAGAGACACTTCTTTGTGTATTTATCTGTCACTTTTCAAACTTTCTGTGCAGATTAATTTCACAATTTGACTTTATATAAGGTGCCGTTGCCATCATTCAATCTCTACTCTTCAATCTCATAGAGTGGCCAGCTTGCAAGCAGAAGCCAGCTTGCAAGCAGAAGCCACCTGATTCTTCAGCATGTCACTTCTTTGAACTGCCTCAGGGTTTCTAAACACTGAAGGGGTTAAAAGAGAACTGTATTTTTGCCATTGCGGTGCATTATGTTCATTTCATGGGGCACTTATGCGCCTTTTCAGGCAGAATTCCGGTCAAAATGCGCAGTGAAAAGATGATTGTTGCACATGGCCTTACAAATATTTATTATGAGCCAATCAAAGTTTACGGATGGGAATAATTTGATGGTTTCAAAAAGAACTTAGACACTTTTGCAGAAGTGTAAAGTTTTTGTTCGGATTTTTGATCCAGTTGATTGACACTTGTGATCAGGAGAGGGGGAAAAACACTGGATTCTGTATTATGGATGTACTAAAATCTCATTGGCTGAACTTGTTGGACATATGTCTTTTTCCCAAGCATAAAAAGTTAATTTAAAAGAAAACTCAGAAAAAAGCGAGTTTGGTGGAGCCACATATTTGGAGATGTACAGACTAGAAGTGCGGCTGAATTTGGCTGGGGTTACACGGTGAATTTGGCCATAACAGGGGTGGTGCAGCCAAAAATTGCTGTAGGCCAGTGCTACATCACAGCATAATGTAAGTGAATGGGGCTGCATTGTGATCATGGGAAACAAACAGCAGTAAGTCGGAAGTGGTTGGATTTTATGCGTCCTGCTTGCTGCGGTACCTTGTGGGTCACAATATGGCCCTATTCACTTGCACTGTGATTCGATGTAGCAGAGGCATGCAGCAATCTTTGGCCATGTGACCTGGGCCGTAGCCTTAGTGAGACAATTATAGGGGCTGCACAGGACGGCTCATCATACAGGCGGTAGATGGGTGAGTGAGTCTTATGTCAATCACTACCTATACTCATTCAGTGGATGGAGGTACACCATTTTCCATGTGCGCTGTGCTGTAGTCACTGACTACGTGTCTTGCGAGGTTCAATGTTATCTATAATTGTCATTACATCTACAAATTGTGTGTGTGCGCGCACGTTATATTTAATGGGTGTTGCATCAGTTGTATTGTTTATGCACTAAACACTTTAATGATTTATAGAAAGGCAATCATCATGACATGGTAATTTCCGGGCCCATAAACTTCCCCATACTGATACACTTTGGATGAGATGCCGTCCTATACACCTGAGCCTTTCCTGTTTCTTTACTTTTAAAAATACTTTTTTGCTAAATATATTTATGCCTTGCATTGTCTAAACACATTTTTTGATATTATTATATATATTGTGGACATTGCCTCCATGTTTTCTGTAGGAGGAATAACCTGTAGATTATTTAGTCCCTTGCTTTGAATGAGCATCTCCATTTCTCTACTCATAGGTAAGTTGCCAGTGACCGCTGAGTTATCCTACTTTTTTTTTTTAAACATCCCCTTTAAAGGGAACCTGTCACCGGGTTTGACAGATATGAGATAAGGCCACCACCTGACCCGAAAGACAAGAAAATAGGGATTTTTGTGTACTCACCGTAACATCCTTTTCTCCTAGCTATTCAGGAGAAAAGAGCTTTTATTATACTCACCTGGGGGGCGGTCCGGTCCATGTCGCTGGTCTTTATCAGGAGCCTCCCTTCTTTCTGTGATGCCGTCCTCCTTCTTGCTTCGTGTGGATGACACATCCAACGTCATTCCGACATTGCGTTCCTACGCAGGTGTACTTCTCTGGCATGACTAGCGCAGAGTCAAGTACTGCAGTGCACGCACATCGGGGACTCTTTGGCGTTTCCCGGTGCATGCGCATTGCAGTACTTTGCACTGTGTGCATGATGTAGGAACGCGTCATCCACATGGGCAAGAAGGAGTACGGCATCACAGGAAGAGGGGAGGCGCCGGACCAAGACCCACGGAACCCCTCGGACCGGAACGCCCCGCCGGTGAGTATAATAAAAGCTGTTTTTCTTGCCTTTCAGGTCGGGTTGGGGGCAGATATACAGCATTATAGAATGCTCTATATCAGGTGAAAGGTCTTATCTCATATTGGTCAAACCTGGTGACAGAATCCCTTTAAATATGATCATGTAACGCCAAATGATTCTATATGATGATATGTCATTAATGATGGGGAGTGTGGTCTATGGTTGAACTTCCATTTTCCCCAGCGAGGATTCAGCAGCTGAGTTATAGGTGAGAATATTCACTGTAAATGCACAGAGCTTATATCATTTCTTTGTAGAGAAGGTAATCACCGTCATTTCCTGCTCGAATCTTCGGAAGATTTGCTCTCGCTGTTGCAGCAGTTTGTTGCTGAGGATCTGCTGCGCTCTCTGCTCTTCTTTCTGCAGCAGCCG
The DNA here is from genome assembly GCF_051348905.1 of Ranitomeya variabilis. NCBI lineage: Eukaryota > Metazoa > Chordata > Amphibia > Anura > Dendrobatidae > Ranitomeya > Ranitomeya variabilis. Next base: position 52,469,630 of record NC_135235.1, on the reverse strand, counting down.
CAGTTCCCGCAGCTCTTGTCGCCTACAGGAAATCAAAAGCCGTGAATCACAGACTGTCCACCAGCATCTTATAATCGCTGCGAAATATTATACAATTGCCTCCTCGTTGTGAGATCAGACAGGCGGCTGCTGTTGCTGCAGGAAACGGTCGGCTTAACCACAAGGTTACAACATTCACTGCGCGCTGCCGTATACACGTCACAGCAACCTACCCAATCTGGGGTCATGGGGACACTAGTGTGTTACTGAAAGTTTATGGTGGTGTGGGGTCTGACTATTGGGAACCTGAGACTGAAGGTGTGCAACGCTGCTACAATGCCCTCCTGACGAGGTGCCAGAGAGTGGCGCTGGGCAGACGGCTCAGGAGGGGATGCAGATCCCAATCTGGACTAGGCTTTTTTAGTCTCAGGATCAGTGACATTACCAGAGGTCAGATCCACACCATCACAGTATACAGATACGAATAACGTACATGTTGGAATGTACAGGCTCAATCAGGCAACATCAATGAGCCTGGACATGAGTTTTTTGTTGTAGCAGGTTATACAAAGTAGACGTAACACCATATTATTAATGCGCATTTATAAATGTTGTTCACATTGGTATGGTAGTTTATTATATTATTGCTGTGAAAGTTAAAAGGGATGTCCACTTTTAGTAAAGTGGACCTTAAAGTGATTATTTTACATCACAGGTTCCCTTTAAAGAGTTGAACGCTATAGGGTAGCTACCAGAGAAAATAAATTGGCAGGGCCCTGGATTAGCGGCCATGTCGGTATTCCATGTCCCCTCTTATTTAGCCGGCCTGGCACCCGATGCGTATGTCGTGCTCTCACAATGACGTTGTGCCAGGCCAGCTAATCATAAGAGCAGCCACGGATGGCGGCACCAAGGAGGTGGTTTGCAGGACTCTTGTCCATTGGCCACGGAGAACTGACCAGGGTCCTGGGAATCAGTTCTTTAGTAGCTACCTTGCCTACGTGGTACTTGTGAGATTGTTCGTTTCGTTGAGCAAGATGGCCAATTTGCACATTTCCCACTCATGAAGCATTGCTTTTAAGACTCCACAAGCACAAGATCTTTTTAAGGGTTTCCAAACAAATTATGAGAAAGACTTTAAGAAAAGCCTCTTGGAGGAAGAGATGGAAAATGTATTAAGAGGCCAACACTTCTTCATAAAATTCACTCATCTTAGGCTGTTCATGTGCCACAAACTGAAATCTCTGCTGCCAGCTTTGAGGACGTCTGCACTTCTACCATGTATTTATATTAATTTTCTGGTGTACATATATTTAAAAATGCAGCGTGTTGGCCCAGAATCATATAAGAGACCCCTGGAACTTTTCTGGATACAAACGAATGTGTTAGGAAAAGTAAATCGGCTTCAAAATCAGTTGGAGCGAGAAGACAATGGAGCGAAATGTAATGTGTAGAGTCCATACCGGAGGAATCTCATCTCTTCGCTCTTGGCGTCGTTGTCCGTCACGATCTTAGAGGTTGTGACACTTACTTCCACACCATCTACAATGAACTTGCGAGTCTTCTTCAGCGTCTTTTTCTGCCTTCTGGTATCCTAGTGAACAATTTACAAAGCGAGAATTGCTGTAAAATATTGCATATTAAGCATCACAGACATTGTATGTCAGTGGATGAGCACTGGCAGATAAAGAGGTGAGAAGAAGCTGAAGCCCGTGGCTCTAGAAGAAGCCTTACCTGTATAGAGATCGAGCCGGACTCTTTATTCTTGGTCAGGAAGCTGGATATAGACAAGTTTAGATCCATGCTTCCACTGTCAGCTGTAGATCCCGTTCCAGAATCTGAATCCACTTCTTTCGGAATTTCAGCTTCTCCAGTAGGAGAGGTCTCAGGCTTCGCTTTTTCCTTCTCTTCGCCTTCTGCAGAGATAACACTGATGCTGGGCACGTTGGCTTGAGTCTCCGTTTCAGAGCTGGTAGTACCTTCACTATCATTTACAGCATTGTCCTGAGGTTGACTTTGAGATGGTTCTTTACCAGGATCAGGAACTGTGGGAGATTCCTTCTCAGGTTCGGGAAGAACTGGAGTGTCATTCTCAGGCTTCTTATCTTCTACCACCTCCGGTGATGGAGTCACGACTTCTTCATCTTTAGTGATGTGATTGACTTGATCAGTGGTTTCTGGTAATTGCTGTTCATCTTGAATGACTGTGATATCACCTGAAGCATTTTCTTGACTTTCCTGGGGTTCATCATTTAGAGGAAGACTTTCAGAAGATTCTGCTTTCACATCTGGTTCTTGTTGAGAGTCTTGTACTTGTTCTGATACTTTGGGACCCTCCGAAATCTCCACACTTACATTTGTGTCTGATATGGAATCACTTGTACCGTTTTCTATAACTTCACTCTCTGACTTTTCATTCAGCACTTCTGGGGTCTCCTCTTGTGTCTCATTCTTAGTCTCGGGAATCCTGCTTTCTCCTGATTCACATACAGCATCAGATTTCTTACTTTCTTCAACACTTTCCATTTCTTTCTTCTCAGGTGTTTCAATAACACCTTCCTTAACTTCAGAAGAAGGCCCATCTTCTTTCTTTTCGGGTTTCTCCTCAGCCTCTTTTTCTGGGAGTGAGGGTTCTTGTGCCGGTTTGCTAGGATCAATAGTTGCTTCCAAAACCGGTACAGCGGCCTCCTCTTTTTTGTCGGGTAGTACTGTTTTGTCGACGCTAGGAACTTCAATGTCCTGTTTGGTGCCATCTGGACTGACCGGTTTCTTGTCTTTAGGAGGTTCCTCAACTTTCTCCTTCTTTGGTTCCTTTTCAGAGACTTTATTTTCTACTGAAGGAGGCACAATTGTTTCAGAAACAGGTTCAAGAGTTGAAGCATTTTGGGAAAGCTTGTCTTCTTCCAAGCTGGCAATACTGAGGTCCGAGGAAGCCCTTTTACTGTCTGGAACAGGCTAAGGAAAGGGAATGTTAACAGAAATAGTTTAGAATCATAGCAGCAGCACCATGATACATTGTGGGTGGGGTGCAAACACGATAAGGAACCTCAAATACCCCACAAATATAATAAAAGACTGCACAGTGACGCTGAAATGTTGCTACAAGGATGACATTATTTATAACACACATCAGTGGTTAAATAAACCGTGTATTCCCTCTGGGGCCAGGAGAGTTGTCCACGTTACATAAGTATGCAACTTGCATACATGCAGTCACGTGCCAAATAAACATGTGCGGATTCGATCAATGCAAGTTTATTGAGCGATGCCGGACATGTCTAGTCGGAATGTGGCCGGAAGTATGCAAACTGCACTGACCGCCCGCTCCCTGGGCCTCAGCTGCTGCCCCTGGTTCATCTGTATGAGCAGCACCTTGCCAGGTGTTACTCCAATGAGTGTTCTGCCCATCAGTGGATGTACAGCATTAGCTTATCCTAAGAAAATCTTCTGGACATTACCTTTGAGGGTGGAATTACTCTTACAATTTTTGTGATGCAGTTTTAAGAACCAAAGTCAAGAGAAGATCTGAAAAGAATGGGAAATATAAAGCAAGGACTCCTACTTCTTTTTGGTAGATCCACTTTTGGATTCATCAAAAACAGTACACGTGATTCCAGCCTATAGATGGTTAATTAAGATTTAGAGAAGAGTATTGCGTTACAGAGACAAAACAGGCCGAGCTCACCATACAGGCCGAGCTCACCGTACAGGCCGAGCTCACCGTACAGGCCCAGCTCACCGTACAGGCCCAGCTCACCGTACAGGCCCAGCTCACCGTACAGGCCCAGCTCACCGTACAGGCCCAGCTCACCGTACAGGCCCAGCTCACCGTACAGGCCCAGCTCACCGTACAGGCCCAGCTCACCATACAGGCCGAGCTCACCATACAGGCCGAGCTCACCATACAAGCATAGCTTACCATACAGGCCGAGCTTACCATACAGGCCGAGCTCACCATACAGGCCGAGCTTACCATACAGGCCGAGCTTACCATACAAGCCGAGCTTACCATACAGGCCGAGCTCACCATACAAGCATAGCTTACCATACAAGCCGAGCCTACCATACAGACCCAGCTCACCATACAGGCCGAGCTCACCATACAGGCCGAGCTCACCATACAGGCCGAGCTCACCATACAGGCCGAGCTTACCATACAGGCCGAGCTTACCATACAGGCCGAGCTTACCATACAGGCCGAGCTCACCATACAAGCATAGCTTACCATACAAGCCGAGCCTACCATACAGACCCAGCTCACCATACAGGCAGAGCTCACCATACAGACCGAGCTAAACATACAGGCCGAGCTCACCATACAGGCCGAACTTACCATACAGGCCGAGCTCACCATACAGGCCGAGCTCACCATACAAGCATAGCTGACCATACAGGCCGAGCTCACCATACAGGCCGAGCTCACCATACAGGCCGAGCTCACCATACAGGCCGAGCTCACCATACAAGCATAGCTGACCATACAGGCCGAGCTCACCATACAGGCCGAGCTCACCATACAGGCCGAGCTCACCATACAGGCCGAGCTCACCATACAAGCATAGCTGACCATACAGGCCGAGCTCACCATACAGGCCGAGCTCACCATACAGGCCGAGCTCACCATACAGGCCGAGCTCACCATACAGGCCGAGCTCACCATACAGGCCGAGCTCACCATACAAGCATAGCTGACCATACAGGCCGAGCTCACCATACAGGCCGAGCTCACCATACAGGCCGAGCTCACCATACAGGCCGAGCTCACCATACAGGCCGAGCTCACCATACAAGCATAGCTGACCATACAGGCCGAGCTCACCATACAGGCCGAACTTACCATACAGGCCGAGCTCACCATACAGGCCGAGCTCACCATACAAGCATAGCTGACCATACAGGCCGAGCTCACCATACAGGCCGAGCTCACCATACAGGCCGAGCTCACCATACAGGCCGAGCTCACCATACAAGCATAGCTTACCATACAGGCCGAGCTTACCATACAGGCCGAGCTTACCATACAAGCCGAGCTCACCATACAAGCATAGCTTACCATACAGGCCGAGCTCACCATACAGGCCGAGCTCACCATACAAGCATAGCTTACCATACAGGCCGAGCTTACTGCAATGCAGAGGAATAATGGCCTGCTCTATATACAAGAGCGGAAATGAGTCTGTGATGAGTTGATGGGTAAACAGCTTTGTGTTCCAGGTCATTACTTTTCTGAAATCCCAAGTATTTACATTTGGATTAGGTTGTTTGCTTACAGGTTTCATGCCTGGCTCCATTAATACAGGAACACTTGCTGGCCTGTTTGTGCATTTCCCATTTGTTCCCAAGCACTGACACTGTGCAGACACAACCAGCTCTCTAGCAAGGAATAAAAAGCAATGGAGCCATGCACGAGCACTGCTATTCCATCTGTACACTAGACATGAGACCCCAGATCGTGGCACAGTGACTCAATGATTTGATGGGCTCCTGGGTTCAAATCCAAGCAAAGACATCTGCAAAGAGTTGGTATGTTCTCCCCGTGTTTCCGTGGGTTTCCTCCGGGTTCTTTGGTTTCCTCCCACACTCAAAATACATACTGATAGGGAATCTAGACTGTGAGCCCCGATGGGGACAGCGATGATAATGTCTGTAAAGAGCTGCGGAATATGTTGGCGCTATATAATCAAGGAAATAAAATAAATGTTGCCTTTGTGATTGACCCTTTAAGTCTCTGTTCACGGTTTATTTTATATTATGCTTCCTTTGGAGTATTCTCCAATGTAGACCCCCAGTGAAAACCACTGAGATGTCAGTGGCGTATGTCGGCCATTTTTTTTCTTATGTGTCCTTCTCCATAGGAAAAGGGTGGTAGACTACGGTTCCTATAGAGTGAAAAAAAAATGAAGCCATCACGTAATGTCCGAGTGTATGCTTCATAAAGCTTAGTGAATGGGGTCATAGTCAGATGATCTGGGCTCAGAATATGAGCGCAAAGGCTGATACTAAGCAACCACACACAATCAGAAACCTAACTAGAAGGTGATACACAAAATATAAGAAAAAACCAAACCACTAACCAAGGAGCTCTCCGGCTCCTCTTCCTCATCTTCCTCTTTACTCTCTTCCACTTCCTCCAGGACCTCGGCCTTGGCCTCGGCGATCAGCTCTCGCACGGGTTTGTTGCTGTTCACCACAGATACGAATGGATGCTGCAGGGAGAGAGATTGTATCAGCTATACATTATATTGTCCTTCATCATCATTCAGGGCAGGTACGGCTCACGTCTGTGTTACCTGCAGTAGCTGAGCGGTGGTCCATCGAGCGTCCAGGTTCTTCTCCAGACATTTTCTCAAAAAATCATTAAAGTCTCTTGACCTACAGGAAACATATGTGACATCTCATTGTGGGTCACAGACATCAGTCCTTTTTACATAGCGTTTAATTATACTAATATTGTAACACCCTTACAGAGGACGTTACGGGTATTATTGCGGTGATGAGGCGTTGATTTAGGGAACTAGTCTGATTGCCGTAGGTGGAGTCAGGAAGGAATGTTTCTCCTAATATGAGGCAATTCGCAGCTTCCTCATGGGGTTCTTGCCTTCTTCTGGATCAACATGTCAGGATATAGGTCGGACTTGTGTTTTCTTTCAACCTTAAAACTATTAAACTATGACATTTCTTCCTTTTGCATCTCTTGTGCACAACTTGAAGCGGATCTTTCCAACAGTACCTTCCTAAACCCAAAACTGTCCACCAGTCTTTACGGGGTTATCCATGCTATTTTTTATTAATAATGTGCCTAAAAACTAACAGGTAGGTAGTTGCTACCTACCTGCCTGTTATGCCTGGCGCTGATCTCTGCCTGCACAGATCAGTCACAGACCGCTCCTTCTGGCGATTCAGCAGCTTCCTCTGATGTCATGCTGACAGAGCAGCGGCTTCTCTTCTGCTCTGTTGACGGGGCGAGACTGCCATCGTCATGCTGATTGACAGCCGATTGCCAAACTGCAGGAAGCTGGCCGCTGTCAATCAGCATTATGTCATCAGTCATGCTCTGTCGACAGAGCTACCCGGAAGAAGAAGAGCTGCTCTGTTGACATGAAGTAGCTGAATTGCTGGCAGGAGCGGTCAGTGATCATTCCAAGCCGATGCAGGATGCAGGTAGTTGCCTAACTTTTGGCATTTAGACCTGTAGTTAAAAAAAAAAAAAAAAAAGTCCTGGGCAACATCTATAAAAATGAGATTTCAAGTATATTATTACGCTACATCATTTCTGGGTTATATCCGTCGGGTTAAGTGTCGCATCTGCCAATCCTGCCCGTGCAATGTATTCAGACGTGTCCAGCTTTATATGTGATCTCTCTCCTTACCCATATGACCCATTCTCTTTGCCTCCATTTCTCGCCCCACTAACAAAACCATGAATGTGTGAACATTGGGAAACAATAAGGGCTTTTCTAGTTTAGGCAAGGGCTTCCAAAAGGGTTTTCTCAACACTGGGGAATGTGCGAAACTGCAATTTGCATAAATAAAAGAATGAATGGATTTCCGGAAGTTGTGGACATAAAGTCTGCAGAAAGCGAGAGAATGAGGCCTTAGTGTGGTTTAGGCACAGTGGGGCTCAGAAAAAGGGGGGTTTGGATTTGGGAGCACAGACTTTGCTGGATTTTATAGGGGTGGGGGTGGGGTTGGAGCCATGTCACTTTTACAGAGTATTGGTTCTATCAGTAACGTACGAACCCCCAATATTTCCAGTGACAGATGACGGACCTGAGTGGGGGCTGGTCTTGTGTGGGATAAATTAGGGTTTTTATTGTAACATTTTGGGGTATATAATATTTTTCTATCGCTTTCAGTATAATGCGGCATCACATTCTACGCTTTTCACGCAAAACGCACAAAAGCTCAATTCAGGCTAAACCCCCCAACGGAACCACTCACTAGAATGAGGCAGATAGAGACACTCTGCACTCTGTTTGCTGTCCAATTCCGAGGGTATCCATCTTTTTAGATGGTTGTCCCCACTTGCATGTGAAAGAGACACCTAAAATGATGGGACACTGACGGAACAGAGACCAAACAGAGTCCAAAGTGACTCCATCTGCATCATAAGTGACTGGTTCCATATAGGGTTTTGTCTGCATTGGGGTTTTGGAGAATTTACATGGAAACCCCGACGTAAGCGCTCAGCGGAGAACGCAGGATAAAGGTGAGCTGAGCCTTATTCCGATTTTTGGGAAGTATAATACAATAAATATTTTTGCGCCGTTCCTTGTGCGGTATAAGTGATGGGGTGGATTTATTCCTAGGGTCGGTGCGATTACAGATTTATATTTTTTTTGTTTTTTTTCTGCTATCACACAGTAAAAATGTTGCCATATTCTGAGAGCTGTAACTTTTTTCTTTTTTTGCGAACAGAGCTGTGTAAGGGCTTATTTTTTGTGTGACGAGTTGGGGATTTTTTTGGTAACATTTTAGGGCACATAACGTTGTTTGACCACTTTTTATTCAGATTTTTTAAATGCAGAAAGAAGAAAAACTAGCAATTCAATTATTGTTTTTATATTTTTTGTGCAAAAAGTCACAAAAAAAGCGCCAAATTTTTCTACTCTTTAAAAAGTCGTACATAAAAAAAAAAAAATCAGCCAAAAACATCTGGAATTACTAAATTCCATTCGCAGAGCGGAAAATTAAACTAAAACAAAAGAGAAACAAAAACAGGCCAGCTCATAAGACTTCAGAAAAGACACAAATAGGATAAGAAATTGGGTGCAAACAAACAAAAAAAGGTGCAAATGCAATGATGAATCGGGGCCTATAGATCCATAGTGGAGCAGACCACAGAAGTATTAGGTGCGCTGGGCAAAACAGGAAGTCAGTGTGGTGCAACTTCAGCCAATAGATGTAAAGCAGGAAGTGATGTCACAGAGTGGGTGTGGTTTTGGCGGCTTCTCCAGTAGAGACCAATAACATGCAGAATGAAATGGAATTTCCTGTGGTTTAAGGGATCTGAAGGGCAGAACACCAAAAAAGGAGACAGGAGAAAAGATGCCGTACACAGTCTAATGTTGATCAAAACAGACAGTTTCAACAGAAAGAACAGTCCTGGAGGCCGGACCCCCATTGATCATCAGGTGGTGTCCTTACTAACATGGGAACACCCCTAAACCCTTTACATAAAGGGAAGATCAAAGAGCAGCGCAGGCTTCTGGAGGTGCCACAAGTATAGGCTTACGTATGATAGGATGCACTTACCATCTTGATGGCTGCGCTAATGTTGGAGGCTCCGATTTTGCAATCTTTAACAAGACACGCATAGGATTTAATTCGTGATGTGGAGGCTCGATCTGAGCCATCTCGATTAAAGTCACGCCGAGAGACCAAACATCAGCCTTAAAGTCATACGGCCTGTCTTTAGAGGTCTCACACATCACCACTTCTGGGGCCATCCTGATGAGAGAGAAGGAGATGAATGTAACGGGTCCCGGCACAATATAACAACCTGGTGAAATACATGGCAAGAGGTAACGAATGCTACAACTACAGGATTAATATTCCCCAACACTGAAGAGACTTACACAGATTTTCTTCTTAATTATCTTTAGATTTCACCTACTTTATTATGAGAGGCGGCATCCTTGGCACATCTGTGCTAAGATCTACAAGTAAATGTTAATGGGGGCATTTCCACCTTGGCGATTCATGACGTATCCACAGAAAATGCAATCAAGGTCTGACAGATGGTGATCCCAACTTTTTGACCAGCATCAATGTAGAAAATGGAGGCTATTCCCAACCTCTGGCCCACCTGATAACACAACCTCAATGTAGAGAATGCACATGTGCTAATCTTCTATGGGAACGAGGGGGTTGTACTTGCTCGCCTGAAATGAGTTCTCCAAGAATGTAACAAAATAGTGCCCATCACGTCATTCCAATGGCAGACCTTCATAGTCATGTGTCAGGACGAACTACAGTTTGAAGAAACACTGCGCCTGAGTCCACTGCCTCAACTGACAGAGGTGTATTCTTATAAGCACATATACTGGTGAGATGCCGGAGAAGGAATTTGACAGGAGAAGAAACAAATCTTCACGGTGGCTGACTAAGGCTATGCTCACACGTCGTGTTTTTGCTCCGTTTTTTATGCATATTTTAAGCTGCGTTTTTCAGTACCAGAAAAACCTATGAGATTACAGAAATCTCATGCATACACATTGTTTTTTTTCATGACCGATTTGGAAAACTGCTGCGGGTTTGCAAACTGCAGCACGTCACTTCTTTCAGAGTCTTTTCAGCATTTTTTCACCTATAGAAAGTGATGAGTAAATGCAAAAAAGCAGCAAAAAAACGAAAGTATCAGGTTTTGCGGTGTTTTTGGTGCAAAAACCTTAAGGAGGTTGCATCATGATTTTTTGGGGGCACTAAACTTTATCAACACGCACAAAATACAACAAAAATGCAGCAAAACCTGCTTTCTGTAAGCAACTTCTTTACTGCTATGAGAGCAGGTTTTGCCTGCGGGAAAATACGCAGCAAAAACGTAACGTGTGAGCATAGCCTTGGAAAGCTATATTTTTTTTTCTCCAGCCATGTGCAATCAACCTAGGAGAAGATTTACCCTTCTCTGGCACCTCACCGGTATGTGTGCTTATGATACAGCTGCTCTGTCAGTTGAGATACAGGTCTCGGAAACTGTGTTTCTTCAGGCTGCAATTGACTAGGACGCGATGACACTCAAATTATGTGACAGGGGCCATTTTATTGCATTTTTGTAAGAACCACCTAGATGAGGCATCTACCTTGTAAGTCAATGTCTGATCCTTTAACGAGCCTTGCTACAGCCATAAACTCATGTATAGACAGCCTCTTTTGGGGTGTTCGCCCCTCATAAGTGAATAACAGGGACTGGATGGCTGAGTGTGACACTCATGGGGCCACATGGGGAAGGTTCTGGTCCTCAGTAAGAAGGCCAGCTTAGTATGGAGTCTTATGGGAAATACTCAATTGAAGGTATGCCCAAACTGGAGATATGGAACTCAACTGTAATACCAAACGCAACCTTTTAATAAGAAGGGAGCTGTTTTGGAAAAGAGCTAAACCATTTTTAATCCTGTGCAACCTTTCTAAGACATGGGGATTTGAAAGGATGTATAAACAACCAATTTCAGCACTTATGGAAGGAATGAAATCTTCACAATACACATACCAGTATGGCGTGCCGATGAAGGAGTCTCTTCTCTGTATCGTTCTTGTGTTCTTTGCAGACACTCCAAAGTCAGCTGT